>NC_033800.1:151077860-151129669 GCF_001876935.1 Asparagus officinalis | reverse complement strand
CTCCTCCTTTTTACAAACATTACACATGCAAGGGAATTTTAAAAAAAAAAACTACTCTTGTAAATTAATTAGCAAAATTGACCATATTTTAGTCAATGGATGACAACTAGTCGTTTTGCAAATGTAGTTCTTGGAAACATATAGGACAGCTATTCCAGTATACTTGTGTGTGTTTGCTAATTATACCGTACGAGCAGTTCTGTATAATTCATTTTAACACCAACCAAAGACTTCAGAATTCTAATAGTCTCAATGGCCTGTGAGGCCCATGTCTTTTATGTGATGGGCCCCACAAGGAAGATAGGGCTCACGAGCTTCACAAATGTTTATGCATGGGCCCAACAATGAAAAATTGCCTCCTACCCCTTATCATGAAGAAGAAAACTGACTAGTTACATGGGTAAATGTGATGTAGCCGATATGCTTTAGGGGTTTTACAACAAAAAGCAAAGGCTAGGGGTTAAAAGCAATTGGTGATTCGTTTTTTTTTTTTTTTTAATTCTACTAGACTGAAGCCAATTTTCCCTTTTATGAAAAACCAAGGAAATGTCTCAATAGCTAATTATACAGGGGACTTCCTCTTATGAAATACGGAGGAAATATCTCAATAGCAAATTATACGGGACTAGCAGTCCCCTGTAATTAGCAAACACAACTAATTACACGGGACTGGTAGTCCCCTGCATTTCAAAATTGAAATTTTGCAAAGTGACCAACTTGCAGGTAATTTTGTTGACGTGGCTAGAAAGTGGTCAATTTGATAATTAAATGTTATACACACACACACGAACACACACACATACATGTATATGTACATGTACATCTACATATATATGCATATGTACATATGCATATGTATGTATGTATGTACTATGTATGTATGTGTATAGATATACACACACATATACATACACACACACCAACGTATGTATGTATGTGTGCGTACACACACACACATATACATATATTACACACGCACACACACATGTATAGTGTACGTGCGTTGCACGTAGACATATGTATAGATATTTACAATGCATATAGGGGGAAAGTCTAGAATGAAATGAACTCTTGTCTAATCCCATAAAATAACATAGAAAGCTCTCTAGAAGGCAAATAAATTCTATTTAATGCATTATTCTAAATAATTTTCATTTCCTTCTATCTCCTTGTCATTGAGCATGATTATTACTATTTATAAACTTTCGTAATTACTATTATATACATATAACTGGTTAGTTATCTACTTATTTTATTTAAATATGGAAGTATCTTAAATTATTGCCCATAACCCTCCTCTCTCGTGAACAGTTATACATGTTTTGATTTTGTCAGGTCAGGTTGCATTCCAGCTCATAATGATGCTACCGTTAAAATTACATATCAGTAAAAAATGAGTTTAAAAATTTTTGTTAGCCAAATTTATAATTTACATCAGCAATTCAGTAATTTTCTTTGTAAATCTTTGAAATTTTCCAAATCATGCTAATATTGTGTTGATTTGTAACTTTTCTATTAGTAAATCAATTTCTTTTATATATGATACTTACCTTTAGTTCAATCACTTATTCCATTATTAAATAGCATCCCTAATTCTATAATAAAAAAACATCTTCAGTAGTCGTATATAAGAACCGGTTGCTACTTATGCGTTCAGAGCTCACCATTACTATAATGTGGTTATAGCTCACACATGAATACCTTGTATTTCGAATATCTTGTATCTCGAATACAAAACATATCTACCTGCCCACGAAGTCCATTCTCATTGACAATTTAGTACTTCCCAAACATAATTCAATATGAGACATTAACACATTAAATTTTCTGTCTTACAGATTGAACATATATAATTTGTGCATCGTACAGCTCTACAATTTGGGTGACAACGATAAATTTACCAAGTATTTGGCGTTAACATTAGTCTTTTGTCCCTTGCAGACATCACAAAGAGACCGTCCTCTTCCACTATTGCTCACACATACATACTCTTAACCAAGACAGATAAATAAAAATTATAATGATAAGCAATGATGGGTATAAAAATTTTAGTATGTTGGGCGAAGAGCCTGATAAAATAAAGCACTTTGACCACCATCGGTCAAGGCTCTGTAATATGCAAATTTAAACTTACAGACAATAGAAGCTTGGCGAAAATATCGTAATTTACTTAGAGTGCTTGATTTTGTGCTTAATGCTATCCACCATCTCTGGACCCAAAAACAATAAAACAAATCTGATCCATCTCCCAATTCCCCTCTCATTCAAATGAAATTCAAAGCTTCAGAGATCTTGGTGAAGTGAAGACGCAACTGAAGCTGTCGAACCCTTTATTGATAGCCTTCTTCAATACTTCCACCAAATGATCTCCATTATGTTTGTTAGTCATCAGAAGTAGCTCGTGGGAGAATTTGATTGGTTATTGATGGAGATAATGGGTAAAAAATTAAATGGTACATGGGGAGGGTATGGATAAATGATTAAATAGAACTTCAATAGGTAATTAATGGGGAGGTTATAAATGTGAGGAGGTTATTGGTGAGTGATTATTATTGTTATTTTATGTATACTACTTTTTACCATTTTTTCCCATCATCTAAGCTACTGATAGCATAATGTTAAATACGCTTATTTGCAAGTCATGTATGCATGCAATAACATAATGTTAGATAAGTTATGACTGTGAGGAGGTTAAATTGACTAATCATATTCATTAACTTTTCATGTCTATCTCATTTTCTTTAGACGTTATAAACCTAATGAGTTAAATGCAAACATTTAAGTAAATTTATTTTAATTAATGGGTTATGTATGCATGAATGTGTTGTATGTGTTTTATGTATGCATGTATGTGTTTAATAGGTGCATGTATGTGTTTTGGAAGATATTTTTGAAAGAAATGTTTTAACATGTCAACCCACTTTTATAATAGTATTATTATACACACACATGTATAAATACATATATGTGTGTGTATATATACACATATATGTATATATATAATATATATGTGTGTAGATATATAAGTGTACACACACACACACACACATATATATATATATAGAGAGAGAGAGAAATGGATATGCTTAATACCAAACACAAGTTTTTGTGCTTGGTAGTAAGGTGGCATATTCTCCTCCACTCATTGAAATCAGGGCCCACATTCACATGGGTTGGGGAGTGATTAGGAATTGGAATGAGTGAAGAAATATGGGTATGCTTGGTACCAAGCACAAATTTTATGCTTGGTAGTGAGGTGACACAATCCCCTCCACTCATTTAAATGGGGGACCACATTCACATGGGTTGAGGAATGCATGGGGATATGCAACCATTTGAATGAGTGGAGGAGATTATGCCACATCACTACCAAGCACAACTGCATGGGGATATGTAACCATTTGAATGAGTAGAGGGGATTATGCCACATCACTACCAACAAAAGTTGTGCTTGGTAGTGATGTGTTTCGATATAAATTTAAAAAATGAAAAGGTTAATGTTTTTGCTTACATTTCTCTTATCATAGAGATAGAAGAAGAACTGAGATGGTGAAGAGTACTCTTCAGAGTCCGTGCTATGTGCCATTGCTACGGAACCATAGACAGATAATGGAAGCACAGGCAGCTCTCCATCCTACAAGAGTAGGAAAATGAGAAATTTAAGAAAATTAAGGGTGCCCCATGCAGTTTCCTCAATCAACAAACTAACAGTCACCATTTAACTGACCTGAATGCTAAGAGTAGTTTTGTATAACGGTTCAAATTGTCCAGAAGGCATTACTTCTAGTGGGACACTGTAGCCAGAATTTTCCAGCTTGCTATCCACAAGAACCGCTTGATCTGTGCATTTTAGTCTTGCCCCATCATATGCTCCATCAAGCACCTAAAATATTTCTTTTGTTAATACTTAAGATCCCTTAGAAGAAATTCGACATATGGTTTGAAGAAATTCAACATATGATTTAAAATTTTATTTTACATGAACAAAATGATAAAGATTTCTTTAGAAAATGCGCAATTATGGTTGTGTCATCAGAAGTTTATTAGTGCTTTTCCACTGACGACTCATATTAAGTAGGCAACTGAATCAAACAAAAAACAGAACAAGGAAGCAAAGGGACAAGTCAGATTCAGATACCTTACCAATTTTGCAAAGTTCCCAGTAGTCAATGGAGCAGAGTATCCATCAAGGATAACCTGTGGATTAAACTGACTGCTTAACTCAAACGTGAGGAGAACTGATTGATAATAAATAATTGAGAACTGATCGCAAATGTCACAGTGCACATTTGCATTTAGACTGCCAGTTATTGACATCAGTTTTTCCCTCCAAATGTAATAAGAACAGCAGTTACCTCAACAATGTATATATGCTTTTTTTATCACTACAGCTATATTTCTAATTTCTAAAGTTGGTAGACCAGCGTTTTTTCTTGGACGCACAGGAACAACTTCTTAAACAAAATTGCCTTGATTGTGCATCAAGGAGATCTGGAAGAAGTAAATTAATTCATAGAGAATTGCAAGACATGCAATCCTATTGACCATCAGTTAAACTTCCTGACTACTAGTATGTTATGACTCTTATCGAGATTAAATTTCTCTCAAAATGATGCATTGATTCTTAGTAAACACATGTAGATGCATCTAAAAGGTTGACCGACTTTATTCATACATGACGTGAATTTCCACAAACCTGGATTTTGGCAAGACTTTGCGGCTGCCCTCCAGCTATGGGAAAAAATGCGGTACCAGCATCTTTCTCTATTGTAAATTCAACAGTTCCTCTGCCTGTTAGCCTACCAAATGCAAAAACATAATCCCTCATTTCTTGTTTAGTTATAGTCAATTACCCAAAGAGCCATTACCAAAAATACTAAACTATGAACAAAAGGAAGAAAGTTAACATAAATATAGATATATGCTACCATGGTAGAAACATTTCTAGCTTTATCTTTTTCACACACCAGATTTTTACTGTATATTTTGAATGAGAAGTATAAAAATGTAGATATATAGTTTTTAAAAACAGTACAGATCCATGATACCAATGTCGAGATAAACAATGAAATTTCTCAAAGTATATCCTTCGGTGGCCAAAACATTGAATGATTATTGGCCCTGTTCCTGGAATAATTACTGATATTAGGGACCGATTTAGAGCTACAAGATTCAAAACTGCCTATGTAACTTTTGGAGATAACTTTCAAGGTTTATAAGTTGATCGTTTTCATAGACTATGGTCAAGAAACAATACAATCTGGAAGATATATTTGTCAAAGTGCCATAATAACCTCATCCTAAACAAATATTTTACCCATGACCATTCAGATGTTCTTACGACCAATCACTCACATAGGAACATTTAGGATAAACCCACTTGGGATTTGATACATGCGTTGCTTCCGAAGCATGTGCTCATGTGCATCCCACAAATATGTAACTGCTTCTGTTAAAATCATGGTACTGATTTTGGGATCTATATTCTATGCTATCTCAGTATGACAACAGATAGTTTACCACTAACTTAAGAATATGAACTTTTTAACTATAATTGGAAAGATGTACTTACAATCAAATTGCATTAAGCCAATTTTCTAGGGCTAGGAATGGGATGCTTTCCGTCCTAAGCAAGGGCTGTAGCAAACCAACTGCTAGGGGTGGGCAGCAGGTCGAGCTGGCCCATGCAGGACAGGTAGCGCGATGAGCCAGCTTGTGGCTCGCAACAAGTCAAGTGGGCTGACTTTGGTCGCCTGTTCATCACACTTAATTTTCTTTGCTTTTTTTAATTTTTTAACTATTTATGTTATTGTTTTATAAGTATTGTTAACACTTAAAAATTATGTTTAAATAAGAAACTAACAATCCAATAATTGTAAGAAATAGAAAAATAATTTCATTAATAGTGTTATGAACATGGGGACCTATAATTTTATTAATACTTTTATGAAATTAGCTGTGTTAATCCTTTCAAAATATGCAGCCTTTTAGTTGCCTATGCTCGGATTTCAATTCAACTAGTTCATAAATTACATAGAATCATGTTTATAAAACTATTATCATATTCAAGAAGAACTATATTGTAAAAATTGCAGGCCAGTGGGCCAGCCTATCTACAAGAGACCTAGCTCGCATACTGGGCAGAGCCGCTGAGCGGGTTATTGGCCCATATGGACTAGGGGCCAACCAAGCTCGCCTCGCGACCCACTCAGCTACCGGGCCGAGACCATCCCATCTCACACCAGATCGAGTTGGCTCAGGCCCATACGTGGTTCGAGCAAACAGGCTCGCGAGTTGACCCAGCCCAATGCCCACCCCTACCAACTACTAGTGTCTAGAGTCTGCAAGCGGAGACTTATCATCATGCATAAAGTGGAAACCCTTCTGTCTAGTAATATACTTCGAGGTGCTCAATCTTTGATAGCAGATCGAATTGATTGCAATCTCTGTTAACTAGCTAGCTTACCATATCGCTTAGAAGAATCATACATCAAATCTTATTCTAGAAGGCTAGAACTAGGCTGAGGCAGCTGTTCCTCACAAAAATGGTACGAGTTATCATACATCAATCAATCGTACTCCTAGAATTAGGTGAGACGACTTCTCCTTTACGTTATTCTTTAATATTTCTCATCAATAGTAATGCTCTTTCGTCCTATGCGGTTCCATCCAAGTTCCAAGGATGATACAAGAGAATCCATATACACTACGGCTGGCCAATCTTACGACCACCAATATAATTTTGATTATAATCCTCTAATTTTGTCAAGAACTTAAAATGCTTGATATTTAAAAAGACCGTGCTATGGCATAAAAAAATACCTTGTTATAGCCACAAACAAAGGAAGGCTGGAGGTACTGGATATCTTTTTGGGTTTTTGCGATATTAGTTCCTCAAATCATTCATATTTTGAAATTAGCTATTCCTAATCAGTCTCTAAAAACAAGAACAAAAATTGCATTAGAAGGATTAATTTGAAACAACTTATGAAAAAATTGGGGATGTGAGAGTCCATAGCAGTAGAATGTACTTGGTTATCCCTCCAATTGCTAATTCTCCTATTGATTGAAGGACTAATTTGAAAAAGGCTAAAGTGAAAAAAATTTAAGAATTGGAGGACCTAATTGCAATTTAAATGATTTGAGAGACTAATTTAAAATAGCTTAAGTTTTGAGGGACCTAACAACAATTTAAATAATTTAATGGGACTAATTTTGCAATATGAATGATTTAAGGGACTAATGTAGAAAAAACCCTATCTTTCAATGTGGTACATAATATGGAACCATTGTTTCCTATGTGCTTTAGCCTTTTGTTATTTGAGTGAAGGTTCATACTCTCTCTTGTAAGAGCAGAAACGTGTTCACTTTGCCCCCACAGTTAATGTATCAAATGCGCTCAATTATCTATACAAAGGGGCTGTTTGGTTCATTTCACAACTCCCCCTCCCCATCCCCATCTTCTCACTTATTTTAAATGTAAAAGTATAAAAGATTCAATAAAATATACTATGACATCTATAAATAATTATTGTTATATTTTAAACAGTGTCGGATCCAGGATTTCTAGAAATTGGTGTCACCCTATAATGAATAGTTAAAAAAATTCACAGCTGTCTGGCATGTTAATCAAAAAAATTCCCAACTGTCTTGACAAGTTTTCATAATTTGGAAAAAGAAAAACAAAATCACATCATTTGTAACACTATCAGATACATATTTTTAATATAAGTTACTAAAATCACTAAGCCAATCATCACTCTTTTTTCTTCAACATTGATAATCTCCAATTGTAAAATACCCGCCAATATACATTTTCCTCTAAAAATCCTAAACGCCCCTTTTGTTTTTAAATAGGTTAGGGAGAAATTTTGACCATGGCAGACGATGAGCAATGTGGATTTGAGTTTTAACTTGCGGGGTTAAGGTTTAAACCCATTAAAGAAACAGGCTGGTCAGTTGTAACTGAAAGGTATATATAACAGGAACAGGAAGAGCACTTTAAAACGTTAGATTTGAGGAAATATTCTCTTAGATAAAATGTCATCTAACTATAGAGACCAAATTGTAATAACTCATGATTTTTAAGGGCCCTAGGAGCAATTTCATTGATTTGAGGGATTGATATCAAATTACGAAAGATGTGATAGGCCAATATCTAAACTCCTCTAGTATGTGAGGACCCCTTGGAGGAAGTGGTGTCAAGTGACTACTTCCTCTAAGATGGATCTGCCTATGCTAAAATTATGAAAAGTAATTTAAAAGTAAGGATGTTAAAGTATAAAATATCTCTTAATCCATTAATTCCATAAACAAAAAGTTATAAAAATAATAGTCAGATATGTATTATGCTGAAAATTACAAACTTAATTTAAAATGCTAACTTTGCTATTAGTTCTATTAAAATAAAATCAATATCATTACATTTCTCTTTAACCAAATCAGAAGTTGATTTCGATTTTGAAACTCTTATTATGCCCTGTACATTACTGTCACAATTTTTTCGTGTCACGTGCATTTGCACATGCCAAACTTTCAAGTTCAGATAAATTCAATATTCACGTATGCATCAGTACCGAGCAAAGCCCCATTACGATGTCCCACTCTCCAGTGCCCACCAGAATGTATAAGCCAACCTTAACATTTCTGACTCCAATCCCCAAGCCAGAATGTAACCCAACTTTTGATGCCTTATATATTCATCCATTTATATCTCTATCTGATCTGCATTTTTTTAACCTAGCCAGGAATCAGACCCAAGACCGTCAAAGGCATACTGGAACCTCCCAACCATCCGCATAACCTGTGGCGGGAATCTGATCTCGTTTAAGTAGAAAAATTTTCCAATTTTCATTCTTTCCTATAGGATCATGCAATATGTAGCAAAACAGACCTTCGCCTACCTCTACTGACATACTCATGCATGGATAAGTGCATGTGTTATACAGAAAGGCAAAGAAACAAGGGGGGCAGTCAAGTTACCTTGGGTACTTTAAGTATTGCTCAGGCAATAAAAAGGACAACCCTGGAGCCTGTTACATTATAGAATCATTAGATATCTATAGGGTTCATTCCTTCAGTTTGACATTCTTCTATATATTTGACGTGCAGACTAGTGCTTAGTATTTATGTAGTGTACTCGTGTTGCATTAAGCCTCATATTTATATTAAGGGAAAAATGCTTTCAGCCCCCAAATTCGTAATAAGTATGCTTCCCCCTCCCAAGACTTTTTCAACGCTCTCAAAACCCCCAAATTCATAATAACTATGCACTGAGACCCCAAAATACAAAACCCAAGAATTTTACACAGGTAAAGACTAAAATGCCCATTCTCTTTCTCACCGTGCAATCCCTCTGCTCTCCTTCCCCCACCATTTTTGCCCTAGCCCCCTCCGTCCCTTCCACAACCCTCGTGGCGGCCGAAGCTCCTCTCCGGTCTCGCGCCTCGACCCCTCGTCTCCGTTCGCCGAGATCCGTCATGTCCACTGTCGATCCCAGCACGACCTTCGCTCGACCCCTCGCCTCCGTCCCCAACCCAATCCCTCAGGTCCATCATCCTCGAAAAACCCTACCACGTGCTCTCGAGCTCGTCCAGTCCGGCTCTGGCCGCCTCTCCGACCACGTGCAGGAGGAGCTCGTCCCAAGGCGGCAGAGTACAACAGCAAGAGAGCAGAGCTCGAGAGCGGCTTGCCGCTCAAAGGAGTGATTTGGACGAGCTCAGGGCACGCGACGTGGCACTGCGAAGGCGAGCTTCGTAGCTATTGTTATTTCCATAGCGTGTGTGACCATATTCATCACCCATCAGCATCATTGGTCTTCCCTGTTTATAAGCCACAATGACCAATATTGAAATGTGCAAATGCTCTCGATTAATAGTAAAGTCATGATGACTACAAAATTGCAGCCACGACTAACAGAAGAAGGAAAAAGTGTTTCTTCTATATTTTTCTCTTTCTCAATGGTAGCAAATTACAGAATGTAGACTAAAGTTTTCCACTTTACGGGTTGGTTGTGAAGGTTACGGGTTGGTTGTGAATGATACACATTGGTTGTGAAGGTTACGGTTTGGTTGTGGAGGTTACGTGTTGATTGTTAAGGTTACTGGTTGATTGTGGAGGTTATGGGTTGGTTTGTCGATGTTACGGGTTGATTGTTAAGGTTACGGGTTGATTGTTAAGGTTACACGTTGGTTGTTAAGGTTACAGATTGATTGTTAAGGTTACGGGTTGGTTTGTGGAGGTTACGGGTTGGTTGTGAAGGTTACAGGTTGGTTGTTAATGTTACGGATTGGTTGTTAAGGTTACGGTTTGGTTGTGGAGGTTACGGGTTGGTTGCTAAGCTAACATTAACAATCAACTCCGTAACCTTTTATTCTCCGTGTTTAATAATATAGGATGATTTTGACGAAACTTTATCATCTCTGAGAAGAATCTGAAATGATCACCCTTTCTCTCTTCCAGCTATTCTAGCAAACAAAATGAATTAGCTTGAGGACTACTGAGAAAGAAGAGAAAAATAGATACTCACCTGTCCCCATTGAAAATGGTTTATTTCAGTATCATGTCCGTAGCTATTGTTATTTCCATAGCGTGTGTGACCATATTCATCACCCATCAGCATCATTGGTCTTCCCTGTTTATAAGCCACAATGACCAATATTGAAATGTGCAAATGCTCTCGATTAATAGTAAAGTCATGATGACTACAAAATTGCAGCCACGACTAACAGAAGAAGGAAAAAGTGTTTCTTCTATATTTTTCTCTTTCTCAATGGTAGCAAATTACAGAATGTAGACTAAAGTTTTCCACTTTACGGGTTGGTTGTGAAGGTTACGGGTTGGTTGTGAATGATACACATTGGTTGTGAAGGTTACGGTTTGGTTGTGGAGGTTACGTGTTGATTGTTAAGGTTACTGGTTGATTGTGGAGGTTATGGGTTGGTTTGTCGATGTTACGGGTTGATTGTTAAGGTTACGGGTTGATTGTTAAGGTTACACGTTGGTTGTTAAGGTTACAGATTGATTGTTAAGGTTACGGGTTGGTTTGTGGATGTTACGTATTGGTTGTGGAGGTTACGGGTTGATTGTTAAGGTTATAGATTGATTGTTAAGGTTACGGGTTGGTTTGTGGAGGTTACGGGTTGGTTTGTTGAGGTTACGTGTTAGTTGTGGAGGTTACGGGTTGATTGTTAAAGTTACGCATTGGTTGTTAAGGTTACGGGTTAATTGTGAAGGTTAGGGGTTGGTTGTGAAGGTTACGAGTTAATTATAAAGATTATGTGTTAAGGGTGGACAGAAAACTTGAAAGGAAATTGGGGCGTGGAAGCAATTTCCCCAAAGATATACATTACTCTTTGATCATAATATCTTGAAAACTATAAGCCAAACAAATCACAGCCAATCACTTACCAGGTGCATCAAAAACAAATTAAGCATCAGAGTACGGTGCAATCACTGACATTGTCTGCTATTTTCATCTAACAAATTACAATAGCAACAGTGCTAGGAGCGCTTACAACGTGAATTATACGCCATACAACTTACCAAAAAAAAACGTTGCACGTCTTCCCCACAAATACCATATTAGAAAAGACCGTGTGGGTTCCCGCTGCTGCTTTACTATGTTAGGATATTAATGATAAATGTACAAGTACATAAAGCCTATATTATTAAATACGGAGAATAAAAGGTTACGGAGTTGATTGTTAATGTTAGCTTAGCAACCAACCCGTAACCTCCACAACCAAACCGTAACCTTAACAACCAATCCGTAACATTAACAACCAACCTGTAACCTTCACAACCAACCCGTAACCTCCACAAACCAACCCGTAACCTTAACAATCAATCCGTAAACTTAACAATCAACCTGTAACCTCCACAACCAACACGTAACCTCCACAAACCAACCCGTAACCTCCACAATCAACCCGTAATCTTAACAATCAATTCGTAACTTCCACAACCAATCCGTATCCTTCACAACCAACGCGTATCCTTCACAACCGACCCGATCTTGATTCTTTCCGTTCTTGATTCCTAATTTTACACGAGTAAAATAGAGCCTATAACCCCAAAAAAACCCAAATTAAAGTTGCTGATTATAATAACTGTTCTTCAAAAATAGATCAAACCTCAAATATCAGAAAATTAAAATTAATAAACAAATGAATTGAATATTTTCCCTCAATTTCAAGAAATCCACTCGTGTCGTCTAGGTCAGCCGGGATCCTAAGGACGCGCTCGTCCCCTTTTGGCACTTTACGAATGCTAGCAGGCCCCCTAATGCTCCGTTCACGTCGCTGGATGAAATGTTTGACCGCTTTTGTGAGGGTGGGTACCTGGTTCGATATGGGACCATCAGATGGAATACAAGAAGGAGAGCATGAAAAGGCCCGAGTCCGTGCTCTTTTTGGAGTATGAAGAGATGCAGGAGAGGCCAGAGGAGTGCATGAGGAGGCTCGCGGAATTTCTCAGGCAGCCGTTCACAAGGGAGGAGGAGGAGGACCCCTCAACGGGGAAGTCCACGAAGCCCTCAGAAAGAAACCGCTGCTCGAAGCTCGCCTTCGCAGTGCCACGTCGCATGCCCTGAGCTCGTCCAAATCACTCCTTTGAGCGGCAAGCCGCTCTCGATCTCTACTCTCTTGCTGTTGTACTCTGCCGCCTTGGGACAAGCTCCTCCTGCACGTGGTCGGAGAGGCGGCCGGAGCCGGACTGGACGAGCTCGAGAGCACGTGGTAGGGTTTTTCGAGGATGATGGACCTGAGGGATTGGGTTGGGGACGGAGGCGAGGGGTCGAGCGGAGGTCGTGCTGGGATCGGCGGTGGACATGACGGATCTCGGCGAGCGGAGGCGAGGGGTCGAGGCGCGAGACCGGAGAGGAGCTTCGGCCGCCACGAGGGTTGTGGAAGGGACGGAGGGGGCTAGGGCAAAAATGGTGGGGGAAGGAGAGCAGAGGGATTGCACGGTGAGAAAGAGAATGGGCATTTTAGTCTTTACCTTTGTAAAATTCTTGGGCTTTGTGTTTTGGGGTCTCAGTGCATAGTTATTATGAATTTGGGGGTTTTGAGAGCGTTGAAAAAGTCTTGGGAGGGGGAAGCATACTTATTACGAATTTGGGGGCTGAAAGCATTTTTCCCTTATATTAAATGAATAACTAGGGTTAACCGCTTTACTGCTCCAACAGAGTAATTAAACAAAAACATCAAGCAAACAACGGGAAAAACATGTGACATTCTTTTTTTCATTTCCCTTAATATTGTTACATGAACAAGTTACAAGAGTTACCTGTAACAACTCTATCTCTGCAAGAGTGTCAAGAGATGATGCAAGGCTTACAGACACCTTATCTGGGTCATTCTCTTTTATAGCCTGAATCAAGTTTTGCAGAGCCCCCTGAAATATCATTGTGAATTCATTTATACAAAATATTCATACTGTAGTTTTTAAAGAGAACAAATATTAATACTATATTGCACATAGATGATCAGAAAAGTGGGATAACTTGATTTTTATGCGGAGGCATCATAACTTAACATTGAGACTGCACAAGAAAGGAAATTAGCAGAAAAAATAAAACAAAGACTGCAGTAGGATCCTCAATATCATCTTTTGCAATCAGAAACAAATCTTAAACATTGTTAATAGCATTCAGTGTTTACCAGGACAATCCATGTATAAAATTTTGCCATGTTGGATGCTTGAACATGACATGAAAATTGGATACTTGTGTTCTATGTTCCCTATGTTCCAGTCCTTGCTTACGTAATAAAAAGAGGATATGGTTTTATCAAAAGAGGGCAAACATCTACAAACAAATTATAGGCAAAGACTAGAAAAACATTTTAAAAAAAATGTTTTTAAAATGTTAGTCAATTATTGCAGTCATCCAAACCCATATACTGCTCTTCAACCATGTCAATGTTATGAAATAGATAAACAATTAGTATAAAGGAGCATTTGTTGATACTTTAACCATAGTATCTATAATATACACATGTGCATACATGCACGCTTATGTGTATACACATACATGAATATATTGATCTCCTAGTGTCCTCTTCTTTAAGAGTTAGTGTGTTGCAGTTTAAGACACTAAAAAAACTTCTCCACTAGCGTCCCTATGTCCAAGTAAACTTAGCATCATGTTTAAGATGTTATATTACTTAGCATCATGTATAAGATATTATATTCTCATGAATAATTTCTTTGGATGTATAAGCTACTAGCTTTAGGCTTTGGCATGAAATGGAGTTAGCTGAAATTTGTGCAAAATGGGGGTGATCCCATATTGTTTTCACATAAGTGACCCCAACATAGTTTTTCCTTTCTATCTGAAATGTCATGCCACGTCTAAGCAGAATGGGTGACATAACAAACTTCATCTTCAGCAATGTAAGATCAATCAAAATAGCTCTGAGCTCTCCTTTCTCTCCTTGTTTGATGCAAGTCAATCTTCAGCAATGTAAGATCAATCAAAATAGCTCTGAGCTCTCCTTTCTCTCCTTGTTTGATGCAAGTCATTTAAGCTTCAACACAAATACCCCAAAATAGCTCTGAGCTCTCCTTTCTCTCCTTGTTTGATGCAAGTCATTTAAGCTTCAACACAAATACCCCACTGGAATCAAAACTGGAGCAGAAACAGAAACAACGGAGAAGGACAGAAACTGTGGACACCGGCTATTTAGTTGAGGTCCAAAACTGAAACTAGTTATTAAACCTTGAGTTTAAACCACATGTGTTAACTTACACCTCAAGCAATTAGCTAATGAGTAAATCATCTACTCATTTTCATTTAGGTTGAATTAAGATTGAAATCACATGTTTGGGTTATTGTCTGTTTGCGAATACATAGAATTTCAAGCATTGCTCTATAGACATCCAATGATCTGAGTAACATGAAACTATGAATGTCATCGGACTTCAGCACTAATTAGGTTTTGAAATAGCAGGCTACGTACCTTCCCATCTATTAGAGAAGTATACAGCAGTGAACCCCTTTCCTTAAAATCTTCCGGTACGCTTCCCAGTATGGATTCCTTCTCCTTAATTGCAATCTGAATGCCAATAAATAGGTAAAGTATTGTTAGGATAAGTGATGAACATGGAAATTTAGAAATCTGAGCAGTTAACTTGAATAAATAGGTAAAGTATTGTTAGGATAAGTGATGAACATGGAAATTTAGAAATCTGAGCAGTTAACTTGTGTCAATTTGCATATTTAGCAATAGATAAGTGATGAACATGGAAATTTAGAAATCTGAGCAGTTAACTTGTGTCAATTTGCATATTTAGCAATACAACAAAAAAGAAGCTCCATTACCGCGATCGTCGTATAGATTAAGAGGAAAATGTTGATATTGGGAATATGTCCAAACATTTTCTTGAGGTTTACCAAATGTTAAGAGCAGCATCCCTAACATAGAAAGACGGCGTCATGACTAGCAGATGGCCGCAAATGCACAGGACTAAAAAGGTGTACCCTTATTGGGAGCGATAGATCCCTAACGTTAACGTAGTTTGTGTGTTTATGCTACAAGACGCTTGAAACGAAAACGAAGAAAAGAGACAGGAAGGCGAGCCTTTTTTTTTTCAATTACCTTGAGAGCTTTCTTAACGTTGCCTTCCATTGTACCGTAAGGCTTTCTCTGTGGAATTCTTAACAAATAGGAGATGTCCTCTAGAGAATCCTATGTAATAAGGACTAACAGTAAATATTTGGTTGAAGCGATGCTGAGTGAGGAAGTAGAGTTGTTTAAGCATGCATCACACCTGAATGGCTTTCACGTTAGAATTGGCAGGGATGGCCCTCCTAAGAGCGAGCTCTCCGGTCCTGGGAACCTTCGTGTCGGGGGAGTAAAGCACAGCATTTGCGGCGGAATTGTTTAAAGGGGCGAGAAACTGCGATACGAGGATGGAAGCAATAGCACCTCCTCCAGCAAGCCTCCTTATCAAGTCCAGCAGCATTGGCTGGAGGAGATTATTCTCCTCAGCATCTGAGAATCCCCCCTGTACAGCGCAAGACCAGGAATACATGAGAAGAAGGGTAGAGGAGCAGCGGCACGAAAAATCATATCGCCTTGGCTGGCTGGCTGGCTCACCGGAAAGGGCAAGTGTTTGCGGGAGGTGCGGATTCCGATGCTTCTTTCAGCTGGATGCTGCTGCGCTCGGTTGCGGTAGTACGGCCGACGGCGACAGTAAGTACTCAAGAGAGGCAATAAATAATGCGGAGGAGGAAGGAGAGATCCCCCCGGGTTCTTCTCCTTCTTCCTCAGAAGAAGAAGGGACGGGGAATTGGAGTCGGAGCAGGGCGAATACACGTAGGCAGAGGAGATCAAGGGAGGTGCCGCCATTCTGGGAATTTTGGATTTGATTTGGTTGCTATTTCCAACACACACACTCTCTCTCCTCCCTCTCCTCTCTCCCCCCTACGCTGTACTCTATCCTTTTATCTGCCTCATCTCCTCTCCTCCCTCACTATCCAATCCCGGATTTTTACCCCCATCCGCTCCCCCCGCTCGCTCGCTTATTTCTTCACGGGCCCCGTCTTCCTCCTGATTACTAAATTTCACATAAACCCCATTTAACAATTTTAACCCCAAATATTTGAGGAATGAGGTTTTTTCATCTTCTTCTTTCAGTTTTCACCCAGTGCCTGTGGTCAGCACTGCAGGTAGATCCCAACCATCTTTGTAGTTTTGTATCCTAACAATCAGGATTTTATCAGGTTAGGGGTTTCTTTTTGGAGGATTTTTTTTTAAGACCATTTTAAACATTTGCTTAGCAAAAAATGAACAAAATCTTATTTAATTAGCCAAATTAACCCCTTTTCACCCACGTCTACAGAGTTGAAAGTTGGTTAGATTTGCAAAATATCAACTTTGGACATATACTAGCCATCTGATTTTAGGAGCCAAGTCTCTCCGACTTAAATAGGTACTCTTTTTGTGGGGCCCAATACTATGGGTAATGCAAATATGGATAACTACACATATGCAATAGGAACATAAACCCGGGCATCCATCTAAGAAACGTAAACAACAACTTTAGGATTATCGATTCAGATTTTTTACGTAGGGTCGTCACGCATTTCTTGATCAACAACCGGAGGCCGACCACACGGTGCAATAGGCGAGAAACCCATGCATATCACTTCGTAACTACCGAATAAAGCACGAATTGAACAAAGAAGGAGATGACGGTTATATGAAGGTTTATGGTCCTTCCTCTCATGCACCCATCATAAAAAACCATGTATTTAAATATAAGGGCTTAGCGATAAGATTCTATACTTATTAGAATTATAAATTTATTATCTCTAAGATAAGATATTATCTACCCACTTTTTGGGATGTCTATCTCATAATAATAACCAACATTCTCCCACTTACACAAATGAGTAAATACCATCTGTTGCTTCCTGGACCAACTCCCTAAGTCTTTGGCTCCCTGAGTAAATAAAACTCTCTGAAAATCTCCTTCCTTTTCAAATACATGTCCATACATCATTAATGTAGTGTGGACCATTAAGAACCTACAAGCGGGTAATCTTGCAGCCAGATCATTTAAGGCTGACACAATGATCTCCCTAAAAAACACACAACAAATAGTGTAAGTCTGTAATATCTCATACCCCAAATCTGATCAACCATGTCTGCTCAAGTACTCTCGATCCCTCGAAGAAGTATATAAGAACACCGCAGTCTAGCCTCAATTCATCAAACTCTTAGATCATGTCTTAACATAAATAAGAGTTGGTCAAAAGATGCAATCAGGGAACAAATCAATCCTCCTCTAGCCCTAAATAGTTGAGCATGTTAATCACCCACTGAATATTGTCCCTTATATGCGGTATTATCTCATCGCATTAGTGAACAGCAGCCAAAGTAGCAGGCCCTCGTAATAGCCTTCCTAAATAGCATCGTGTCTCTAAATGTACAGTGATTGCTCTCAACTACTGTTGGTCGTCTATAAGGGCTCACGGTGAGGGAGCAATGATCCATCCCTCGACCTCCTTATATACGATCCTAGCACACATTGCAACGTGCTACGACGTTACTTCTCTCTCCCTAAGACCATACATCTTTAAATGAATATCTTACAGATCAAGTTCCATTACCTCGTAATGATCTTATTAGGCCATACTGCCCTACGATATGCTTGGGATCTCCAAACAAGACCGCACCTCGTGTGCCAAGTCAGACTCCTATACTGGCTGATAGTAAACAAGTAAAGTGGACATAGGTTTTCCACTTTGGTCGCTTCAACGTATAAGTAACCTCATCATGTCCCAGTCAGGGAGACCAATAGAGTGCTCCCATTGTTGTAATACCCACTAATATAATAGTGTTATCATTGCTCTAAATCAAATAACATTCAGCACTCGATCTCAGCTTTAGCAACTGCCACAACTTCAAAGGGAATCTCTTGTGTGATAAGAGCTCCTACCTACACCCGGTGCCCTTTATGTACCATGTACATATCATATTCAAATATACTTCATGCCGTGATAATCAAGCAATAATAAGACAGTAGAAATCCCAGATATGCATAAATAGAAAAAATCAAAAATAAATATAATATCTTATAATGTCGTCATCTGTAACATCCTAAGTGTTTGAGGTCTCAACCAAAAATATGAAACTTTGTCACTAAAAAACGTATCCCCTAAGGTTCAAGTGTTGCACTAGGCTCTCCTCCACTATTCCCTTTATCAATGGATCCTCGATCATCTAACTTGTAGAGATACACACAACTTGACATCTTTCTTCTCTTGGCTCTTAATGAAATAATACCTTATCTAGATTTTATTCAATTTTTTGAACTAAATTTGGTCTATTAAAAAGCCATCAGTCGCCATGCTATCGTAATAGAGAATTATATCATTATTTTCATATCGAGAACTATATCATTCTTTACATATCGAGCTATAGCAATATTCTCCGAGAATCTGCTCAATGAGACTACATTTAGGGCTATTGTGTATACCGTTGCGTTGTTCTCCCCTAATGAAAAGAGGCTATACACTATTGTTTCTTACTACTCCGTGAAATGGCCTTACAATTGAGTTAGAAAATATAATCAGAAGATGACTCGCTCATCCAAATTGTTGGCCAAATCAACATCTAAATATACTATAAATGAGTGTTAATTCTACCATAGCACAATATACAAATGCAATCTGAACAAATATCTGAGGACCCTCCTGACTCATTCCAATGAGTTATACCAGAATTGGACCAATGTCTATCCATCAAGTCTATTGCAAAGGATGTCTTGGGTCTTACAGAAATACATATGACTACCGACTATGCTCCTATAAAGGATAATAAACATTTATTTCTTCTTTGGTTTATAGTTGGGACATAGCTCTAACTTTAGAGCATGACTCTTAACAATTAGAGTCATAGTAGCATTCATGCTGCACCTAGGTAGCAATTGTCATCAACATATAATGATAAGATCTTAAACTCTTATCAGCTCGGTATAAGTAGACATAATTGTCTTGATCGATCATCATAAAACCATAATCCAACATGATCTAATCTAATCGAAGATGCTAAATATTGTTTCAAGTCATAGGTAGAGCTCTTTAACTAGCACCCTGTGCTCAAGTCTAGAGCTCTTTAATTGGCACCCTGTGCTCAAGTCTCTTGACTTTGGAACATATATGTCAATCCACGTAGATCTCCTATTCCAATTCTCCTAGAGAAAAGCTATAACAGCATCTATCTAGAATGCCATTGGGAGTATATTACTATACAGTGATGTCCTTCGTATTAAAAAACGCGGGTGCAACCTACTAACGTGTAATGAACACAATCTTTCACGAACATCTACGTAAGAAGATTGAATGCTACGTTGATGATGTAGCAGTAAAAAGCCAACACAAATGTGATCATCTTACAGACCTGAAGACAATGTTCGACATCATGCGAATGCATCAGCTAAAGATGAATCCGACTAAATAATTCCTCGGAGTATCAAGTGAAAAATTCCTGGGATTCATAGTAACATCCAAGGAAATTTCTCTTGATCCAGAAAAAGTGTGTGTCATCCAAGACATGCCACCTCCAACGAACCTCAAAGAGCTCTGAGGTTTGCAAGACAGATTGGCCTAAATTCGGAGATTCATCTCCAACCTTTCGGGACGCTGCTAACCTTTCTCTAAGCTCATGAAGAAAGGGGTATCCTTCGTTTGGGATGGAGACTGCCAAAAGATATTTTAGGAGATTAAGAGATATCTTACTCAACCGCCCGTTCTTGTCGCCCCGATATCAGGAAAATCATTCATGCTATATGTAAGGTTTATGAATCATTATCTCAGGGTTTTATTAGCCAGAATAATAATCAAGGATAGGAGCAAGCAATCTACTATCTAAGCAGAACCATGATGGGAGTCGAGCATCGCTACAATACAGTAGAAAGAGAATATCTCGCTTTGGTATTTGTTGTCCAAAAGATACGACATTACCTAGTTGGACAAACAATTCATGTCATCTCTAAGGTAAACCATTGAGAGTGCTCATGACGAAACCATCTTCACTAAATTGCCGATTAGCAAAATGGGAAATTTTCTTGTCATAGTATGACATGCAATTCATACCGAGAAGGCTGTTAAAGGTCAAGCTGTAGCAGATTTCCTAGCCGATCATCCGGTACCGGGATCATCTAAGTTGTATGAAGACTTACCCAACGAAATCGCCGAAGCTTGCACAATGCAAGAAGTTACGCAAGTATGGAAATTATTCTTTGATGCCGCATACAGAGCAAACCCTCATGGAGAAATTACCGTGGGATTAGGAGTAGTATTTGTCACGTCCCGCTTCCCCAAATACTAGGGAATCGAAACATGAACAAGCCCGCGATGTATTAGACTGAGGAGAAATAAGTACTAGACCACTTCCGCTCAATCTAATACGCTAAGCGTCAAGCAAATATAAAGCGAAGGCACATGTCACCGATCACAGTAGCGAGAATATGATAAACAACTCAGAACAAAATAATACATATCACAACTGAAACATCATCCCAAACATAATATTTAGGCCACATGCCCTTATACAAAACTATATGAATGAAATGCTGGAAAAATATAAAATACAACGATCCGGCAGAAAATAAAAGTGCTATAAAAGTAAACTAGGGTCATCAACTAACTAAAAGAGGTAACTAAGCTTCGACTTGTTCTTCTGCTCCGTCTGCAAAGCCTTCCTGTGGAGGATCCTCTGGCTCATGTACTACTCCGAACTAAAGCTGTCCGTCCTCTAAATCTGACGTACATCCCGAGAGGAAAGGAGTATGTCAGCGTGCATGACACACGGCAAGATCCCAAAAGGAAGAATAGAAACGGTCGTGCGACCAATGCAATAATGGTAATAACAATGGAAACATGCAACTGAAATACTAATAATCTAAATATAATTTACTATTAGAATAGAATAATCAGAATAAATCCAAGGAAATCAACCAAGTAACAAGTCGATCATGCAGCTACCGATCAGAATAATCATCCAAGCACAGGGTCATACACTAGATGGAATTAATACTTAAAAATCTACAACTCGAGATGTAGTACGTCGGGCGAAATAATCCAAATAAGCAAACCTTCATGTATATACCATATATCTCAAATTGTAGATTATTAAATATTAATCCTAATCTATGTATAAAAAGAAACATAACTGGGCCGTATCTCACAAGAATTCATACATGTAGGCATAAAAAAATTAACTATAGGTTATCGCGCATAGCTCGGGATGAAAAAAAGACGATGAATGTTACTATCCAAGTCAAGGAGGATTATCTGAGTCAAATAAGATCATCCGATATTATATAGAAGCTAAAAAGCACATGAAGTAAGTCGGTGAAGCGTACGAGTCTGTGAAACACGCTAAACGATAAAGGAACAACTCAACAGGATGTTGTGCTTCGCCCACAAAAGGGTGAAGTACCAAGTGTGTCTCAACTATTCCATGAGTGTCTTGACTATGGGAGGTTGTAGAGCTCTTCGTAAGCTTTTCAATGCATCTTGGATCATCTTATTCTGATATCGGACGAGGGAGTTAGAGCTAAAATACACGAGACAATACAAACTGTCTCGGAAGTGCGAGACAGTCGCAACTGTCTCGGAAGCCGAGACAGTCACAACTGTCTCGCACCAAATCTGAAGAATGTCAAAAGATAAAAGTTGTAGATCTCTTCGTCATATTTCCAACGCATCTTGGATCATCTCATTTTGATATCGGACGAGAGATTTAGAGCCAAAATATACGAGATAACACAAACTGTCTCGGAAGTGCGAGACAGTCACAACTGTCTCGGAAGCCGAAACAGTAACAACTGTCTTGCACCAAATCTGAAGAAGGTCAAAAGACAAAAGTTGTATATCTCTTCATCATATTTTCAATGCATCTTGGATCATCTTATTCCGATATCGGATAAGGGAGTTAGAGCTAAAATACACAAGATAATACAAACTATCTCGAAAGTGCGAGACAGTCACAACTGTCTCGGAAGACGAGACAGTCACAACTGTCTCGTACCAAATCTGAAGAAGGTCAAAAGACAAAAATTGTAGATATCTTCGTTATATTTTCAATGCATCTTGGATAATCTCATTCCGATATCAGACGAGAGAGTTAGAGCCAAAATACACAAGATAACACAAACTATCTCGGAAGTGCGAGACAGTCTCAATTGTCTCGGAAGCCGAGACAGTAACAACTGTCTCAGACCAAATCTGAAGAAGGTCAAAAAAACAAAAGTTATAGATCTCTTCATCAGCTTTCTAACACATCTTGGATCATCTCAATCCGATATCGGACGAGGGAGTTAGAGCCAAAATACCTGAGACAACACAAACTGTCTCGAAAGTGCGAGACAGTCACAACTGTCCCGGAAGCCGAGACAGTCACAACTGTCCCGGAAGCCGAGAGAGTCACAACTGTCTCGCAACAAATCTAACGAATGTCAAAAGACAAAAGTTGTAGATTTTTTTGTCAGTTTTCCAACGCATCTTGGATCATTTCATTCCGATATCGGACGAGAGAGTTAGAGCCAAAATACCCGAGACAGTACAAACTGTCTCGGAAGTGCAAGACACACAACCCTGTCTCGACCATAGAGTTGCTTACAACACATTTTTTGACGGTTTTTTGGCTTCATAACTGCTTGAGATCAACCATAAACGTGGGGAGACAGTTATTAACTGATATAGACCCACTAACCTCATAAAAATATGGTATTTAAATAGTGGGACGGCGGTTACAAAAGGGGGTGGAGCATTTTTAGAGCAATTCCAAGGAAAGAGAGCAGAGAGGCTATTACTTGAGCAATTGGGCAGAGATTTTTAAAAGACTTTGGGAGAATTTCAATAGTTCATCTCCTTCCAACAATTAGGAGGTTTCTTAAGATCTAAGCTTTGACTTGATCTTGAGAAGAGTGTTCATCTTACTTCGATAAGATATTCACTGACTCTATTCTTGCTTCTAAATGAAGGAAGAATTCCTAAAGCCTTCACGATTCAATCAGAATCCGTGATTCGGTGGTCCACGGGCTAACGCACCCCCGGCACAGGCAAAGATCCCATGCAAGCAACGATCCAAACAACGATCATGCGTTTGTTTCTAAGGAGCTTGTAATTTGATTTTTGTTGTAAAGAGTAGTTTTACAAAGTACGAAGCTCACTCTTTTGTATTCATTGTAATCGATAAACAGTTATAATGAATTATATAACAAAACTTGTTCCTGACGTAAACAAACTGGTGACCACAGTGGGAGCCAACGGTCTCGCTGCCGAGGCCGTCGTGTCGCAGCCGATCAAGATACTGGTTGAGTCCACGGTTGAATATGAATTCGACCAAGCAAAGTTTGAGGAATATCTGTCATCCTCATCCTCAAAGTCTTCCTCGCCTCATAAATGCAGGAAGATTTCATCTTCTAAGAAGGTTTTAAAATTTTCAACTCCGTCGAACGCTACAGATGAAGACTCTCGCCTGATTGTTGCTGAGGATTTTACTCGCAACACCTCTGCTCATAATGACTCTTATCTAGTTAAAGAGTCATCGAATCAAAGCCCACCGGCACTGACGAAGAGGGCTCGTCAGAGACAACGTTAGCGCCGCACTCGCCTAATAGCTAAGGCCTTGGAACAAACCGACGGGGTTCGTTATCGCGCGGACCTAGAGTCGAGGAGGCATCGAGTGGTTCAGTTGTCTCAACAACCAATCACTCATATCTCTTCTAAACTAACGACGGATGAATGGACTCTTGTTAAAAGGGCTCGCTCGACCCTCAAAGAACGTATACAAAAACATTGTGCAAATGCCGCTCATGCCCATGCTCTCTTGCAACAAAGACGAGAAGGAAAGAAGGAAATGGTGTCTAAAGAATCACCAAAGAACCTCAAAGTTTGGATCCCTAAATCCGAATTTGTGCAAAAATCAAATCATCAGAACACATCCTGTATCCGAGACACTTGCAACTGTCTCGGACAAAGTAGTAGTATCCGAGGCCAAAAAAGACTTCCAAGTCCTCTCCTTCGATGTCGTCGACATCCATTCCCAATCCGTCTACCGTATCCATATCTGCTATGTCACCAGCGAAGCCATGGGTTAGTCCTGACCTGTCAAAATTCAAGGTTACAATGGCGGATCGTCTTGGTCCTTTACCTGATGATCGAGACAAATCCCCAGTCAAAGAACACTTGAATCCAGTGAACAAACCCCGAGTAAATTCTTATATTGGGGGTCGTAAATATCCTCCTATCAGGACGAAGCAATCCCAAGAAGGAAAAATCCTGATTTCCTCTCGTTTAAGGCCTGTAAAGATTCCATGCCCGCAAGGGGGTGGATCTAAAAATATAACATTGGATCGCTCAGAGGCGACAACAAGTCGTCCTGGTATGTTAACAAGGTTCAAACACAAAAACAGAAGATGGGTTGCTCTGGTCACCATGCTGACGAGCTATACTATCAAACTAAAGGTGGAAACAAATCACAAAAAAGGACTGTTCGAGAAACAAGTCCTCATTGTGTATGTGAAAAACTTATCAAAGCAGTGTTGTCTGAATGCAGCTGCTTTAAAGCCATTCCGAATAAAGGAAGAATTCCCAAAGCCTTCACGATTCAATCAGAATTCGTGATTCGGTGGTCCACGGGCTAATGCACCCCCGGTACAGGCAAAGACCCCACGCAAGCAGTGATCCAAACAACGATCCTGCGTTTGTTTCTAAGGAGTTTGTAATTTGATTTTTGTTGTAAAGAGTAGTTTTACAAAGTACGAAGCTCACTCTTTTGTATTCATTGTAATCGATAAACAGTTATAATGAATTATATAACAAAACTTGTTCCTGACGTAAACAAACTGGTGACCACAGTGGGAGCCAACGGTCTCGCTGCCGAGGCCGTCGTGTCGCAGCCGATCAAGATACTGGTTGAGTCCACGGTTGAATATGAATTCGACCAAGCAAAGTTTGAGGAATATCTGTCATCCTCATCCTCAAAGTCTTCCTCGCCTCACAAATGCAGGAATATTTCATCTTCTAAGAATGTTTTCAAGTTTTCGACTCCATCGAACACTACAGATGAAGACTCTCGTTTGATTGTTGCTGAGGATTCTACTCGCAACCTCTCTGCTCATAATGACTCTTCTCCAATTAAAGAGTCATTGAATCAAAGCTCGCCAGCACTAACGAAGAGGGCTCGTCAGAGACAACGTCAGCGCCGCGCTTGCCAAATGGCTAAAGCCTTGGAACAAACCGACGGGGTTCGTTATCACACGGACCTAGAGTCGAGGAGGCATCGAATGGTTCAGTTGTCTCAACAACCAGTCACTCATATCTCTGTTAAACTAACAATGGATGAATGGACTCTTGTTAAAAGGGCTCGCTCGACCCTCAAAGAACGTATACAAAAACATTGTGCAAATGCCGCTCATGCCCATGCTCTCTTGCAACAAAGACGAGAAGGAAAGAAGGAAATGGTGTCTAAAGAATCACCAAAGAACCTCAAAGTTTGGATCCCTAAATCCGAATTTGTGCAAAAATCAAATCATCAGAACACATCCTGTATCCGAGACACTTGCAACTGTCTCGGACAAAGTAGTAGTATCCGAGGCCAAAAAAGACTTCCAAGTCCTCTCCTTCGATGTCGTCGACATCCATTCCCAATCCGTCTACCGTATCCATATCTGCTATGTCACCAGCGAAGCCATGGGTTAGTCCTGACCTGTCAAAATTCAAGGTTACAATGGCGGATCGTCTTGGTCCTTTACCTGATGATCGAGACAAATCCCCAGTCAAAGAACACTTGAATCCAGTGAACAAACCCCGAGTAAATTCTTATATTGGGGGTCGTAAATATCCTCCTATCAGGACGAAGCAATCCCAAGAAGGAAAAATCCTGATTTCCTCTCGTTTAAGGCCTGTAAAGATTCCATGCCCGCAAGGGGGTGGATCTAAAAATATAACATTGGATCGCTCAGAGGCGACAACAAGTCGTCCTGGTATGTTAACAAGGTTCAAACACAAAAACAGAAGATGGGTTGCTCTGGTCACCATGCTGACGAGCTATACTATCAAACTAAAGGTGGAAACAAATCACAAAAAAGGACTGTTCGAGAAACAAGTCCTCATTGTGTATGTGAAAAACTTATCAAAGCAGTGTTGTCTGAATGCAGCTGCTTTAAAGCCATTCCGTCAAAAGTTCCTGTGTTCCAGAGACTTTCTACCGAAATGTCAAAGCCCAAACCGAGACGTTTCAGCAAGAAACTTGCTATTTAAGAGGATGAATTCCATGAAGTCACCATCAACATGGCTGACAAAGGAAAATCTAAGTGGCATTCAAGTGAATCGAACCCCGACTTTTCTCCGGGAGGAAAAGTCAATTTAAGAATTGCCCAACGGATGTCTCGACTCCAGTTAGGAGCTATCAGACGTAGAGACTACAAGAGAATGCATGAATGAATGTCCTCGGAGGATGAACTCTCGGACACTTGTTCTGCGATCGCTTCGGATGATACAATATCTAGCACGGGGCAAACCAGAGAAGTGTTCACAATCACTCCTGATTAGTTTGCTCAAATACTTCAAGAAGCTCTAGCCAAACAACGTGAAGAAATTAGAGCTGAGATGAAGGCGGAAATAGAATTGGCTATCCAACAAATGAAAGAATTGCAAGCTCAACGGCTTCAACCCCCTGAGTCCAGTCAGTGAGCTGAATCCAGCCACCACACTCGTAATGTTATAGATGATAGCGATCCAGAAGTGGATAAAATCATTATGGCTGATACACCTCCTAATGACAATAACACTAGGGTGATTCAACGGATCCTCCCAATAACGATATTGGGGGTGGTTCAATTGTACCTCTTAATAACACTAGGGGTGGCCTAATTATTTCTACTCAACATCACTCAAAAAGATATGAAGATGAGGACAAGAAGATGCAAGACCTTGAAGACAAAGTTAATGCTTTGATGTCCGCTCAGGAAGTAAAGAAGAAGGGTATTCCGTGTCCCTATCCAAGAAAATAGGATTCAATACCGTACCCGATAAAATTCAATCTGATTAACTTCATACTGTTTGACGGAAAGGGCTCACCTACTCAGCACTTGATTTATTTCAAGTCTCACTTAGGTGTGATCTCTGGAAATGAGGCGTTGATGGTCCGGTCATTCGTTGACACCCTTCGTGGGCCCGCCTTCGATTGGTACCGACGTCTCAAACCGAATAGCGTCAATTGCTGGGATGACATGGAAAGTTTGTTCCTCAGCAATTTCTTCGATGATGACAACGAAGTGTCAATCGAAACTCTTCTGGATGAGAAACAAAGAGATGGAGAGTCAGTTGATAATTTTGTCAAGCACTTTCGTAATAAGGCTATGCATTGTAGAGATCCTGTCACAAAGGAATTCATCCTGTAGACATGCCACAACAATCTTTCAATCGATGTTCTAGAAGCCCTGGGGGTCGTGCCTTCAACCACATGGAAGGAGTTAAATTACGTGGTGAACAGACCGAACGCTTTCTTAAAAGAAAGAAAGCTGAGAGAAGCCAACCGACGACATCTGCAATCGCAGTGAACGTAAAAGAAAGAAAGCTGAGAGAAGCCAACCGACGACATCTGCAATCGCAGTGAACGCGACTCTCGATCCAAAGTTCCAGAAGGAGTATTCTTTCGACTCTCGATCCAAAGTTCCAGAAGGAGTATTCTTTCGAAGATGATGAAGTTCCAGCCATCTTAAGATATCTCCTTACTAACGACAAGATCGAACTACCACCTATCAAAGATCAAGAGGGAGCTAAGAGGGTTACAGATCCAAACTACGGTGCATACCACAGAAGGGTTCTTCATCCCACCAAAGTTTGCTTTGGACTCAAAAATAAAATCCAAGCCTTAATTGACTCCGGTGTCATAACGGCAAAACAAACCAAATAAAGACGGTCATAACTCCATTGGGTGCGTGAGTATAAATTGTTTCCCCTGACTCCGATAAGTATACGAGTATAAACTGCTTTTTCACACTACTCCGAAGAGTATACGAGTATAAACTGCTTCTCGATACTCCAACAGGTATATGAGTCTAAACTATTTCCTTTCTTTCATGGGAAGTTCCTGGAGAGCGCCATGCATAGTACTCTTAAGGATAACCCGATCATGCAGCTGAATATAATGATAAACCCAGTTTTATAAGAAAAGCTGGGGGTGGATGGTTCATATAACGGGAAGTTTCCGAAAGAATGCTATATATAATCTTCTTAGGGATAACCCGATCATTACAAATAAAGTGATAATCACTAAACCCCCACGGTGATTTCCGAATACTCTTTTGCTGAGACGAGATTCGATCACTTCGTTGGATCAATCTTCCCTCACAAAACTCCTATTGGTATTTGACGACTCAAAGTCTTCCACCACAAAATCCCCACCGATCAGACTAATTAATGATGGAACCACCAAAATTCCTTACGTTGGAATTCACTCAAACTTCTAATGCGTCTGTACACTTAACATTCCCATTGATAAATTCCAGACATAATACTTGGAATTTTAATATCCTGATCACTGACGATTGTCGAACTCCTCCGTGTTAAGTATTTATCACTTAACACCAAGAACCCCCTCTGAGTGACTTGTACAAGTCAACACTCCTATTGTGATTTGCACCCCCACTCCCATTCCCATCTTGGTCAAACCTTTAAACAGTTAGGACCACAACCAAAATTCCCTCTCGATTCCTTCCATGAACGAGAGGTCCATAAATTGAACGATCAAACCTTTAAACAGTTAGGATCATCTCAAACTCCTATTTGGTCAAACCTTTAAACAGTTAGGACCAAAGCTAAAATCCCCTCTCAATTCCTTCCATGAACGAGAGGTCCATAAATTGAACGATCAAACCTTTAAACAGTTAGGATCGTCTCAAACTCCCACTTGGTCAAACCTTTAAACAGTTAGGACCAAAGTCGAAATTCCTTCTCGATTCCTTCCATGAATGAGAGGTCCACAAATTGAACGATCAAACCTTTAAACAGTTAGGGTCGTCTCAAACTCCTATTTGGTCAAACCTTTAAACAGTTAGGACCAAAGCTAAAATCCCCTCTCAATTTCTTCCATGAACGAGAGGTCCAAAAATTGAACGATCAAACCTTTAAACAGTTAGGGTCGTCTCAAACTCCTATTTTGTCAAACCTTTAAACAGTTAGGACCAAAGCCAAAATCCCCTCTCGATTCCTTCCATGAACGAGAGGTCCACAAATTAAACGATCAAACCTTTAAACAGTTAGGGTCGTTTCAAACTCCAATTCGGTCAAACCTTTAAATAGTTAGGACCAAAATCGGAATGTCCTTTCTATAAACGAAAGGCCTTCACTCATTTTAAACGATCAAACCTTCTTACAGTTAGGGTCGTTTCAAAATTCCCCTTCGGTCAAACCTTTAAACAGTTAGGACCAAAGTTGGAATTCCATCTTGATAAATGAGAAATCCATTTTTAGATTGGATAATCAATCCTTTTAATAGTTAGGGTTATCTAAATCTTTTCGATTCTCGGAGTGGAGATCCCACTCTTAGTTTCACCCTTCAGATTCTCGAAGTGGAGATCCTACTTTGAGTTTCTTTTGTAGCAGGAGATAGAATATAAAATTCTTTCTCTTCATCATCGGGTTCATCTCTACCAATAAAAAAGAGATCAGGAGATAGAATATAAAATTCTTCCTCTCCAGCATCGGGTTCATCTCTACCAACAAAAAAGAGACCATGAGATAGAATATAAAATTCTTCCTCTTCATCACTGGGTTCATCTCTACCAACAAAAAAGAGACCAAGAGATAGAATATAAAATTCTTCCTCTTCAGTGTCGGGTTCATCTTTTCACCAAAAATACACAACCCATCAACATTTTCAAATCCATGTTTTATACGTAGGGGACGTTATCTCAGTCCCTTATTAGAGATACGTCTACGTATAACACATATTGTCGGGTGGTACGTTCCCGCAAAAATGACCAAACCTATGTATTCAACATCATAGTACAAAGTCTAAGAGAGTTTATTCTCTTAGCACAACGTTACATGCAGAACGGATTTAAATAATCTGCATGCTAGCCCGATTCAAGCGATAATCGGTAAAGGCTTATCAAATCCGTTGATGGATGAAGATTTGCCAAAAATCCTATAAGTATTTATTCTGAGTAGGATAAACAATCATAATAAAGTTTAAGCTCTGCCAAACTCAAGGAAGACACAAATTCAGTCCGAAGGCCACCGTTCTTCAAGCGGGACAATTGAACCCGCCTCAGACACACGAGGTTGGGTATACTATCTCACACACACAAGACATCATCGAAAAAGTCTCTCCGGTGATTGTGGTCGTATAGCTCCAATGATTGGTCCTACAATCAAAATCCCCCAGCGTTTAAGTAAAAAAACCAACAGATGTATAATGGTCCATGCCAGTAGAAACTCTGTACAGGAAGATGAACCGACATCAACAATTGGTCTTACAGTCTCTACACTTGGGCTTGCCATATCCCAATGCCAGTCAACGCGTTATAATGAAAGTCTACTCCAGCCAACGCGTCGATAATTCCGCCGAAACAAGGCTCATGATGAAACGTCAGTTCAAGGAATTAATTCAGGGAGTTTAATCGTGACTCGGATACAAACTCCCGACGAAGGTGATTAGTTCAACGTCAACCCAATGACAAGAGCTAATTCAAAAATCAACACGCCAGCTTCAGTTCAAGATTTTGACAACGGTCAAACGATAAACGTAACATCGGAAAAAATTTAGCTATACGACAAAAAAAACTGAATAGACTAAAAGTTGAAGAAGTCAATGAATTAATGGCCAGACGTATCATATCCAAAGTATTCCAACTTCTTTTATAAAAGAATGAGTCTGAAACACTTTGGAGGGGGTATTTGTAGGCATAAAAAAATTACCTATAGGTTCTCGCGCATAGCTCGGGATGAAAAAAGACGATGAATGTTACTATCCAAGTCAAGGAGGATTATCTTAGTCAAAGAAGATCATCCGATATTATAAAGAAGCTAAAAAGTACATGAAGTAAGTCGGCGAAGCGTACGAGTCAGTGAAACACGCTAAACAATAAAGGAACAACTCAACCGGATGTTGTGCTTCGCCCACAAAAGGGTGAAGTACCAAGTGTGTCTCATCCATTCCATGAGTGTCTCGACTATGGGAGGTTGTAGAGATCTTCGTAAGATTTCCAACGCATCTTGGATCATCTTATTCTGATATCGGATAAGGGAATTAGAGCTAAAATACACGAGACAATACAAACTATCTCAGAAGTGCGAGACAGTCGCAACTGTCTCGGAAGCCGAGATAGTCACAACTCTCTCGCACCAAATCTGAAGAAGGTCAAAAGATAAAAGTTGTATATCTCTTCGTCAGATTTCCAACGCATCTTTGATTATCTCATTTTGATATCGTATGAGAGAGTTAGAGCCAAAATACATGAGATAACACAAACTATCTCAGAAGTGCGAGACAGTCACAACTGTCTCGGAAGCCGAGACAGTCACAACTATCTCGAACCAAATCTGAAGAAGGTCAAAAGAAAAAAGTTATAGATCTCTTCGTCATCTTTCCAATGCATCTTGGATCATCTCATTCTGATATCGAACGAGGGAGTTAGAGCCAAAATATACAAGACAACATAAACTGTCTCGGAAGTGCGAGACAGTCACAACTGTCTCGGAAGCCGAGACAGTAACAACTGTCTCACACCAAATCTGAAGACGGTCAAAAAACATAAGTTATAGATCTCTTCATTATCTTTCCAATGCATCTTGGATCATCTCATTCCGATATCGGATGAGGGAGTTAGAATTAAAATACCCGAGACAATACAAACTGTCTCGGAAGTGCGAGACAGTCACAACTGTCTCGGAAGCCGAGACAGCCACAACTATCTCGTACCAAATCTGAAGAAGATCAAAAGACAAAAATTGTATATCTTTTCGTCAGCTTTTCCAAGCATCTTGGATCATCTCATTCCGATATCGGACAAGGGAGTTAGAGCCAAAATACCCGAGATAGTACAAACTGTCTCGGAAGTGCGAGACATACAACCCTGTCTCAGCCATAGAGTTGCTTACAATACGTTTTTTGACGGTTTTTTGGCTTCATAACTGCTTGAGGTCAACCATAAACGTGGGGAGACAGTTATTAACTGATATAGACCCACTAACCTCATAAAAATATGGTATTTAAATAGTGGGACGGCGGTTACAAAAGGGGGTGGAGCATTTTTAGAGCAATTCCAAGGAAAGTGAGCAGAGAGGCTATTACTGTAGGATCTGAAATAGATACACTTGAACACTAGAGGGGGGGTGAATAGTATTCTTTTAAAATTAATGCAAAGTATATTATAAATTGCAAAGAAAAATGGCAATCTCAGAAATTCACAATCACAAACACAAGGATTTTATACTGGTTCCACCAATCCGGTGTACATCCAGTCCCCAAGCAAATCCCGCTTGAGAGTTTTCACTATGATTTTGAATAAACTTACAAAATCAAACGCAAACCTGACCAATTTGTAAGTCCCTGCAAATTGCAACACCAATTGACAAACACCTTGCCAATTTGAACACCATTCTCTAAACCAAGAGATTAACCCTCTCACACCCGAGAGAAAACCTTGTTGAAGCAAGAACACAATTGATCCTATAAGCCTTGAATGTGTAGTGAAGTGCAGCAGTGGCTTAGGATTCTTTTAACCTCTGTAAATTGCCTAAATGATAAGTATTTGATCAATGTTTAGAGGCAATTTCAGAAACTTCTCTTTTTCACATAATCTGAATATTTTTGACTTGAAAAATTGCACAAAGATCAAAGTTTATGGGTATGTAAGTCTCTACAATTTTTCTGAACAAATAACCTATTTATAGCCCTTGAAAAGACAATTTTTTTAAACTTTAAAAACGTTTAAAAACGGCTATAAACTGTCAGATATTCAAACTTTAAAAACTGGAAAAACTGTAACTGTAGTCGACTACTATTGACATTAGTCGACTACACTGAGTTTAAACAGACTCTGTGTTTTCAGAAAATTTTCTCAGTAGTCGACTACAAAGCCCATTAGTCGACTACACTGTATTTTGACAGAAACTGATAAAATGAAATTTGAGTTCAGTAGTCGACTACTATTGACATTAGTCGACTATACTGTAAAATATCAGAAACTTATGTTTCTGTCAAACACTTGAGTAGTCGACTATAATCACTATTAGTCGACTATACTGTAAATTGACAGAAACATGTATTTAAGTTTTATACATGAGTAGTCGACTACTATTCTAATTAGTCGACTACTAAGAGCAAAAATTCTGTTATAAGGAGTTTTTATAATCAAGTTTTAACTATAATTCTAATGGTTAACATAGGGGATTTCTATAGTTAACCAACACACTAAGCCTGTGTTAGTGTGTTCTAAAATTGTGTGTGTGCGTGTGTGTGATCAAGGCTTGTACAATTATTCTAAGTAAAGAAAATGTAAAATACATTATCTCTTTTGTTCTTCATTTTCTTCACTTCAAAATGCCTTGAAATCAACTTGCACTTGTACATATTCTGATATTGAAATCTGCATATAAAAGTTAGTGCACACACTGTATAAATTGTTATCATCAAAACACTATCATGGAGATATGATATTCAACAATTACTTGAGCAATTGGGCAGAGATTTTTAAAAGACTTTGGGAGAATTTCAATAGTTCATTTCCTTCCAACAATTAGGAGGTTCCTTAAGATCTAAGCTTTGACTTGATCTTGAGAAGAGTGTTCATCTTACTTCGATAAGATATTCACTGACTCTATTCTTGCTTCTAAACGAAGGAAGAATCCCCAAAGCCTTCACGATTCAATCAGAATCCGTGATTCGGTGGTCCACGGGCTAACGCACCCCCGGTACAGGCAAAGATCCCGCGCAAGCAGCGATCCAAACAACGATCATGCGTTTGTTTCTAAGGAGCTTGTAATTTGATTTTTGTTGTAAAGAGTAGTTTTACATAGTACGAAGCTCACTCTTTTGTATTCATTGTAATCGATAAACAGTTATAATGAATTCTATAACAAAACTTGTTCCTGACGCAAACAATACATAGCCAAGAAACGAGGTCATGTAACTAGCCATCTTATAACAGGTCACTGGTTCACATCTCACACAGAGTCAACGCTCATATCAACGAATAACTGACTGTTCACAAATCCCCTACGTGCACCCAATATGCCGCTATACAAGATCGGTCAGAGGGCTACACACAATCCGATTTTAGTCTGGTCCGAACTCAAGCTAAACTCTAGTGAATGTCAAAATCACGAACCAAAGTGACTACACAAGCTTCACTTTGACCCAACAAACCAACCCCAATGCTACACAAGATCATGGGGTGAGCCTGGAAGATACATCAACAGTCTTATCCGATCACATGAACACGGACTTTCCCATCCTAACTCTTCTCGTTTTGCTAAGTCAACACAACACATGTCTCTAGGTCACGCAAGGCTACTACGGTCATGACTACTAACCGTTCTCAAGCACAACCAGAAATAAAGAATACGATTGATCATGTACGATAATATCAAGGCATATCACATAATTAAGAATCAGAAATCATAAAATTGTTCTAAAATAACCTTCTGAAATAATAAATTTATTTACTTCAAGATAATTCCTTTTATAATTTAAATTCTTTTAATTTAATTTCAAAATAATCCATTTTTCCAAAATAAGTTCTTTTCTCGTTATAAAAATTCTAAAAATAATCTTTTAAAATAATAAAATTCATAAATAATATTTTTATAAGATAAATTCTTATTAATTCAAATTAGTCTATTTTTCTAAAATAATTTCCTTTTTTTTTGTTAAGTATTTAACATTCTAAAATGATTTCTCCCACAAGATAATTTCTAAAAATTATTATAATTATTATAAAATGATTCTTTTTCTAAGATAAATTTTTTAAATTATTATAATTTTCCTAAAATGATTTCATTCTCAAATAAATTCTTTTTAATTAATATAATTATCCAAAAATGATTCTGCTATCGAAATAAATTCTTTTAATTTATCATAATTATTCTAAAAATACTAATTATCATATTATTATAATTTATCTAATATTATCCATTAAACAATCCCACGTAGATAATTATTAACAGATCTAAAATTACAGATAATTCATAATAAATACAAAATTCAGATATGAGCAAGTGGGATCTTGCCTTGGGTATATCGTGGACTGTAGTGGGGGTCATCGGGATGGTTGCACAGCGTTATAACGGGTTTCGTGGAATCGACGACTAAAATTACAATTAGAGTGTTAATGCGACGTACGATATTCAAATGAGTATAACGAGGTGTAGATAGGGAGCCCAAGTGAAAGGGATATACCGTGTGATAGACAACATGAAGGGCTACGCACCGGCGAAGGAATCGACGGAAACGAAGGTCGGAGTTGGCCGCAAAACGCGCAGTTTGTTGGCTCCAAACTGCAGTTTTCTGCAGTGAAGTTCACAGATTCGGTTCGCTGTTTGGAACTTCTTCCCACTGTGCGGGCTCGCCGAAGGTGGGAGGGGGTGACGACGAGCGGTGACGGGGCTTGAGCTCACCGAGGGTCAGCTTCGTCGACGAACGGAGGAGTTGCACGACGGCGATCGGGGCGGAGTTGGGTGCGGCAGCGAGGTGAGGGGGTCTTGCGAACGTAGCCAAGAGCGGAGCTTGGCTGGACGGCCGGCGAGGAGGCTGATGGGGGTCTCGGTGGTGAGGGGAGGTGGCTGTGGGGCGGCGTGGGGAGCTTAGGGTGAGGCGGAGCGGCGAGGAAGTTGGGCGGTTTATCTTGGAGCCTTTATGAAATGGAAGGCGGCGGTGCGAGCTGGAGGTCGGTGGCCGAGGGTGAGGAACGGCGGCGGTGTGCGCTGGTCCGTCGGAGGGCAACAAGGAAAGTGCTGAGGTGTGCGAAGAGCGGTGGAGAAAAGGAGGGAAGGAGCAAAGCTGGGTTGCGGGTTCGTGAGAGGCACGATCAGGCATGAGCGTCGGGCGACGGCGCGCAAGGAGTGGAGGGGAGCTCGACGGGGAAGGGGATAGGGCGCGAGGCGGGCTTCGGCGGCGGTGGTGGACGCTTGGGCGGTGTTTTGGTTGGAGAGTCGGTGGTGTGCTATGGCTTGTTGGTTGATGAGAGAGAGAGAGAGAATCACGTGGGGGGATTAAGAGGAGAGAGAGAGGAATCTTAGGGGGAAGCACGAGGAGGGATTTGGGGAGGAAAACATGGAGGAGTGAAGTGAGTTGTCGTGAGGTGAGGGAGAGAGAGTGGCTGATGAAGAGAGAGAGAGAGAGAAACAGAGTGAAATACCGATGAGAGGGAAAACACAGAGAAAATACCCTTTAAAAAGAATAATTAAAATACTAGAAAATTTATTCAAATAGATATTGAAAATTTATGGTCAAAACAATAATAACAATAACAATAATGAATAATTAATTATTAATTTAAAAAGTTTTACCGAAATAATTAAATTTATAATTAGCAAAATCATTAAAATAATATAATACTGTATTTTTAAATCGCTAAAAATTCTAGAGAAATTGGGGGGAAATACGAATACTCTTTTAGAAAAATAATATTTAATATTTAAATATCGGAAAATTATTTAAATAAGTAACGAAAATTCATGGTCATTACAGTATTCATTTCTCCAAACGGTCATGTGATTCCAAGAGGATTTTCCCTGATCGAACCATGTACCAACAATGTAGCTGAGTATAACGCTCTAGTATTAGAGATGCAATTCGCCGAGGAGCTGAACATTCAACACCTCGAAGCATATGGTGACTCTCAGCTCATCGTAAATCAAGTTCATGGAGAATATGAAGTATGCAATGAGGATTTACTCCCATACTACTTCGTAGTCCTAGAACAAGCTCAAAAGTTCAAAGGCTTCTTCATCGGGTATATTCCGCGAACTCAGAATACTTATGCCGACGCTTTGGCCTCACTGGCAACCTCATTAGTATTGCCCCGACGCTAAAACAATAATTCCTATCTTGGGACGTGAGTTGTATACCCCAAGATTTTCTTACAAAAACGATCTGACAAGGCGGTGATTAGAGAAGTTCGCACAACGTACATCAACGGACTTTGAACCGAGAGATTGGCGATTTTCGTATATCGACTATGTTTTATACGAAATTTTGCCTGATAATCCCAATGAAGCGGCCGCTATCAAACGGAAGGCTCTCTAATTTTATTACAATGTGGCATCTTAAATTCTGTATCGTAAATCACACGATAGAATTCTGCTTCGGTGCCTTTTCAGAAAATAAGCTAAAGAAGCTCTCAAGGAAGCGCATGATGGGATCTGCGGCGTTCATCAACCCGGGACCAAGTTGGGCGGATTGGCTATTATTGGCCAAAGATGTTTATGGATGCAATTGACTATGCTAGACGTTATCACACATGCCAAATCCACGGTGACTTTATTCATCAAGCACCAGGGAATCTATATCCGACATCTGCCTCTTGGCCGTTTGAGATGTGGGGTATGGATATCGTCGGGCCCATCACTCCGCCAACTGCCAAAAGACATCGATTCATCTTAGCTGTGACTGATTACTTCTCTAAATGGGTGAAAGCAATCCCGTTGAAAAAGTTAAAACTTTGAATGTGATCAAGTTTATCAAGCATCATGTCATCTACCGCTTTGGAGTTCCAAGACGAATAGTCCACGACAATGGAACATAATTTGTCAACCATGGATTTCAGAGATTCTGTGACAAGTTAAGAATCTAGAGTATCGCATCTACAGCATACTATCTGTCGGCTAATGGCCTGGCAGAAGCTTTTAATAAGATAATTGTGAAGCTTCTCCAGAAGTTCGTTTCTAAGAGCCGACGTGATTGGGATGAAAGACTTGGCGAATGCTTGTGGGCCTACTGCACGACTGTAAGGATCCCTACAAAAGCCACTCTATTTTCCTTGGTATACGGCTGTGAAGTTGTATTACTATTGGAAATTTAAATTCAATCACTGAGAGTTGTTGTTGCAACAGGAGCAACAGAGGATGAGAAACATCGCATGTGTCTGCAAGAACTTGAAGCCTTAGACGACAAGCGACTCCAAGCTCAATAGCAGATTGAGTTATATCAAGCCCGGGTTTCTAAAGCCTATAATAAAAAGGTTAAGAACAGATTTTCAAGAAAGACGAATTAGTATTAGCCGTCAGACGACCCATGGTCATGACACACAAGACTAAAGGGAAGTTTAACCTCAAGTGGGAAGGGCCATTCGTAATAGAACCAGTCTATTCGAATGGAGCTTATCATCTCATTGATCAAAAGGGTGACAGGCTCATGATGCCGATTAACAAAAAAATTCTCAAGAATATTTCCCATAGGCTATGAAACCCCCATTTTTCTCTTAATCCCCAGACAAATCGGACTGGGGGTTGCTTATCTAAAAGTTATGTAAATGGAGGGAAAACCAACCTACCCTTTTTCCGCCATGTATATCGTCAAGTTAACTTTGTACCTCTGATGATTGAAATTTCCTGTAATTGTTCTAAGTAATAATAAGGAGAGTTTTGAACTTATGCTAAGTTAACACTACACTTATGGTATTTGCAATGTTTTCCATTGTCCTAAATTGGAGTTCAACAAAAGAGACGATGAAATACAAAATAATATCATTTACATTCAATATTGTTTTAATACAAAGAGACGATAGCTAAAATGAAAACGATACAAGATTCTTCCCAAAAACAGCTCAAATTCAAACATCTCGGCTCATTAACTTCCAAGATTTGAGCTTGGACTTTAACTAGGGTATATTCTCCTCACGAGCCTTCTTGACTTCTTCAGTTATTTTCCTCTTAATTAAGCTCCTCTTCATCTAGCGCTACTTCTGCGGCCTCTCTCCGAATTTTATTAGTAGCGATGATCCCATTGCAGTACTCCTTGAAAATATCATCGATGTAAGCAGCTAACCCCCTTATGACTTCCACGTCCTCAACTAGCTGGGCCTTCTTCTGAGACAGCTCAACCCCATGCGAGCAATGGCCGCCTCAGCATCCGGACACCCATAGCAAGACTGCCCATGTCCATCTGTTGAGGGGGGGGGGGGGGTGAATAGGGTTTATGCTAATCTAATCCGATTTAATACCAAATAAAAACTAATTAATAAATATCCTAGCAAATTAGATATGCAACACTTAATATGCAATGATATGAAACTAAGGGTGATATAAACACAAAGCAATATAAACAAGATAGTGGGAATATAAACAATGAGCAATTGACAAAGGTGATATAAATGATATGAACACAAAAATAAGTATGCCAATGGAATCACAAAAAAACGATATGATCACGGAGTTCGGTCCCCACGAGCTACGTCTCCATTCCTCACCTCGAGGAGGTCTCTACTATCATAACCGGGTTTTCTACGCTCACCCGAATAACGTTTACACCTCACACTCAGTTTTCTAGTTCATCGAAAACGTTACAATCACTCACAATGTAAACACACTAACTACCACCTCAAGTGTTGGTCTCTAGCCCGTGTCTCCCTCAAGTATTAAAAATTATAACCTCTCTCTAGGCATTACCACCTACCCCACTCCTCTTGGGACGATCCCGTCTCTCACCACACACTCCTCTCGGTGTACTAGTGTAATACAAAGTGAACCTCACAATAATAGCTCTCAATACAATGATTGTTCTCTAAACAAGGTGAGAACTCAATTAAGCACAACTCAAAGTTACAATCTCTCACACCCTAATTTATACTATGTATGTAAATACTAAAAGCTCAAGTGGGTGCGTATAACAATGAGATTTAATAAAATAAACTAAACTCAAATAAATCTAGCTTTAAGGAAATGAAAATCAAACAAATAAATAGCTAGGTAGGAGTTTAGAAAAACTTCTCTAGATGACAAGAGAGAGGGAAATGAGTTGAAGCTCAAACACCAAAGGATGATCTCTTCTACCTCTTGGGAAAATTGCTTCACAAACTTGAAACTCAAAACTCAAACTTGAAACAAACACTAAACACCCTTTAAACTTGTTAAACCTCTTTTAAAACTTTTCTTAATTTACTCAGAATGTTAGAGGGCAAGGAGTATATACTAACCATTTGTATGTCAAATAGATGGAATATTTCCAGATCTTGACAAACCTCCCCAAAGGGTCACAAAAACTTTTGCATGAACGAGATTGATCAAATGGAGGATGAACATGTATAAAATCATAATATCTAAATATATTCAATCAACATATTATTTGTTATTGATATGTATATAATCTTCTTTATAGGTCAAGTGGATGCCCTATGAACTGGTTTTAGCTTCACTACCAGATATTTGCAGAGAAGACGAAGATATATAGCGTGCTTGAGTACCGATTATATGTTTTGAGATTGTCAAAATGTACTTGTTTAACCGTGTGCTTCAATAATTTAAATTAAAATAACATATTCCAGATATTGTAGAAAGAATAGACCAAAATCCCCGAAAAGGAGCACATCATACAAATTGGAAGATAATTTGTCGTGCTTATATTGAGAATTGGGAGTTGAAGAGGATGTTGTAGTGATGGAGAGGGCTGACGCACCTGACCTAAATGTGTACTTACGGTGGTATTGAGGGATTACTCGATGATGGATATTTTAGGAGAACAAAGCACTTAAGGAGTACATACCGAGAGGTACAACTGAGAGAGTTGATAAGTGTATAGGCATAATATACAATTATTTTGTGATTATTATTTTATTATCATCCACTTGCTAATTATCATCTTTCACTTTTTATCTTATAGGTACAAGAACTCGATGAAGTTGCTTCTATTGCACATGGTGCATTAGGGACGACTACCGAGCCAGGGGAGAGGAACGCGTTTGTTCGCATCATAGGATAGATTCAGTCCACTCTTAGAAGGACACGTAATGCAAATCGCGATGGACGCGAGGAATGACTCATAGGGTACGAGCATCAACGGATCCGAGGACACACGAGAGGAGGCTCAAGTCATGCATATGATGAAGTTAGAAGCTCACAGGAAGCTCAAGCCGAAGGTTCACAATAGGTTCAAGTCGACGAGGATGTCATGCACTCACAAGTTCATACACAACCGGACGTTGAGATCATCCGAGCTCATGTTGAAGGTGAATGGCGAAAGGGGAGAGGAGGAAGAGGAAGAGGGAGAGGGAGAGGGAGAGGGAGTTTTAAATATTTGTTAAACTTCGATATACTTCATACGATGTTTATGTTTGAAATGCTATGATGTTTATGTTTAAAATGCTATTGTGACTTGATTATGGTTGGATTTTTAGTAAGTGAATTGAATGTTACGTTTTTGTTAAAGATATGCTATAGATGTAATAGTTATATAAAGATAGGTGTTTCTTTGTGTTTGAAATTGATTATGAATTGATTAATGTGTACCAAGAGATGATGTTAAACTTGTGGGTTGATATATGTTAGCAGGAAATTGGATTTTTCAACAAAGTGTGGGCTGGAGGGTCTCTGCCAAATGGTCGGGGTTGGGAACCCCGACCATTTTGAGTTAAAGCATTTTAAAATGATCAGGGTTCCCAACCCCGATCATTTTGTGCAATATTAATCGCGAGAGGGCTGGGGGAGGTCGTAATTAGTCTGGGTTGAGGTCGTAATTAGTCGGGGTTGACAATCCCGACTAATTAGGATCGTAATTTTTTTTAACGACCCACTTTCTGGCCACGAAACTGACATGACGAGAAAGTGGGTAGAATTTGGTAAATAAGTTACGAACGAGTCGATTTTGGGTATTAAAATTGGGAATAAGCTGGATTTGAAAATTTTCTTTGGGAGAGGAAGAGACAGATTGGGGATAATGTGTCGACTTAGGTGACACATGTTAGAATTTAAGTGGTGAGATGTATATCTGATGTGGTGCCCTAAGGGTCTGTTTGGTTATTTCCTAAAAACCAAGAAATGGAAATGGAAAAGGTAAAAATCTCAAAAAGTACTATTTCCTCCATTTCCATCCCTAAAACTCACCACGACGTCCAATAAAATATTATTTTCATCCAACAACTCATCCACATCATCTAATAAAATATTATTTTTATCTAACTACTCATCCATCACATCTAATAAAATATTATTTTCATCTAACAACTCATCCATCACATCTAATAAAATATTATTTTCATCCAAACATCACTCAACTCATCTCTTCTCATCATTTCAAATTACTCACATCATCCAATAAAATATTATAACAATTCACCTCATCTCATTAACATTTTATTTCTTTGTTTTCATTCCAAAAAGTTGTGAAAACACTTTTCTTAATCTTGGATCACATCACCCAATAATACAATGACAACTCATCTCATCTCATTTCATTTCTTATTTTTAAGAATGAACCAAATAAAAGAAAACAACAAACTACATGAAATAAGTTTCTTATAATTCATTTCCTTATTTTTTTTGGCCAACCAAATAACATCAAAACTAGTTTTCTTAAAAAATCACTCACATCATCCAATAATAACATCATTTTATTTTTATTTTTTTAATTTCCTTCTTTTTTTAGCCAACCAAACACTCCCAAACCAATTCTTCATTTTAATAATTTTCCATTTCTTTGATTTCCCTTTTTTTTTTAGTAAAACAAACAGGCCCTTAAAGGCACACGACATCTACGGTCAGCACGGATGGGGTGGAGGGGGGCAGAAGAGGCGAAACCGTAGGGCCGTGGAAAGCAGGAGGACTGGCTGCAGTCACTTGAGAGGGAACAGCAGCGAAAGGGACGGTCGTCGTCGTCGTCGAGACGAACAAAAGCAAAACCCCCTCCGCTTCTTCGATTATCTCACCAAACCAAATGAAAGCCCCCCCCGCCCCCTCTCTATCCTCCAGTCCTCCTCCTCCTCTTCTTTGATGCCGGTGTCATCTTCTTCTAGGGTTTAGAGTTGGTTCTTCACCCATATGTCGTCCTCATCGTCGACGATGCCGAGCGCTGCCAGCGTCAAGATCTGCTTCAACTCCGACTGCGGGGACCCCACATCGGAGCCCAACTGCAGCAGCAGCAGCAGCAGAAAAGGATGGAAGCTCCGATCAGGCGACTACGCCCACCTCTGTGATCCATGCTCGTATCTTCTTCCATCAACTGCAGATGTTAGAAATATGTTGTCCTCCTGATTATTATTTGGGGTTAAAGATCTGATTTAAAAAAAAAAAAATTAATTGTTGTCTCACCTCTTAATTGGTTCTCCTTTGTGATTTTCAGTTGTGTTTATGAGAAGGGAACATTTTGCGAAACATTTCACTTGGATGCTGCTGGTTGGAGAAAGTGCGAATCTTGCGGGAAGGTGAGAGGAGGGGAGGGGGAAAAAGATCAGGCATTTGATTCTTGTGCATGTGTTGGTGCGTATACTTTACTGATTTCTGGGCTCTCGTGGCAGAGAGTTCATTGCGGATGCATAGTTTCAGCGCCCTCTTACCTGCTTCTAGATGCTGGTGGAATTGAGTGCATTGTATGTGCAAAGAAATCGTTTTCTATGGTATGTCAAGCCAATGAATCATTTCGGGGGTTTATTCAATATCAGTACCTTAAATCCTTAATATTATGAAATTAGTCCCTCAAACAATTGGAATTGCTATAAGGTCCCCCAAAATCTTATGTCTTGTACCAAATTAGGCCCTGTTTGGTTCAACTCGTAAAAGAGTAGAATTCTGTACAACGTCCTAACCCTGCTTGGGTTAGGGATGGTTATTTTCCATTTGACCTTCACAAAATCGGTTAGGGGGAATAACTTATGCATTTGGTAAGAAGGTATTTTAACGAGTATTGCATTTTAAATGTGTTGGGCTTGGAGCTGGTTTCATTGGAACAGGTTTCGTGTTTGGATCTGAATTGAACATATATGTCTATAATAATTCCATGTAAAAAATTTAACTTACAAGGAATGTTCCCCCCAAATCAAACTGCAACAAACTAGAGAGTCTAATTAGAAGCAACTTATAAGAATTGGGGGACCAAATACATATTTGAAGGACTAATATTACAAAATAAATGTTAAGGGACTAACTTGAAACAACTTATAAGATTTGGGGGACCAAATAGCAATTTCCATATTTGAAGGACTGATTTAAAAAAATGTTAAGGGACTAATTTGAAACAACTTATAACTTATAAGATTTGGTGGATCAAATGGCAATTTCCATATTTGAAGGACTAATTTCAAAATAAATGTTAATGGACTAATACTGAATTTTTTTTAACATTGTTGTGCCTTATTTGAAGTTTTCCTGCTTCTCATATTATTGCTGATAAAAATTTCGAATTTTTTCTGTGTATCTGCCATTTTAGACAGTTATGAATCTTTATGATGTTATTGATACAACTGCAAAACACTTATGATGCCTCCATTTTACCAAAACTAAAATGTTAAGATGATAATTATATTGGATTGAATGGTTCTTCTGACGAAACTAATTCAGTTTCATGGAAATCCTATAAGATGCAGTGCAGCCCATGTTTTTCATTTTGTGATTATTCAGCATTTTCAAATTCTTCTAGGCATATGGACTAAACAGTTGACACTGTTGTCTGTTGATATAATAGGCTATTAGTGCTATATATTCCAATGATTAGGTCATGACATGTAGATATGGGTGACATCCCCCAACATGAACCATGGAAATGGTCCAAAAGCTGGACAGATTGACACAGCTGTGTATGTGTATTTCTTTTGAATATATGCATGTTTCATTCATAACATGTCAATTGGTTGTCATCCGTATTTATTCTTTATCAGGAAGGGGCAGTAACATTCTTCATCGTATGCATATTTTTAAAGAAACTAATAGTTTACACATTTGTAAGGGTTTTATGCATAAGAATGTATGCAATGTCCATTCAGGCGTGTCAAATACCCAGTGAGCCTCTTACATATGGGTGCTCATCTGTAGGTAGTGGTTGAATACTGAAGCCAGTTTGATTTGACATGATCCTTTTATTAAGGCCAAGAGTTACATTCACTACACTGTTAGACTACTAACCATGTTAGTTTAGTGTAGACCCAAAGCTGAAGCCGAAGTTGAAGCTGGAATCATGAAGATAAAGAAAAACAAAGGAAACAGGAAAACCACAGGGTGGTCGACCGCGGTGGTCACGGCGGTCGACCGCGAACGTGTACGAAACAGGAAAAATCTCTGGACTTTTTCTGGTCGACCGCAGCAGATGGTCCGATCGATCGCGAGACCCTATAGGTGTTTTTTGGGTTTCTGTCATTTATCCGGTCGACTGCAACTGGTTTGGCGGTCGATCGCGAGTCGAGCTGGCAGTTTCCTAAACTGTTTTGGATTCTGTTTTGATTCAGATTGCTATATATACCCAAACGTTTTTTAGGGTTTATAGACTATTAAAACTATCAGAAAGAAAGCTTTTGAGAGAGAGAATCTCAGAGAGATTAAACCCTAGTTTGAGTGCTTGTATTCCTTCTTTAATTAATCAAAAAAATTATGTGGTGTGGCTCCCGAGGAAGTAGGTATGTTGTCGAACATCGTTAAATCTGTGTGTTCGTCTTTTTTACCTTTCTTGCAAGTTTTGATCTTTATTTGTGGTGAATTTTTTTCTTGTTCAACTCTCAAATTCAAGATCCGAAAGGGTACGAATTCAATTTGGTTGTTTTGAATCTTTAATAGTTGGTATCAGAGCTTCGTTTAGCAAATTTGTGAGAAAGAGAGCCATGACAGAGGAAATTAAATCTAAAATCGAGAAGTTTGACGGTTCAGACTTCGTCTACTGTAAGTCGCAGATGGAGGAATATTTGTACCACAAGGACTTGTATCGTCTGTTGATATTCAAGGATAAGGGACAGAAGAAAGAAGACTCAGACGATGATTGTGAGATACTGGATAGGAAGACTTTAGGATAAATTCGGTTGTCGCTCGCCAAGACAGTAGCCCATAACATATTAAAGGAGAAGATGACGGTAGGGCTTATGGAAATGCTCTCGAAGATGTACGAGCAACCGTCTGCAGCAAACAAAGTGCATCTAGTCAAAATTTTTTTTAACCTCAAGATATCAGAAGGACGGTCCTTCACAATGCATCTCAGCGAGTTTAATACGATTGTTGATCAGCTTATCTCCATAGGTATCACGTTTGATGACGAAGTGCAGGTTCTATTGTTGCTATCGTAGTTGTCGGATAGTTAGGCAGGTTGTGTGATGACAATCAACAATTCAATGGGGAAGGAAAAGTTAAAGCTGAGTGAGGTGGTCAATATGATTCTATCCGAGGAGGTTAGAAGAAAATCGTCCGAATCAGAAGGTTTAGGTTCAGCTCTAAGTTTTGAGCAGATACAAAAGCCAGAAGAAAAGAAACCAGAACAGGAATTGGTCGAAGTCGAAGAAGAGGTCAAGCTCGAAGGTTAAGCCTATCAAAAGGAAATATTAAAACTGCGGCTAGGAGGACCATATGTCTTCAGTCTGTAAAAGTCTAAAGAAAGATGCGGGTGAGCAGGAGGCTCATATCATGCAGGATGCTTTGATTCTTGTTATGGATAGTGATTCAGATTCTTAGGTCATCGACTCAGGAGCCTCTTTCCATGATACTGCTAGTAAGAAGCTTCTTTAGAATTATGTAGCAGAGGACTTTGAAAAAGTGTATTTGGGGGACAATGAGCCATGTAATATTATTGGAAAGGATGACGTTTAGATTCAGATGAAGGGTTCTAAGTAGAACATAAAGAACGTGAGACACGTACCGAAGCTGAAGAGAAATCTTATTTCGGTAGGATAACTTGGAGCAGAAGGATACGTTTCGACATTCACTGGGGATTCGTGGAGAATCTTCAATGGTACGATGGTTGTTGCCCGAAGCAACAAAACAAGAACATTCTACCGCACCTCACATGCGAGTGACACCCTTGTAATTGCAGCTAACAAAGAGAGTACAGATCTGTGGCACAACAGGTTGGGACACATGAACGAGAAGGGAATAAATTCTACATTCACAGGGAAAGCTAATAGGGATCGATTCCGTGGAAGTCGGGTTTGTGAAGACTGTATCTTTAGGAAGCATAAGAGGGTTAGTTTCTAAAAGGATGGAAGGCCACCTAAGGCTCAGAAGCTTAAGTTGATTCATACAGATGTATGTGGTTCAGCTAGTGTGTCTTCTTTTGATGGTTCGAGATACTATATCACCTTTATCGACGATCACTCGAGGAAGATGTGAGTTTACTTTATGAAGCACAAGTAAGAGGTGTTCAGAGTCTTCAAGAAATGGAAGGCTATGGTGGAGAACGAGACAGATCTGAAGGTGAAGTGTTTAAAATCAGACAATGATGAGAATACGAGCTGGAGGAGTTTAAGAGGTTTTGTGCTACGAATGGTATTTGCTTAGAGAGGACTACTCCAGGGACGTCGTAGTAAAACGATATTGCAAAGAGGATGAACAGAACATTGACGGGGCGTGCCAGGAGCATGCGATTATATGCAGGTCTGCTTAAAACATTTTGGACGGATGCGGTGCATACGACGGCTTACCTTGTTAATCATAGGCCATCAGTTTTATTAGATTTTGGGATTCCAAGGAGGTTTGGAGTGGCAGAAAGGTTAATCTCTTATACTTGCGGGTATTTGACTTCGTCTAAGTTGCATGGAAACGGGCACGGGTACTGGTACGGGTGCGGGTACGAGTAGGGGACACGACAAAATTATAAAATGTTGGGTACATGGACACGACTATATATATATATATTGAATTAATAATGTACATGAGAATTTTTTTCCGCTTCATGTGTCATTAGAATTAAAATTTCGATCACATTTTTGAGTTTATTTTATCATATTGATTATCGTGAATTGTAAACTACTCATTTTTTTACTAGACATCTAAACGACCCATTAACTACATATTTTTAAACTTGGGTATGGACTGAAACGAACCCTACCCGTATTCCATTAGTTTCAAAAGACGGATGTGAAGTGTAAGCTCTACGTCCAGGAAGTTTTTGACAAGTGTTTTAAATTAACACATATATCGTCTAATTGAGTACATGTTGTAATAAATGCATGCATATATTCAAGAAGTGTCCATGAAGTTTGGGTACGGGAAAGTGTCGGGTACGTGTCCGGTACGGGTACGGCTTCAATAATGAAGTATCCGGGAAACATAGGACTGCGTGGTTCATGTTCATATTAGTGACCATGTCAGAGACAAACTAGAAGCTAAGTCACAAAAGTGTACATTCATTGGGTATGGTATTGATGAGTTCGTGTATCATCTTTGGGATGAGAAGAACAAGAAGATCATCAGGAGCCGTGACGTCATATTTAATGAAGAAGTGATGTATAAGGACATGAAAAATGCCAAGGATAGACAAAGCAGTGAGAGCAGCACTTCGGATGCAGATGGATCTGAGTACATGGATTTAAAGGAACTTCCAGATAGAGGCATCATAGAGGTGATGCTGATTGTTCTGACCGAAGAACGGAGGAGATTCCAGGTGCAGAAGCAACTACTCAGGACGTGGAGCTTAGGAGGTCATCAATGGTACCCAAAACAAATCCTAGATATCTTTCATCTCTTGATTAATTATTATTGACAGATAGCGGTAAACCGGAATGCTATGAGGAGGCTGTGCAAGTGAATGAATCTCAGCAACGAGAGCATGCGATGTAGGAGGAGATGAATTCTCTACTCACTAACAAGACATAAGAGTTAGCCCAATTACCTGCACAAAAGAAAGCCTTACATAACAAATGAGTCTACCGAGTCAAACGAGAGAGTGATGAAAGTAAGAGGTACAAGGCTAGATTAGTTATAAAGGGGTTCCAGTAGCGGGATGGAGTGGACTACACATAGATATTTTTATCTGTTGCAAAGCTCACAACCAACAAAGTGGTGTTGAGCTTGGTAGCTGCAGAATAGGGCTGGTAAACGACCGAATTTGAGCGAATATCTTGCTATTCGAGCTCGAATTCAACCCTAATCCACATGTTCAAATTCGTGTTCATATTCGGCTCGGAGACTTAATATTATTCGAATTCGATTTGAGAACTTATATCAGCATTCAGTAAGTACTAGCGAATATTCGTTTAGAAACTAATTTCAGTCAAAATAAAAAAATGAAAATTTTTAAACTTTATATTACATGGATGGTAGATTGGGGTGGTTGAGGACACGCCGGAGGGGGATGAGAGCTTCGAGACTCGAGAGGAAGAGCATCGACGGAGAAGGAGACTGCCGACGGTCGAATAGACTGTCGAAGACAAGTGAGGGCTGAGCGGAGGGGCGGATCTTGGACAGAAGAGTCGGAGACAAGTGGCCGAGCGGCTGAGCGAAGACGGCGGATCTCGAAGACGATCGTCAGAGTGGTTGAGCGGCTGAGCGGATCTCAAAGATGTGAGGAGAGAGCCTAACCCTAGAGTCAGGGTCTGGAGTGAAGGGTGGCGGCTAAGAAAATGGAAAAGCCCTAGCTCTAAACTAAATCCCCTCTTGAGTATTTATATAGGTTACATTTGTATATAAAAAATTAGATAAGTAGTATTTGCAAAAAAGTTTAATTAATAGGACTTAGATGTAAAAAGATATAAAAAGTTATCGAATAGTTAATAATCAATCGAATCGAACATACATTTGGTTAAATTCTATTTGTTTATAAATCAAATATCTAAAAAATATTTATTTATTACTAAATGAACTATCGAATCGAACTTGATCGAATATCTGGCCGAATAATAACCAAATTGTTTATTAAGTATTCGGTTCACTTCCACCCCTACTGCAGAAGACCTCTTCCTTGAGCAGTTAGATGTGAAAACTGTCTTTCTTCATGATGATTTGGATGAAAAAATTTACATGAAGCAACCTATTGGCTTCCTTGAAGAAGGAAAGAAAGAGATGGTGTGTAAACTCAAGAAAAGCTTGTACGGTTTGAAACAGGTTCCGGGACAGTGGTACAAGAAGTTTGACAATTTCATGCAGAGAAATGGCTACAGAAGATATAATTCGGATCATTGCTGTTATTTCAAAAGGTTCGAGTCCAGCTTTATTATATTGTTATTATATGTTGATGATATGTTAGTAGCAGGACCGTGTTTAGAGGAGATAAATACTTTGAAGAAGTAGCTAGCAAAGGAGTTTGTAATGAAAGATCTGGGTGCAGCGAAGCAGATTCTAGGGATGCGAATCAGTAAGGATGAAGTTGAAGGGATGTTGAGGTTGAGCCAAGCTGAATATATCAAGAAGGTACTTCAGAGATTTAATATACAGAATGCTAAGGTTGTTAGCACATCCCTTGGAAGCCAGTTCAAGTTATCTAAGGAGCAATCACCTAAGACAGATACAGAGAGAGGGCATATGAGTATGGTGTCATATTCTTCGGTCATTGGGAGTCTCATGTATGCGATGGTTTGCACGAGGTCGGACGTTGCCCATACAGTGGGAGTTATGAGCAGATTAGCAAGCAATCCAGGGAAACATTGAAAGGTCGTGAAGTGGATATTGCTGTACCCGAGAGGGACAACGAACAAACCACTATGTTTCAGGAGGAAGGAGTTAGTGTTGCAAGGATAGGTGGATGCGGACTTCGTCGATGATTATGAAATAAGGTGTAGCACCACGAGTTATGTTTACACTTTGGTGTCAACAGCAGTGAGTTGAGTCTCACGTCTGCAAAAGATTATAACTTTATCTACAACCGAGGCTGAGTATGTCGCGGTGACTGAAGCAAGCAAGGAGATGATTTGGTTGGCTGGATGTTTGGAAGAGTTGGATCTGCAGCAAGAGAGAGTTCTTTATTGTGATAGCCAGAGTACTATACACCTTGCCAAGAATCCAATATATCACGCCAGAACGAAGCACATCGACGTACGATATCATTTTATACGCTAGTTGATCGAGGACAGAAAGTTACATTTAAAGAAGATTTTGTGGAGTCAAAATCTGACGGACATGTTGACGAAGACAGTCACCATAGAGAAGCTGGAGTTGTGCGCAATTTCAGTTGGTCTTCACGTGTAGAAGATAAAGGTGGAGCCACACTAGGATGATCGGCGAGATTGCCGGGATGATGATGATTGAAGAAAGGATTTTTTCGGGGAGGAGAAGATACTTGCGAAGGAGAGAGTTCGTGAGAGCTCGTTGATGACGCTTTGGTCTCCAAGTGGGAGATTGTTAGTCTAAGTGTAGACCCAAAGCTGAAGTCGAAGCTGGAATCAGGAAGACGAAGTAAAATGAAGGAAACAGGAAAATCGCAGGGCGGTCGATCGCGGTGCTCTCG
>NC_033800.1:150994772-151076860 GCF_001876935.1 Asparagus officinalis | reverse complement strand
TGGTACGGATATGGCTTCATGATAGAACTCACAGAAGTACCCGGGTAGCATAGCAAGTTAACCATGTGCTACTACGTTTTGAGTTAGTATGGTGAGGATTTCTGGAGCAAAGCAAACTGCACAAAGTATGTACTGACAGGGAAAGATTAAATCCATAGGCTGGACAACAACCCTCAACTTTCCTTATAGCAGAAAGAGCTCAGGGGAAAATTGCAAAGTAGGTAAATGTTGGACTAGCTTTTTTGTATCCACAAGGATACAGATAGATGATTTCAGAGAACTTTTCCATATCCCTCCAAAATCAATCAGGGTTTTTACTGGACATTGAGCTTTACTGTAGACAATCAAAAAGTGCAGCTAAGGCTAACGTTTGGTGAGGCATGAGAGTTGTAATTTATACTATAAGAAAAGCTTTAGTTGCTCACCAGTTCGTTTCTGATATCCAAATGACTCTTGACACCAAAATTTCATAAATGGTAAGGCTTGGCACATATGTATTGGTTGATTCATTATGGAATTTTTATATCGCTTTTTTCTTCTGGTTAATCCAAATGTTGTTCGCTCTTGTTCTTTCCCACCAATGTAACCCATAATTTCTTTTTTACTTACTGCATTCTTTTTCTTTGTAGGAAATGCCTTCCTGATGGGAATCTATTGTAAGTATATCATGTAATCTTATGAGCTATTTTGATTTATTATTTTGTGTTACCTTTGCTAGTCGCTTAACGTGCTTCGTGGATAATCATGTCAACAAATTATTTCCGTCTGTGTGTATTTTGTTTTAACTTAAGTAGCAGAATCTGAAATTTATTCAATAAAGAAGCACCTATTTGGTAAGTTTGCTTTTATAGAGCTAAAGTTATAACAATGCATGCAAGTGCTCTACAAATAGGGGTGTCCAACCGGGCCGACCCGACCCGACCCGAAAAACCGGGTTTGGGCTGGGCACCGGGACGGCCCAGTTTATTTTCTTTTGCTTAAAAATTAGTTTTTTTATAAAAAATGAATTTTTAAGAGTAATTATAAATAAAATATGCAAAATTGTGATAAAAATCATCATATTATTAATCACTTTTAATTATACAATTTACAAATACAAATATCATAGAGATTAAAATGATAAAAAATAAATTCTTTATTATTAAATCACTAACGAGATTATAGTTTTTTTTTTAAATTTATCGCATCACAATAGATGAATACATCCCAACTAGGTTGGTACCTACTTATGTATATCACTATTATTTGTAATTTTTTTCAAAGTAAATTATCAAAAATTTACAGCTAAGAAATAAAAATTACAAATTAATGAGTAATTTGACTAATTTCTACTCTTTATCTCTATCTCCTATTATCAATTCATCAAGTCCATCTTCAATATTAGCCATACGATCGATTCCTTGAGTTCTCTTCTCGGATCTTCACCAATTTTGTAGGCACATTACCGCTTGTACGGTAGACGGATCTAGCGATGTTCTATGGTCGATCGAACGTCCTGATATGCTCAAGGCGGATTTCGATGCTACTGTAGAAACCTACACTGTTAGTAAGTCACTAGCCATGATGGAAAGTATAGAATATGAAACTGTTTCATATACTCTTCACCATTGTAAAATATCGAAATCATTATTTTGAGCATTAACTAAAAGTGTGGATAAATATTGTTCAATTTCAGAAACTTTCTTTGATGATGATCCAGATCCACAACTACCAGTTAGCCTCACTATCATTAATTACCTATCAAAACTCTTATCTTTGCCTCGGTTTGAACTCGTAAAAACAGAAGCTGTAGGCTAATGTGTACTTACATTATATCTACCTGCATACTCCTCATATAATCTTTAAAAATAGTATTTAATAGTGATGATGAGGAAGGGCAGTAACAGTCTGACCATCATCATGTCTATTATCATATTTTCATACAAAAAATTTAACAAATTTTGAAGGCCAACATCTTTCAAAGATGGATTGATAAGAACCCCAAACCAAAAATAATAGGAATAAGCCTAAAATATTTATTAAATTTACTTTCCATTTGAGAAATCTTATTTTCGAAATAATTATCAATACGATAAGTAGTAATTTTTTTGAATATTTAAAACTTGTAAAACATCTTGAATAATAGTTGGATAATAACAACCACATAATAACATAATAGAATCATAAAAAGTTATAACATTTCTTTTACACTATATATAACTAAACATTCTTCATCAGTTATTCCATGCATACTATCAGAGCTAGAACTAAAAGCATAGAAAATAAAAAAATCATTTATAATTTCTTTATACTTTATTATTACATTTGACATTGCATAGGTGAAATCCACCTATGGTCAACATCTTTTGGAATTAACAGGTTTCAATTTTTTTTTTTTGCAGAATTGTTTTCATGTTTTAAGTCTTTGTTCAGAAGCATTATGAGCATAAACTATAACCCTTACCTTTTCTATCATGGGTTTAATTTCATTAAATGCACTTTGAAAAATTAAATTTAAAATATGACACATACATCTAATATGAAAAATACCACCATGATATGACAATAGCAAAGATGATTTGATATAATCTATAACTACATTATTATTACTTGCGTTATCTAGTGAAAGAGAATATTTTTTCAGAAATTTCTAATTTTGAAAGTTCTATTATTAAATTTGCCATTTTAACACCAATTAGTGAATCTTTAAATGCAATAAAAAATAACTCTTTTAAATATTTGCCAACTATCATCAATCTAGTATGCTGTGATACATAAATAATCAGTTTGTACTCTAGATGTTCAAATATCAGAAATTAGAGAAAATTTATAGTTTAAATTTTAAAAATAAAAAATTATTTTTATTTGTTCCTCGTGATAATATTTTAAAATATCACGTTGACAAGATTGACGAGAATTTTTTTTAAATGAGGGATAAAAACCATCTTTAATCATATCCTCAAATTTACCATCTTCTAATTTAAAAGGAAGGTTTTTAAGAAGAGATTTTTTAAAAAAGACCTTTTTTGCTAAATAATTAGCAAAACCGATCAATTTGCTAATTATTTAGCAAAATCGACCTTTTTTTGGCCTAAAAAAATTGGTTTTAAAAAACAGGCTGATTGAAACATACGAGACTAATAGTCCCGTATGTTCTAAAACCACAACCAAAACATACGGGACTAGTAGTCCCGGGGCAGACCGTTTTTTAAAATATGTGGGTTTAGAACGACATCACCACTGATACGAGGGCTTCCACCGTCGACTGGGTCGCTCATCTCTTGGAGGAGCTCCGCGTCGACTCACCAGAGATGCTGTATCTCACCGTCAATTAGTGCGGGGACCTCAACTGCCACTGGCTCTAGCTTCTCGCCTCCGTTTGCTTGCTCATCGCATCCAAGCACGAAGAGAGGCACACTCGGGTTCAAAAGCTCCTCCTTCTAATGGAGGAGAATTACACTAAGGAGGAGGATTACACAAGGAGGAGGCTCTTCAGATGGAATCCCAGGTCCTGAGCCTCCTCAATTTCGAACTGACTGCTCCCACGCCCAAGTGCTTCTTGAGCGGCCTCGTCAACGTCGCTCGCGGGCCGCCTCAGCTCGAGTTCCTCGCCGATTTCATCGCGGAGCTCTCTTCTTGGGTACCATGCTCCAGTACCCTTCGTACATGATCGCTTCCTCTTCTCTTTTCCTCACAAGGGTCGTGTTGCGGCCAAAGGAGCATCCTTGGACTAGGAGACTGGCTGACTACTCTTTTTATCAGCCCTACGAGCTCTCGGACCGCGTGAATGATCTCTTTTGGGCCTTCGTTTTCAGTTCAGGCAGCCGATGTTCTGGTTGTGATTTGTAAAGCAGAAACATACGACACTAGTAGTCCCGTATGTTTTGGTTATGATTTTAGACGATACGGGACTACTAATCTCGTATGTTTCGATCAGCCTGTTTTTTAAAATCGACCTCTTTTGGGCCTTATTGATCAAAAAATGTCGATTTTGTTAAATAATTAGCAAAATGGTCGATTTTGCTAATTATTTAGCAAAAAAGGTCTTTTAAAAATATCCCTTTTAAGAACAATAAACCTGATGACGCATTTTCTGGATTTAATTGCGTCATAGTTTCAAGAACCGAGGCTACCGGAGGATGATTGGGAGAGTAAAGACTGACGGATTGAGGCATTGTCGCTGAGCTCTATTATGCTTTTCTAAATGGCGTTTGAGGTGGTTAGTGCCACTTTTATGATGAGCTTGAAAAATATGGCCATAAAATGTACATTTAGTCTTTTGTGTGAGAAATTTACCATGTTAATCATTGGTGACTTCTATCTTCTCGAAAAAATTCCACACATTAGATCTCGACCTTCAATATCGGTAGGAGGAATAACTATAGGTGTAGTAGGAGTATGAGTAAGACTCATTTCAATATTGGAATATCGGGAGTTGGAACTTGCCCTTCATAATTGGAGGAAGCTATTTGATTGGAGAATTAGAGAGTGAAAGAGAGAATAAAAGAGTATTAGAGAGTATAAGAGAGTAGTGGAGAGAAGTAGATGAGTTTGGATGAGAAAAATAAATGAAAGTATTAGACAGCTCCTAGCCAAATGATAAAAATACTCTCAAATTTTGATCGTTTTGACTGTTTTTAGGAATATTTTGGTCAAAAGACCAAAAAAGCAGTTATAGGCTATTTTGGTCAGATCGGTCAGGGCCGGGTCCGGGCCAACCCAGGCCTGGCGTGACTGTTTGGATTGGGTCTGGTTCGGTCGGCCGGGCAGTCCGGTCCACGGTACATGGACAACGAGCGACGATCCAGTTCAAATTCTTCTGCCGGTTCTGGCCCTGGGACCGGGCCAGACCCGGACCCGGGCTATCCGGCTTTGCCATCTTCCTGGCCAGGCCGGGTACGGGCCTCCACGAGGTGACCAGAGCCTAGAGCCCTGTTTGACCCGGGAATCTGAGCTGCCCTTGGGCCCAGCCGGGTCCAGTCTGGACACTGGGCCGGGCCCGGGCCTCAGGCCCAAATGGACTGCCCTATCTACAAATTTAAGGTTTTTGACAGGTATTAAATACTACAACTGCAAACTTTACTTTTCCCAGACCACGGTTCTGTAGCATTGTGTATTGATGAGATTCGTGCTTATCTTTTCCTGAGATTCATCTTTTAAGTGCTCTTCTGTTCATTATTAAAAAAAAAATGCTCATCTGTTCTTTCTCTTGCTAGACTAAATCAAACGGACTTTAATCTTTCTTCTGATTTATTTTGGAACCTTTCAAATTATGCAACACTGACTTCAGTCTTAATGAGATGGTGTTAATTATGATGTGCTGTTCAATTTGATATTTCAGGCAAACAAAAATCCACAATATTGGCGCAACCCTTGTTGGAGTTGATAAATTTGGAAACAAGTACTATGAGAAACTGGAAAACACTCAATATGGTTAGCCGTCTCTTTCTATTATTATTTTCAGTGGAATGTCAATATTGCTGATGTGAAAAGTTCATCGAGATTCTAGCTTTGTCATATCTTATGTTCAACTCATAACATATCCTCAACACAACTTTTTAAAAGAAAAAGAAATGTTTATATGATATATGTGTTTGACCAAGCCAACAAAAGATCTCATACCCCACTAGTTTCTTTTTAAATAAAGTTTATCTGAATTGCTAAACTTCAAACGCGTTTCTGTATGTACAGCTGGTGAGTGAGTTTTAATAATGATATTTTAATTGGTCAAGAGGATATCTGTTGTAGTTTTCGTTGGGGTTTACTTTAATCTTTAAAGTGGAAGCTTTCAGCAGTTTCACATGCACTATAGCAAGCTTGATTAGCTTGAATTTTTTTTGTTGAGTTTGAGGATTTCCTTCTTGTGAAAACAAGCATTCACACATTTTAGTATCTGAAGGTTGAGATAGTTGATCTAGTTTCTAGTGATCAAGAGGCGAAGGTAACTGGGTCTTCTTGTGAATATCTTTGCAGGACGACACAGGTGGGTAGAGTATGCAGATAAGGGACGCTATAATGCTTCCCAAGTGCCTGCTGAGTGGCATGGTTGGTTGCACTTCGTCACCGACCACACTGGCGATGAGGTATATCTATCTCCATATAAATTAAATTAAAATTTGAAATCCCCCTTCCCCTACTATTGGTATGTATAAATTCCAAATGTTGTCAGTCAAGTTGGGTTTCATTCATCAGTTGATTGGAATTTAGAATCATTCTTTGCTAACTAATGGTTTTTGCGAATAACTTTTGTTGGAAGCTTCAAATTTCTGTCTGACAAATCTCAACTCAACACCTGTCCCTGGATTTGGTTGTATGCCTAAAAAATGTTTGTTAATTCTTTGTGGGAGGTTAAAAGGGTTATGCCCAAGATGGCAACATTATTACTGACTTAAACTTCATTCAATTGCATTTTAGATCAGTAATATCATCATCTTTTGCTCATTCAAAGATCCAACTCTCCCAAGAGAAGAAAGAAGACAAGTAGTAAATTGTTCAGGGGAATAAGTCTCAAATGCTCTCCGCTGATCCATCTGCTTGACAAAAATATTTGAAGTGAACTTTCATGGGGCATTCAGGGGCTGTTTAGGGTGAAAGTATGAGAGTCACTTTCTAATGGCATGTGTCATTATACTAGTAAACAGGAGAGTGTAAAACACTCGTTAATTTGCGTGTAAAATGAAGTAGAAAATTGCAAGGACAAATAATGTGGATTTAATACTAAAATATAGTTTATGCAACTTCCATTATATGAATATCATCATTTTTACATTGATTATTTGATTGTTTTATATTTCTTAGCCTCAACATTTGGAGTGGAAGACATTTTTGAGAATGAAGCCTTCCCTGTTTTACAGATTGAAAGTCGTTCTCCTGTTTTTTTCATGGCTCTTTTTACTAGAAACAAACGCTTAAATGCACGACTTCCACACTAACCACTCTCGCTCCTACCCATCAAAACCCTCTGAAGATCCAAGGCACTAACAAGCAAAAAACTAAAAATCGTGTGATTTTGATTGTTACTGTCTTGGTATATGGTTTAATTAGGATCAAATAACACTGTTAAAGCCATCAGATTCTCCCGCTTTCCCTCAGAATCCTCAGTGTTGCATGTTTTTCTTTGTAGCTTCTGATGCTGAAACCGCAGAGGTATGGACTGGAGCACAAGCAGAACTTCTCTGGAGAAGGTGAGCAGTACATCTACCACTCAAAGGGTCACACTCTGAACCCCGGGCAGAGGGACTGGACTCGCTACCAGCCATGGCAACCCGCTAAAACCTCGTAGGTTCATCGTTGTTGTTGGATAATGTTGATGACCCATCGAAGAGCTTTGTTCTCAACATAATCATTTACTGTTGTCTCTTTTATAAGTGCGATTTGATTTGATGTTCCTCTGGAACCAGTGTTCTGTATCTGTCAAGTTCAGTTCATAAAAAAAGGGATGTTATTCTCGCACTTTTGTTTTAACGAGGAAATTGTGGAATTGACTTTGTATGCTTATCAGTGGTGATTGAAAGCAGTTATACATGATACTGTTGTTTGCATGTAACTATAATTCTCAAAAGTTTAGTTTTAGGCTGCTTTGCACATTGTTATTCTAATCTTCAAAAGTTTGTTCTCAGTGAATCACAAATACATTGCACTTACTCTTCAGCAGTAATGTGAAAGTTTACTCTTTTTGTGATTAATTCTTTGAAGGAAAGATAATTAGATCAAAGTCAACAAAACTGCCATTACACATATATGCATCAAGAAACTCTGCTTTTTGAAAATTTAATTATAAACCTAGAGTCATGAAAAACATAAAATAAAACCAATGCTTTCATATCTACTAGGATTTAGAAGAAATTAATTTCAAAATAATGATTTTAATCTAATTTGTTCTCTTGAACTTTTAAGTCAGGCTCTACAAGCATATCCATATAAGAATTTAGTAATAATTTTCCTCTAAAAATTACCACACCATTTTTTTTTGTTTTATTGTTTTATTATTGTTTATTGTTTTTTTAATAAAGGTTATGGGATTTAGGTCACGTGCAAGCGAGCACGTGCTCGGCGAGACCACTAACACGGAGGAACGCGCCAATCTAGGACTTTTATCCCCTCTTTTAAGTACCCATCCCCTTTTCGAGAACTAGGGTTAGGGTTTTGGCTAGCAATCGCCATGGCCGCATTCAACGAGATCCAGAAGAGGAAAAGGGCAGCAATCCAGCAGGAGAAGCGAGCGATCCATGGCGATCCTCGCACGGGAAAGCTCAAGCAGAGGGCCCCGCCCGTCTCCATCTCTGGGAAGCGCAAGCGAAAGCTCCTCAAGAAATTGAAAAGGGTATGCGAGATCATGTTGAAAACTTATAAATTTAGGGTTAGTTGCAATGTATATTGGAAAGATTGATTTTTTTTTGGATTTCTTTATGGTGACCAGGAGCAGAAGGAGGCGATAGAGAAGGGTTTGGTTACGATGCAAGATGTAGAGATGGCAGTTGCAGACGGTGAGGGTAGATTTAGTTATTTTTATTTTTATTTTTTGAATTTTTCCTTCCCGTTTAAAATTGATCTTCATTGCTGAATGTGCAATAGACGTATTTTAAAGAACCCTAAAAAAAATTATGCTTGCTATTAATTTTTTGGCTTACTTTCCGGTTTCAAGCTGTTTAACGAAAAATGATAGCATAGAGAAAACATACTTCTGGGCCATAGTTTAGGATTCAGTTATATTCAAAGTTCTGAATCACCATTATCTGGTGTGGCAGTTCAAAGTTCTTCGATTTTGTGCATGTTATGTGATATATGTTTCTCAAACTCGCCCCACAAGTCTGTAATGTAGTTTTAGTTCGGATTCTTTTTGATACCCGTAAGACATTCTTGATACGACTCTACTCATTTTTCTATAATTTTTTTTCATCTTGGAACATTGATTTCTACAGGAATATTTAGAAGGAAAATTCATAATTTATACAACATACTACCTAATGAGTTACTATGGGAGTATGTAAATCAAACCGTATCGTAATTCCTGCTATGAAGTCGAGCATATGTGCTAAACGTTAGTGATAATCATATGCAACTAATTATAGTCAAGCTTCTAGTTGGAATGACATTGAGATGCTATTCTCTCATATTGTAGGAAGTTGAGTGAAAGCATGTATATACTTCACATAGAGGCATTTGGGACACATAAGTATATGCACACGTGCATCTCCATGCTTTGTTTTATTTATGTTTCCAGGCAATTGTATATTTTGTTTATGGTAGCTGCATATGTGATTATCCTTATAATTGCATGTGTCTATGATTGTATCGATGTCCCATGTCTGCGTAATATGATTAGATTATAGCAGTTCCAAGTCTAAAAGAGCGTACTAAGGCTCTTCCTCTGGGAGAATAGTCTATTTCACAATTGGTAAAGATGCTCAGAGTTGCATTTTCCTCCCTTTCCAAGTCTTAATTCAATAGTTTGCTTTGGTTATCTGATCTTGAGGTTCTGGTCCTCTCTTCTTTATTTCTGTTTATAATTCATGCAAATAAGTATTTTGACTACTGTGCAACCTTAAATATCTTTGATGACATTAATTGATAGCCAGTAAATTTAGCCATTAATTTGATAACTTTTTAATATTTGAATAGCTTTCTAACCATTAATTTGAATAGCTCTCCCCATCATTTCAAGTCGATGGAAACTCTCTCCTTGATCAAATTTTTTCTCAGGCATAATTCAAATGCAATTTTATATATTTGGTTTTTTCCATAAAAATATAAAATGTTAATCAAATTAAAGTAAACAGTACATAGTTTCAAGCTTCTATAATATGATAGGCTAGTTTCTGACTGTTATCTTTCTGGCAATTAGGATCTGCTCAAGACAATAATCAAAAGGCTCATATCAAGTTCAATGTAAAGGGGACTTCAAGGCTCAGAATCAAAAAGTTGAAGGGAAAAGGTAAGTGTACTTTCTGTTTGGATCGAAGAACATGTCATTGTAGCTTCTACTTAGTTTTTTTTTTATGTTGAAGTGTTTGGAGACATTGTTCTTCACTCTCATACCTAACAGATACTTTAACATCTAACTTCGGCTGATATATTCTGATACATGTTTCACCGATCTAAAAATTTAAATCAGGAGCATATATTTATGATGTATCCAATGCATTGCTGGTAACTTCGAGATACAATATTTTATAGGAAAAAGCTAGAATAAATAAGTGGGCTGAGGGTTCTATCCACCAACTTTTTTATCTCTTGATTTTGTTTTGAGGTTCATGCTGTTTTGTGATACACATCTAGGTACACATCTCAAAGATAATCTTAATTTGTATCACACACCAACACGACTCCAACGGATAAAAAATTGTTGGTGGATATAGTTCTCAGTCCACTTAAGTTTACGAGAGCTTTACTCTTATTTTACACATACCAATACTGATATCACTATTAATTATGATATTCATCCAGGAGCAGGGTAATGCTCGCTCCTTTCATTCTATATATATATGTGTGTGTGTGTGTGTGTGTGTGTGTGTTTTGATGGTATTGGCAATGGAAAGATATGTGGATAACTCAAGCGAAATACTCTCTAGAAGAAGTAAATTTCTATAAACCTTAATTAATGCAGTATAGGTTGCATAACAGGCTTTACACTGAACTGAATGTCCAGATTTGAAAGGCCATAGTAGTAAAGGTTTTCAACAATATCTGAAGGGAGAACATATAATTTGTGCCTTTTAGCATCTTTCTAATTTCAAACTTGCACTCGCTGCTACTATTTCAACATTTTCTGCAGTTGTGTCCTTTGAATTGATAATGCTTCCATTTAGGGGACTCTTGTGTTATGATCATGATCCAGGATTGACCTGTGTAACCTTTGTCTTGTTCATTTAGATGTCGTGCTAAACCTTATGCTTCATGAGCGCATTGACTATTCTCATTTGCAACCTTCAATGCTTTACTTAATAGAAATCTACACCACCAGTAAACAAAAGAACTTTCTTGAATGTTTTTCCTTATAACTTACACAGTTACAGAAAGATTGCTTAACATATTGAGTTAATTATCGTACTGTCTTTTTCCAAGTGTAATATCTTGACGTTCTATTTTCATTTGGAATCATAGCACTATAGCAGGCTTATAATTCTTATGACAGATTACGAACTGGAACTGCGTATTGCATCTTTTTAATGTTCATCCCCGTATTTTCTTTTTTGTAGGTAAGAGCAAAAAGAAATCTGCAAACAAGCCGAAGGGTGCTGCTTCAGTAGATGCCATGGTAGAATGAGTACTGAATTGAGCTAGGCAGAAAACTTCCAGTGTTTGCACCTTTATATTCAAGAATAGGGCTTTTGCTGAGCCAAATTTTATGTATAAATTGTTATTTTACAGCAAGTTGTTGGAAGAAGATGGGTAGATTGCACATTTAAACTTGTTGAGCATTTTGTAAGAATTCCGTTTGATAATCTTGCCTTAGTCGAAGATTGCCTAACATTAGGTTGATGATCCTTTCATTGGTGACTTTTTTTGTTGTGCTTTTCAGCCTAACAAATTCTTATTGTACTTTGCATGAAGTTCAATTGTTTTTTTTTCTTTTTGCATTTCAGCCTAACAATTGTTATGGTACTCTGTATGAAATTCTGAATTTGCTTCTCATCTGCGTAGTCCTTTGTCTGAAAATGACAGATTTCTCAATTCTCATTGGTGGAATTCATCTCTATTTATATTTTTAGTAGGTTTTCCCTGTTATATATGCAGCTCTCAAGTTGTATATGCTGATTTATGACCGATTTTGTAGATATCTAAACTCTCAAGTTTTATATTCATTTTTTGTAGAATCAAATGTTGCATGCATATGGACTATTTAATGCAACCCTCTTTTCTGCATCCAAACTATGAAAGAGGGAAACTTATGCTGGTCTTGATAAATGTGAATGGTAAAAAAGATTAATATATATAGCTCTATGGTAAGATGGCATGTAAAGTTCACTCAATTTTAAGATAAAGACTTGTATCATTAATGTTATATATATATATATAGCCTAACTCCAGCAAATTTCTCCTAAACACTGACTTTAATACTTCATTTTCTTTCGACATTGTAATTTGTTGGGACAAAATTAATACGACCTTTGCTTTCTTTATAATTAAGAACAGCATAAAATTGAAATTTTGGGTCACCCATCCATTTCTCACAAGCTATTTAACTTATCATTTAAAAAGCTGGACCCCACTTCAGTTGTCGAGCAACACCGACACTGTCATTAGTTTTGTGGATCCCACGTCCCATGGCCGGGTGACTGCTGAGTGCCATGCTGAAGGGTCCCCAAATTTAAAACTTAAAACGTAATTAAAGGAGCCCCACGACACCTCTCCTTCTTAATAATTACAAATCTTACCCTTCTTCTACCCCCCTTACTCAGATCTAAAGAAAACCTATCAAGATAAAATTTAACACCGACCTCAAGATCAAATCTTTCTTTAGTAGCCCTTCACATTTTCCAATAAATCGCAGACCCCTTCCAGCTCGTTGCTTATAAGCTCAGGGTCACCAAAAAGTTGCCTTCTTTGTGAAAAAAAATCTCATTTTTGATGAGCTTTCGTTCTTAGATCTGTGGATTTCAATTTGGAAGGAGAACCCTAGATTTGTCGAGATGGGGAAGATCGGGGGATTTGTTCTGTTTGTTGTGTTGATTGGGCTAGGGTTAGGAGTTGAAGGAGATAATCACAAGTTTAAGGAGGGGGATCATGTTCCTTTGTATGCCAACAAAGTTGGGCCTTTTCACAATCCAAGGTAAAGTTTGTGGAAATCTTGTTTTCTAATATGAGGTATTTTGATTTTGATGTGGATCTGTTTGTGTTTGATAAATTTATTAAGCTCTGGCTATAGTTTATATCGAAATTCTAGAACTGCTGTCTCTTAGGGTATCAGCATTCTCCATTTATCCACCTGACTCCTTTTGTTATTGGAGGTTGAATAGGAGAATTTGAAGCTTTTGCAATATCAAAGAGTATTATTTTCTTTCTAAGTTGATGGATTTCATATTCTATATATGACTCGTAGTGTATTTAATCTCGCGGCCGTTGATCTATAGATTCTGATGTGAGTGAAGGTCTCTGTTTTTCATGTGATATATGTTTATCTCCTAGATCCTTGATTCCATATTCACATCTGATACGAACGAAAGCAAATCGAGATGACTAGCAGTACACATTCATATTCTGTCCTCTATATGAAGTACATTAACTTGCAAAGGTTTAAGTTTTTCGCTAGTCCAAAGTTGTTAACTGTTCAATAGGCGTGAAAAATATGATAGAAAATGCTTTGTCCTAGCTATATTTTGTGCAATATATATTAGGTTTGTATTTTGGAGGTCTTTAGAGATGAGAAGTATCTAGAGGACCTATTCAGTGGACATCTAGTGATTCAAGGGTCGTCTACTCTAGGATCAGTACAAAATAGGAGGATTTCAGGATGTACTTATTACAAGGTTCTTCCTCGGACCACCAGCTGACCGATGGATTGAGTTGACTGAAAGTTTTCCCTTCAGATATAGATATTTATCTTTGTGTGTAAAAAGCTTGCTTCTAGGATTCTTCAGTACAAAAACCATGAACTATAGCACAATGAAGTTGCTAACTAGGTGGCATAGTGGTGAAGAAGTAAAGCCTGTAGTACACAATACTTCCTGGTCTAGCGAGATTGCTATTACCAAATTTCATTTTACCGATGTGTCATCTCCGGCATTTGACATTGGATTATTGTTTTCTTGCAGTGAAACATATCGGTTCTATGACTTGCCATTTTGTACACCAGGTTTGCTAACTGCTCTTAGTTGTTCCATGTAAGATAAACTATTTTATTTGGCATTTAAAAAGTCACTATATTCAATTGGCACTAACTGCAGAGCATGTGCATGAGAAGAAAGAGGCTCTTGGTGAAGTTCTAAATGGCGATCGTCTAGTGGATGCCCCATACGAGTTGAACTTTCGTGAGGACAAGCAATCTAAGACAGTTTGCAAGAAGACTTTGTCCAAACAAGATGTTGCAAAGCTTAGGGATGCAGTGTCAAAGGACTACTACTTTCAGATGTACTATGATGACTTGCCCTTTTGGGGATTCATGGGGAAAGTTGAGAAAGACAAGCTTGAACCAAGCGAATACAAATACTTGCTCTTTAAACACATTCACTTTGACATTCTCTACAATAATGACCGTGTCATTGAAATCAATGTCCAAACTGACCCGAATTTGTCTGTTGATATCACGGATGATAAGGAAGTGGATATGGAGTTCTCATATTCTGTTACTTGGAAGAAGACCGATATCCCATTTGATAAAAGAATGGAAAAGTACTCGAAATCATCTTCTATGCCACAACATCTTGAAATTCATTGGTTCTCTATAATTAATTCATGCGTGACTGTTCTTCTTCTAACTGGGTTTCTTGCTACAATCCTCATGCGTGTGCTCAAGAATGACTTCATTAAGTAAGACATACACGTCCATTGTTCTTATATTCTTTTCATAGGTCTTTGTTTCTTCCCTCTGCTGAGATAATTTAATTGATTCCTGAAAGGTACTCGCATGATGACGAGGCTCTTGAGGACCAAGAGGAAACTGGATGGAAATATATTCATGGGGACGTCTTCCGGTTCCCCAAGCACAACTCTTTGTTTGCTGCTGTTCTTGGTTCAGGAACTCAGCTCTTAGCTCTGTAAGAATTCTATATGGTACTTTACTCTTAATCCTTCCGATTTCTTTTTGCAATATCTAACACTTTGTTGTTTATCACCAGCACAATATTCATCTTTCTCCTCGCACTTGTTGGAGTGTTCTATCCATACAATAGGGGAGCTCTTTTCACAGCTTTGGTTGTTATATATGCTCTTACCTCTGGCATCGCCGGTTATACTGCAACTTCCTTCTACTTGCAACTAGAAGGGAAAAACTGGGTATGCGATTACCTTAGAATTTATGGCCTTTTTTTCTCAATTGATTCCTGATAGTTATTGGATTTTTGATTTGTAGGTGAGGAATTTGTTATTGACTGGCTGCTTATTCTGTGGACCACTTTTCTTGACTTTCTGTTTCCTTAATACTGTCGCGATAGCATATAGTGCAACTGCAGCCTTACCCTTTGGTACAATCGTTGTGATTCTTCTTATTTGGACATTGGTGACTTCCCCTTTGCTTGTACTTGGTGGTGTCGCTGGTAAAAATGGCAAGACCGAGTTCCAAGCTCCGTGCCGAACCACAAAGTATCCGAGAGAAATCCCTCAACTTCCATGGTATAGAGGCACTATTCCTCAGATGGCAATGGCAGGATTCCTTCCTTTTAGTGCTATCTACATTGAGCTGTACTATATATTTGCTAGTGTGTGGGGTCACAAAATTTACACCATATACAGCATCCTCTTCATTGTTTTCATCATCCTGATCATTGTCACGGCATTCATCACTGTGGCATTGACATACTTCCAGCTTGCTGTTGAGGACCATGAATGGTGGTGGAGGTAAGATTCTGTCCTTTTTTGTGTGTTTTCCTTTTCCCATAGTTATATTGCAATAAGCGTGATTTACGAGGTAGCTATTTTGTTTGCTTAAATGTTAATATTATGGCATAGTTTTAGTATTGATCTACATTGGTTTTTCTCAGCATTTTCTGGCCTCTGCAAATTTTTTGGTTGTATTTGAATATATGATATATTGATATATCAGCATTTCTGCCTTAATACTGCATGCTATTTTTATGTCTTTGCCTTTTCCCTTAGAAATAATGCAATAAGCATGATCTACAAAATAGCTTTTGTCGTTTTCTGGAAGATTTTATTGTTATGGCATAGTTCTAAATTAATCTTCATGGGTTTTCTCTCAGGATTTTTTAGTCTCTGCATTTTATATTGTTTTATCAGAATACATCTGTATTTCTGCCTCATTGTTGTCACAGCTTTTACTGATTGTGCTTCTTGGATGTATCTTCCATATCAAACTATAATGCATAGTTAGTTTATATCATGTTGGTCCATTGTGGCACAAAATGACTGTTTGACTGTGGTTTCATGATTTAATGTAATTGATTAGGGCAAAACATAACATCTAGATGGTGTATGACAAAATATTTCTGAGGGTAGATGAGTACCTCCTCTGGATTTCTGGTGTGCCGAGCCCTTACAAGTGAAATAGAGGTCGTTACTAACTGGTAAGTCTCATCAGTGTATGAAAGTGTCGTGGGTGCTTGACAATTTAGAGTTACCTTCTATACAAAGTGAAATAACTTGAATCCATTTGAAATGGAAATGATGATCCCCAGAATCTTGGGAAAATAAGACAGTCTGCTTTGGGTCTTCTTGCTCAAGAACTGCTGGTAGGTTAAAGTTCAGATTCAGGGTAAAGGGTGTATATTAATGTCGTGGGCTGAAAGCCTGACACTTATATCTTCAGTTTATGGATGTTGTCATCATCTGTGAAACCTAGGAATACTCTTAGGATATCTTCTTTGTTTGTTTCATGTGTCACGAGATCATAGAGGGAAGAGCTTGTAGGGAAGCATCCACGGGTGTTGGTAAGAGGCACCTAGCTTTTAGTTTGCTTGCTTAATTTGTTGATGAGCCATCTACTTCTTTTCTTTTTCTCATTCGAGCGTATCTAAGATTCGTTGTTCATAACATGAATTGGTACTTCTTAATTACATGCTTATGTTTGATCGCCGAACCATTTTTTTCCTGGTAGGTCCTCAGGAGCATAATCTAAGATTTGTTGAGAGAACAAGACTGTAAAGCCCAGATGCTTTTTAGAGATATTTGCACCTAGCAATCAGTCTTGATGTCCCCCTTTTTTTAATTTATATTCTTAGATAAAGTGCTGTATATATTATAATTTAGGAGATTAATTAATCTAAATTTGTTTGTTAGGAATATGGTGTAGGAAATTATAACCATGTGAATGGTTACATTAGCTGGAATAAGCCCATTCGTGAGGGTGGCTAGAGGCTGTCGTCAAGATATCATATTATTCTCAATTTTAAAGGCTTGTCCAGGTCTGGGAAGTGAAATGACCAGATATGAAGTTTGACATCGTAATCACACTTAATTAGTATTATTATTAGATATGCAAACACTGAGCTCAATTAGATGCATTTCAGATAACTGCCTACTAAATCTATAATCATACTTTACCTGCAGATCTGTTCTATGTGGAGGCTCAACCGGTATATTCATCTTCTTTTATTGTCTATACTACTACCATGCGAGATCAGACATGTCAGGTTTCATGCAGACTTCATTCTTCTTCGGTTACATGACCTGCATCTGTTATGGCTTCTTCCTAATGCTTGGAACTGTTGGTTTCCGTGCATCCCTACTCTTTGTCAGGCACATTTACCATTCTATCAAGTGCGAGTAGATCAATACGAAATTCTCTAATCACTTTCATCCTTAATTCATTCTTATATATCTTAATGTAGTTTGAATCAGCTGTGGCCTCCTTATACTACCAAATTTTCTCGAGATAAGAATGTTCAGAATCTGTTTTGAATCTATAACATGTATTTTTATGTTATTTAATTCCCAGTTGTAGCGTATGACGTATTTCCAGAAGTGGATGTATGTCTTATTTATTGTTTTGGAGTATTACTTGCTAAATTCATTTGTGGCATTAATGATTGATGCGTTCTCTGGTGCTAGGTATTTGCTGCATTTGTTTCCACAAGCAATTTGCAAAGCAAATATCAGGTAAGGAAACAATTCCATGCCAGTGAAGAGCAATGTAGTTGATACATTGAGGGGCTGTTTGTTTCGTTTCCCCCAGAATTCAAAACCCACTTTCCTTTACTTTTTCATTTTCCCTCACTTTCCAAAACCCACTTTCCTTCACTTTCTCCATTTTTCTCCAATAATATTGTGACAACTCATCTCATTACATCTCATTTCATACTTTTAAAAATAAACAAAACACAAGAAATGAGTCACATCAATCAACTCATCTAACTCACTTTTCTCCACTTTTCTTTATTTTCTATCATCTTTAAAAATTACTCACATCATCGAATAATATGGTGACAACTCATCACATTTTATTAAAATTTGGGAAAATTGCTTCCAGCCTCCAAAACAACCCAAAACGTGCTCTGCCCCCCCAAGACTTTTTCAACGGGTCATTTACCCCTAAAACCGCCCCCGATTTTCTTCCAGCCCCCAAAACGAATCCCTAGGCGTAACTCCGTTTAAACCCCGCTCGAAATGCCCAAAATACCCTTACGTTTAAAATTCTCCGTTATGAGTTACCTCCTCGTCCGTACCCTGTCATCTCTCTCTTCTGCAAGCAAACCGACTCCAGAAACCCAATTCAAAACCCTAGCACTAAATCAACCGACCCCAACGCAAACCGAATCAAAGCAAAGGGATCAAAATGAATTCAAAACCCTAGCACTAAATCAACCGACCCCAACGCAAACCGAATCAAAGCAAAGGGATCAAAATGAGCGACGATTCAACCCCCAAAGCCAACCTCAATGTCGACCACAACGAAAGCGATGACGCCCAGCGGTTCAAAATCTCAGAAAGAGCCCATACAACTGCAGTGCGGACTGAATCTGAATCTCGAGCTGCGATTGCTGATGTTCTAGAGGACATCGCAACCAGCCATTCTCATCCCAGAAGCCCGCTTTAAAATTTAAGTGTAGGCCCCCGCGAAGGTCTAGAGGGCAGCACCGGCACCACCGGCGCGTCCAACGATGCCACTAGAGCGCTCCTTGGTCTACAGAGAGGAGAAAAAGAGAAGCACGTGGCAACACCCAAAAGGTAATTTTTACCGTAAGTTTTATGTTGTTAAGGTTATGGTTTGATTGATAATGGTCTTAGTCTGGTGGGAAGGTCCAAAATTACGGTGTCTGTTAGCTGTTGAGGTTACTGTTAACATGCAAGGTCTATGCTTTTATTGTTGAGGTTGTGTTTGGTTGTTGAGGTTAGGCTTTGGTTGTTAAGGTTAGGTTTTGGTTGATAAGGTTGTGGGGTTGTTGTTAAGGTTGTTGGTTACTGTTAACATGCAAGGTTTATGCCTTTATTGTTGAGGTTGTTGTTTAGTTGTTGAGGTTAGGCTTTGGTTGTTAAGGTTAGGCTTTTGTTGTTAAGGTTATGGGGTTGTTGTTAAGGTTGTTGGTTTACCCGTAAAGTTTACAACATAGTTGTTATGTTTACTGATTATACTCAAAAATGCTCTCGTCTTGTGTTTTTGTTTTGTAGAAAAAGGGCAAAGCCAGCTATTACGTTGCGGCCCACCGCCAGCTTCGGTGCCTATCACGACTTCATGCGGAATTTGGTGACGCATATGGGGCCAAGGCATTTTGCGGCCTACGAAGATAGTGTATTCAGACACTACGTCCAATTTGGCCCACCTGGTGTCGATCTTCCCACATTTGAGCACATTTTGAGTCAGTGGGACAAGAAGAGCAAAAAATTCGTCTTCACTGATAGGAATGATGGAGAAGAGATCGCATGTTCATTCAACCTTGAGTGGGTAATGGAGCATACATGGTTCTCCAATGAGGGGCTTCATGTTGACCACAATCGGGACAGGAAAAATAGGATTTGGTCCAGGTTTTTTGACAAACCCGAGGCGAGGGGTTCCAGCAGTATAGCTCCCCCCAAAGGAGGCCCCACCAGACGCAATGTGGAGGACCTGCTCTTGAAGCTGGTACTATCTTCTGATCGCCGAGATGTGAAGGACTTTGTCCTGCTACAGATCCTCTATCAGCTGAGCATGATTTGGTGTCCAAGCAGTGTTTTCGGCGTTCCTAGGCATTTATTCAAGTACGTCGACAGCATCGAACAGGTCAATAACACTGCTTGGGGGAGCTATATATTCAGTGAGACATCTGACGCGATAGAGAGGGCACTGAAGGGTCCTGAGCCAGAGAAGACGACATTATATCTGCAAGGGTGTACCCCTCTAGTTTGTGTAAGTAATCATGTTTTTTACTGATTGTGAAGGTTAGGGTTTAGTTGTTAATGTTACAGTTTCGTTGTCAAGGTTACGGTTTGGTTGTTAATATTACGGTTTGGTTGTTAAGGTTACGTTTTTATTGTTAGGGTTACTTATTAAGTTAAGTTTTTATTTCTCTAATGTGCAGTTGTGGTATTATGAACTCACCGGCATCAAGAAGCCAGCACTTGGTTGGACGGTGAGGCCTCCCCTGACAAATTGGGTGAGATTTGGGGACGTTGCTGGTTCTTTGAGATTGGCCACTGTTGTTGCGAAAGCAAGCAAAGCTACGATAAAGCTTCCACAGCAACACAGACAACTTTAAAGAATCGAGGGAGGTTTTTGGGGGAAGGAGCAGGGGATAGAGAAAGAGAAGAGGACACAGAGAGAGAGAGAAGAGGAGGATTAAGGGTCCGGCTGCAGTAGACGCCGACAGGGCTCGTGGCCCAAGAGACCTTCTTCACAAGAAGAAGAGGAGAGCAGAAGATGACGACATCCCAATTGATGCACTTGTAAGAACTTAGCAATCGTGGATTTCATTTGTTTTTGAATCAATTAATCCTTTTAATAATACTCTACCTGTCCATTGCATATGTGATGCCATAGGATATTGATGAAGACGCCGAGCAGCCAAATGATGCAGTTGAGCAAATGGAATGGCCTCAGCAAGTTATCTACTGGAAGAGCATCGCAGCAATGAACGAAGCATTACGTCGCGAGAACGAGAATAAATTCAAGGGTATGATTGCTGCAGACCGTGTAAAGATAAGTGCTCTTTCTGTGAAGGTGGCTAAGCTGTCTGCTCAAAATAGAAGACTGAGAGAGGAACTAAGCGAAGCACGATCCGGAACCCTCTCTGTATACAAGGATAAGAGCCCTACAGGATTGGTGTCCAGCTCATTGATGGAGCCACAAACTTGTACAGGTTAGATGTGGCTTGCAATTACGTTTACGTGTTATGTTTAAAGATTGATTGATAAGTATATGGATTTATTGTTAAGGTTAAGAATGTATTGTTACTTTACGGATCTAATGTTAAGGTTAGGGATTTATTGTTAAGGTTAAGAATGTATTGTTAACTTTACGGATCTAATGTTAAGGTCAGGGATTTATTGCCAAGGTTGGAGATTGATTGTTAAGTATCTTGGTTAGTTTTAAGGTTATGTAACTGATGCTATGTTTTTTTTGACAATGAAGTACCTAAGCTCATTTGTGTTTATTTTTTGAATCAGACACTCTAGGCACCGTGGGTGGCATTGATGTACAGTACGAGGGGGATGTCAATAAATCATTATTATTTGATGAAGCTAATAAGGAGAGCGAGGCCCCTCCAACAGGGAGGGCCTCTCCACAACCATTGTTTTCTGATATCCACAAGGAGAGTGAAGATGATCCGCCAGGAGAATTACCTCCACCAGAGGCATCTGCTGTTGACAAAGCTCTTGAGGCAGAAATAAACGAGGGAGAGAAGGTGTCCCCGCCAGCGAAGGAGCTACTAACTTGTACATGTCTTGAGGCAGAAATAAACGAGGGAGAGAAGGTGTCCCCGCCAGCGAAGGAGCTACTAACTTGTACATGTTAGCTTGCTTTTGTACTATATGTTAGAGATTGGTTGTTATGTCTACGTATTGGTTGTTAAGCTTTTTATTGTTTATACTCTGAATATTATCAGAAACATGCACTCAACGCGAGGGCACTGGAAGGGATATAACGCCGGCTGTTGAAGTCCCTTCTGCAGGTGATGGGGAGACGCAAACTTGTATAGGTTAGCAATTTTTTCACCATGTGTTTAGGCATCAGTTGTTAGGTTTACTATGAAATTGTTAAGTTTAGATAGAAGGGGCTATGTTTTCTTAATATTTATACTTCGAATGGGTTGTTTGGAATCAGACACTCTGCGGGAGGACACTGGGATGGAAATAAAGCAATCAGAGAATGCCCCTCCGCCAGCAATAGAGACATCAACTGATGACGAAGATGCTCCTATTGTGTTTTCAAAGGCTTTGAATAAGAGAAAGAGGGGTGCAACGGGGGCACGCGGGAAGGTGGCCGCTGCTGCACCCCCTAAACGGAAGAGATGCAAAAGATCGGTGAAGCCTTCCAAGTGGGTAGTCACCCCTTACACTGAAGGGAAGAAGAAGAAAGAAAAAGACAACATAGGGGACAAGGCTATAATAGAAGTGGGTGGGGAGGAGGAAGCGCAGGTGCAGGAAAACAATGCAGAGTTGGCTCCTGCTCGGCTACAAAGTGACCCCCACTCTATCTGGGAAAAACACATGAGTTCCCCTATGAGTTCAGAAGAAGAAATGTACAGAAATAAGCTGAACGAGGGGATTCTCTTTCCAGGAGGTTTCATCATCAAGTTTTTGGACGACAAGGACACATTTGTACATAACTATAAGGTGTCAGCAGATGTTGCCGCGCTACTGACGGAAGAGGAGCAAAAAACTCTTAACCATTTTTGCATTTGTAGATGTAACAAGTAAGTATTTACCTCACATCTCAAGTATTTACGTTTGTTGTTCAGTTTACGGGTTTGTTGTTATGGTTACCGGTTTTTTTGTTATGGTTATTGATTTGTTGTTTAGGTTAAGGGTTTTTTGTTATAGTTATTGATTTGTTGTTAAGGTTACGTGGTAGTTGTTAAGGATACGTGTTTGATGTTAAGGTTACGTGTTTGTTGTTATGGTTACGGGTTTTTTGTTATGGTTATTGATTTGTTGTTTAGGTTAAGGTTTTTTCGTTATAGTTATTGAATTGTTGATAAAGTTGCGTGGTAGTTGTTAAGTATATGGGGTTTAATGTTATGGTTACGGGTTTTCTTGTTATGGTTACGGGTTTTTTTGTTATGGTTATTGATTTGTTGTTTAGGTTAAGAGTTTTTCGTTATAGTTATTGAATTGTTGTTTAAGTTGCGTGGTAGTTGTTAAGGATTCGGGTTTGATGTTATGGTCACGGGTTTTTTGTTATGGTTATTGATTTGTTGTTTAGGTTAAGGGTTTTTCGTTATAGCTATTGAATTGTTGTTAAGGTTGCGTGATAGTTGTTAATGATACGGGTTTGATGTTAAGGTTACTGGTTTGATGTTATGGTTAGGGGTTCTTTGATATGATTATTGATTTGTTGTTTAGGTTAAGAGTTTTTCGTTATAGTTATTGATTTGTTCTTGCTGCTAATTGTTAGTTGCTAACTATAATTTTTGTTTTGGCCCTGTTTGCAGTTTTATTAAAGCGTACACCGGATCTGTCAGGTCTATTAGCCGGCTTGAGATCCTCAATATATTACGCGGTGGGCGACTGGATGATGCAGTAATATTTTCGATTGGTATTTATTCATTAGCATATTTAACAATACTATTATTAATTACTTGTTGCCAACTTATGATAGCTTGTTGATACGCTGCTTGATTTAGTTCGTGAAAATCAGAGAGCGTCATCCAGTATAAAATTTGGGGTGGTTCCTGTTTGGTTTTGTGTAAGTTTATGTCTGGATGGTGATCTCCTACCTATCAGCACATAATCTATACTAAAAGGAACCTGATCGGGTTAATTCTTTATTGCAGCACCAGATACATGTGGCGAAACCAGATTACCAAGAACTGCATGATATCTACATCAAACGCTTGGTCGATGAAGGGTGTACTAACCTCTTAGTTCCCATTGTCTAGGGCGATCATTGGCATCTGCTGGAGTTTGATGTCGAAAATGATATTGCTAGGCATTACGACTCCTTGAAGGAGAGATCTGGACATTGGGAACTTGTGCTCAAAATCGTCAAAGCCTTCAACTACATTAAAGCTGGCTTCAATGAGAACCAATTGCGCAGCGTATTCGACCCAATCAAAGTTCCATGCGAGGAGCAAAAGGGATCGTAAGTTTGCCGGAACCCTTGTTGGAATTTAATGTTGGAAACTGGTTGTTAAGGTTACGAATTTGTTGTTATGTTTTGATTGAAAGCAACAATGGTCTCAATGCTTCCTTGTTTTTGTGTGCAGGTATGACTGTGGGATCTATGTCTACCAGTTCGTACAAGCGATTATCGAAGGTAGAGATGTCCTGCACGTCACGCCCGTAGAGCATAACACATGCGTGGTTCGTGCGAAGCTAGCAGCGTACTTACTGATTGAAGGCAGGAAGAGGAAAAAAGAGGTGAGAAAACTTGACGATGATGACGTTGAGATGTAGATTTTTTGTAAATGATATATTACAATTCTTTGTTGTTAATAACAATATACATGTAAATATTATAAGGTAAATATAAACAATATACATGTAACTATTATAAGGTTAATATCAAGGAATAACATTACCAGCAAACCCATGAGTTCAACAACAAAACCGTAACCTCACCAACAAGCAACAAAGCTTAACAACATCGCAAGATTCTGCTAACTTGTGCTTCAAATGCAACCAAACTAAATTTGAAAAGATTTCTGTAAATGATATATTACAATTCTTTGTTATTAATAACAATATACATGTAACTATTATAAGGTTAATATCAAGGGATAACATTAACAACAAACCCATGACTTCAACAACAAAACCGTAACCTCACCAACAAACAGCAAAGCTTAACAACATCGCAAGATTCTGCTAACATGTGCTTCAAATGCAACCAAACTAAATTTGAAAAGATTTTTGTATTTGTCCGCCAATAGTTTACGATATGCCAGATCCACAAGGGATAACATTAACAACAAACCCATGAGTTCAACAACAAAACCGTAAACTCATCAACAAACACAAAAGCTTAACAACACACTACATTAGCAGAATCATATTAATAGGTAGTTAACAGAGCGTATCATCATCAAGTTAAGCAAAACATTTGGTAATTTACAATTAATGATAACCTAGGGGCCGACTGCTCCTCCCCCGCTCCCCTTGCTCGAAGCGCAATCATGGGAGAAACCCCTGTAGCTGAACAGGATACCTGCGCTATCCTGTAGCTGAACAGGCGAAAGGATGGTGATGTTGCCGCGTGGAATGTGGGGATAGGTAGGTGTTCAGGTTATATTAACTCTCCTCCTTGGGAACTAGGAGGAACATTGAATGCAGTAGCAGAGAATATACGCCGGTGACCGTGACAACCAAGCGCAAGTTAATAACAGTAAGGGACCTCTCCACAAGAGTGCGCTAACCTTAGCAACCAATACATAACCTTAATAACAGAACGCTAACCTTATCAACCAGTCCATAAGCTTGACAACAGGGCTCTAACCTTAGCAACCAGTCCATAAGCTTGACAACCAGCACATAAACTTGAAAGCCAATCCATGATCTTTAATAACAAAACCATAATATGAACAATACAACCCCGTGATCTTCTTAACCCATAAGCCTAACAACAGAGCTAAGCGTTACAACAAGGTGCTAATGTTAGCCACCATTCCATAAGTTTAACAACAGAGAGCTAACTTTAACAACCAATACATAACCTTGGCAACAGAGCGCTAACCTTATCAACCAGTCCATAAGCTTGACAACAGGGCTCTAACCTTAGCAACCAGTCCATAAGCTTGACAACCAGCACATAACCTTGAAAGCCAATCCATGATCTTTAATAACAAAACCATAATATGAACAATACAACCCCGTGATCTTCTTAACCCATAAGCCTAACAACAGAGCTAAGCGTTACAACAAGGTGCTAATGTTAGCCACAATTCTATAAGTTTAACAACAGAGAGCTAACTTTAACAACCAATACATAAGCTTGACAACAAAGCGCTAACCTTATCAATAGGGCGCTAAACTTAACAACCAATCCATAAGCTTGACAACAGGGCTCTATCCTTGACAGCCAATCAATGATCTTAACAACAAAACAATAAGCTCAACAATACAACCATGTATCATGCCACGTCTTTCTTTATAATCTTGCTTACAACCTTAACAATGAAAAAAATAAGCTTAACAGCCACGCCGTGATCTTAACATAGAAAAAATAACAATGAGGTCTGCTACAATCTTAACAACCAATAAATAAGCCTAACAACAGAGCTAAACGCAACAACAAGGTGCTAACCTTAGCAACCATCCCATAAGCTTGGCAACAAAGCGCTAACCTTAGCAACCAATATATAAGCTTGTAAATACAACGCCAAACTTCACAATAAACACGTAAACTTAACAAAACAACCAATAAAGGTGACAACGAGTCCATAATATTTCTTGATAAATCGTTAAACTTTAACAAAACAACCTGTATCAAAAAATAATTTCCTTTATAATCATGCTACAACCTTAAACTAAACAAATAAGCTTGAATACACGATGACCACTGCATGTATTACCATTGTCTCTGCTCTAAGTTCCATAACCGTGGGTGAATATAACTGGCTCCCTTCAATGAACATGTTCAATAACAAGATAGTTAAGATTGATAGGTGCGTGGAATACAATCAATTCAGATGGGTCATATATGAATTACCTAGGAAGGCATGCAAATGCTGGTGGAGATAGTCTTCTGGCTTACGTTTACACTGTATAGCTATACAGTGTTAACGTAAGCCAGAGGACTATCTCCACCAGCATTCGCATGCCTTCCCATGTGATTCACGCATGACCCATCTGAATTGATTGTATTCCACACACCTATCAAACTTAACTATCTTTTTATTGTACAAGCTCATTGAAAAGAGCCACGTGCATTCACCCACAACTAATGGAACTAAGAGCAAACACATAAGGGGATAACGTCTTCATCAGCGTGAGGGATACCCAAGATCTTCATCAGTGTGCGCAAACCTCGTCGCCATGACCTTCATCGGCATGAGGACTAGCGTTGATCTTATGGTTTTAATGGCGAAAGGAGAACTTGTAGATTTTGGGGAGAGGGTAGCAACCTCTTCAGATTAAATGATAGAGGGTCAACAGAGAATAAATGATAGGGGATATCGAGGAAAGATTGCGCCGAAATGATATCTGCGCTATCCTGTAGTTGAACAGGCGAAGGATAAGAGCCCAGGTTATATTAACTCTCCTCCTTGGGAACTAGGATCAACATTGAATGCAGTAGCAGAGAATATCCTTCGGTGACCGTGACAACCAAGCGCAAGTGAATAACAGTAAGAGACCTAACAGTAAACATAACATTCAATCGATAAACCTAGCAACCAAATAATAACCTTAACATCAAAACCATGACTGTAACATTTGTAACGATATACTTGACAATAAATCCATGTGCATGACAATAAAACGCTAAACTATATAGGCTCGTTCGAGTATAAGATTTCTTGGATTCTGACTGTATGATAACATCAACCATTTGAATGCTAATAACCTTATCTATTCCCCATTGTTAATTCTCTAAGTTCCATAAACTGTGCTTGAATATAAATGGCTTCCAACGAAGAGCTTTCCAGCAGCCTGTTAAGGTAACGGAAAGCTCTTTGGAGAAAGCCATTGCTATTCAAGCCCATGCGATGGAACTTCGAGATAATGACAATGGGGAATATATAAAGGTAATAATATTCAAAAAAGTTTAATGCTATCATATGACCAGAACCCAGAAATATTGAAGAAGTCTTCATAAGCGTGAGGGCTAGCCGTGATCTTCTGGTTTATGAGATTGGAGAGGGGAGAGCTTAGGATGATCGAGAAAATAGTGAGGACAAATAGAATGGCGGTGATGAGAAGATAAAGAAGATGTAAAGGTGAGGAGAAATGTTATATAGTTCGGTTCTGTATTGGAACAATTCGAGGGATGGTGATATTACTCTACTGCCTTGGGAACTATGAAATGCATTGAATGCAGTCAAATCAAAAATATCTCGGTAATCTTGACAGCCAATCGCAAGTGAATAATAGTAACCTAAACAACAAACAAATAAAACTGACAACAAAGAGCAGGTGGATAACAACCAAGCCATAAAACATAACAGCCAAGCCATAAAACCTTAATAACTTTAACATTAAAGTGATAAACTTGACAACCAAATAATAACCTTAATAACCAAGTCAAAACTTTAACATTAAAGTGATAAACTTGACAACCAAGTAATAACCTTAACAACCAAGCCAAAACTTCAACATTAAAGTGATAAACTTGACAACCAAATAATAACCTTAACTACCAAGCTAAAACTTTAACATTAAAGTGATAAAATTGAAAACCAAGTAATAACCTTAACAGCCAAGCCATAAAACCTAACAATTTTAACGATATACTTGACAATTTTAACAATCGGTGATACTGACAACAAAGAGCAGATGGATAACAGGTGTATAACAGTAAACTTAACATTCAATCGATGAACTTCAACATTAAAGTGATAAACTTGACAACCAAATAATAACCTTAACAACCAAGTCAAAACTTTAACATTAAAGTGATAAACTTGACAACCAAATAATAACCTTAACAACCAAGTTAAAACTTCAACATTAAAGTGATAAACTTGACAACCAAGTAATAACCTTAACAACCAAGCCAAAACTTCAACATTAAAGTGATAAAATTGAAAACCAAGTAATAACCTTAACAGCCAAGTCATGACCTTCTCACTTGTAATGATATACAGGACAACAAATTCATATACATGACAATAAATGCTAAACTATATAGGCTCGTTACAGCTTGCACGATTGTGACCCTTCATGTTGCATCGAGAGCACTTAACAGGTCGGGTGTTCAGCGACCTGTTGTTTATTCGTCTAGTGCATGGTCTGCCACGTCTTTTTTTGGTGAGAGGAGGCTTCAACACTCGCTCTTCTGGCGGTACAAAGCGCTTCTCGTAATCTGGGATGGGATAGATGATCGGTGCACAACTTGCTCTGAATGCGTCAACAGTCATGTACCAATCACAATATTGGTAAATTTTTCGTCCCATCCATGTAATTGCAGCGCATACATGTTTGCAGGGAATGCGGGTGATGTCCCAGGACCTGCAAGAACAAGTCCGATTCTTCAAATCTACGCGGCAAGTTTTATTGGACTCGACCTCCACAATATCTTCCGTCGAATGTTTAATCGCCAAGCAGCTACCATGCTGAATGTTATCACTCAGCACCATCTCTGCTTCCGGGCATAAGTATCCAGACCATTTCTGACCCAATAGCCTCCTTTCATGCATGCGTTCCATTATTTGCTTCCATATGGTCTCAACCAAAGGTAAGATTCGCAACAATCGTGCTTTTCTTATCCAGTTATTGAAGGACTCAGCAACGTTTGAAGTAACATGGCCATACCTTAACAACAAAACACTAACATTAACAATAAAACCATAAACTAAACATTAAAGGCCTAACCTTAACAACAAATATCCTAAACTTAACAGCAAAACCCTAGCAGAATAACTCTAACCATAACAATAAAAATCTAACCTTAACAGAAAACTGTAGGATAACTCTAACCTAAATAACTATAACAGTGCTGTAACAAAATAACGTTGGGACCAAGCTATCTTACCTTATACCAGGAAAATGCGTGTTTGCCCATCTCTCCGGGGAGTATTCCATTACAGTGACGTAAGCCCTGTGATCGATCCCTGCCAATTCTTTCATGTCATTATCCCATTCAGATATTATGAACTTATAAGCCGCAGATTGTAACAGCTCGCCCAACGTAGTCGCGACATTTGCCTTGTGCCCAAAATCCTTCATATTCTTTTTGAAATTCTCGACTAGATGCAGAACACACCTTGAATGGAATGCATCTGGAAAGAATTCCTCGACTGCTGTCCTGATACCCTTGTCGGCGTCTGAAATCATTACCAGTCGATGTGGAGGTTGGTAAGGATTTTCCCTATCATACAGTAACGTCCATAATCCTTGTAAGAACCATTTCCAGTTAACCTCATTCTCTTGGTCGCATACGCAATAAGCTAGGGGAAATATTCCCTGGTTGCCGTCATACCCAGTAGCGCTAAGTAGTATGCCTCTGTAACGATCTTTAATAAATGTTCCATCCAAAAACAATAGAGGCCTACACCCAGCAATGAACCCTTCAATACAGACATTATAACTAATGAACAGTCGCTTGAACCTCCCGTCATCAGCATCAATAACAACACGACTCCCTGGATTAGTTGCATGCACCATGGATTCATACCTGCATGAATATAACAACAAAGCAGTACATTTAGCGAAGGATTCATAACCATAACGAATGATCTTCAAACTTCACGACCAACACGCATACTTAACAACGAACCAATAACTTTAACAACTAATACGTATAGTTAGCAACCAAAACGTAAGCAGTAGATTTAGCAAAGGATTCATAACCATAACAACTGATCTTCAAACTTCACAACCAACACGTACACTTAGCGACGAACCAATAACTTTAACAACTAATACGTATAGTTAGCAACGAAAACGTAAGCAGTAGATTTAGCAACGGATTCATAACCATAACAACCGATCTTCAAACTTCACAACCAACTCGTATAGTTAACGTCGAGCCACCAACTTTAACAACTACTACGTATAGTTAGCAACCAAAACGTAAGAGTGATTTTAGAAGAATAAAAAAGATAAGGATCATCTCAGTGAATCGTAAGCCTCATCATCGTCACCGAACAGGTCCTATTGAGCTGTCTCCTTGCTCCACCACGCTTTACTGTAGTTAATCTTGATGCCAAAATTAGAGAGAATGTCGTTCTTAATATCGACCGCACGAAGATCTGGCCTAACCTTCAAAATAGCTTGTATTTGGCTAGCAATGAACTTCCTTGATGCCCTTGAGTTGCCAGCATTTGCTCCATGTTGACCGCAGGTGTGGGTAGACTCGAAATTCTTTATGGACATGATAGATGAATTTCTGAGCGGGGAAGCAAACAACATCCAAGGGCAACCATGTGTGTGTTTGAATCGGCAATAGACTCTTATGCGTCTTTGTTCATTGTGGTAAAAATCATACTCGAACCGTTTAGCAATTGAATAGTATTGAAGTGCTAATCTAACTTCAGCAGCACTATCAAATTTCTGACCAACTTCACGTATGGAGGTGTGCCACTCAGTTGGGATCTTTGTTTGGTGATTAAGCATGTCTTCCAGCAGCATGATCGAGTCGCCGGTGGGGTTGTCATTAGGAATACGCTCATCATTACAGGTTTGGGTGAACGTAGTATCTGCGCACCGCGAATTTTCTGTCGGTATTGTCCTGAAGTAGTAATAAAAATACATAGCCTTAGCAAAGAACTGATAACCTTAACAACGAACTCATAAACGTAACAGCCAACACATATCATTAACAACTAACCCTTATACTTAAGGGCAGACTCGTGACCTTAACAACAAACACATATACTTAACATCAAACACCTTATCTTAGCAACCAACTAGTATACGTAATAGCCAACAAATAACTTTAACAACCAGTGCTTAACATAACCTTGACAACCAACACATTACCAAAGAACCCAATCCATGAGGTTAACAACTAATAGCAAAACCTATCAGTGAACTCAAAAGGAAATCTGGAGTGTAATTCCTACGTAGTTTCCAGCGTAGTCTGCGTGTTCTGCGAAGTTGAGGATTCCGCAGCGGAGGTAGCATACAAATTCGCGTCTGTAAATCCATTACGCCGACAATACTCGAACATCAAATTTAAGTCGTCGTCATTGTCAATTGAAATACTGAATTTCTTTTCCCTTTCGCATATGAACTTCAGTGAAAGAGATTGCATTGGTATTTTAAGCCTTTCCGCCACTCGATATCTCAAGCTGATTATTTCTGTATTCTCTTTGATAACGACGAATACACCGTCACCACTTTTGTTGCTTTTTGCCTTCGTTAGCACGCATAGAAGAGATCCATCCGGCATTTTATTACAGGGAGTAGTTGAAGAATCGAAGAGGCTTTTATTGAGGAGAATTAAGTGGAAGGAACAAATTAGTTGGGGTAATAGAATGGGGAGGAAATCAACGATTTTAGCTTGAAGGGGAATATAGCTGGTGATAATATCTGGTGATAATTTTGGAGGAAAATGAGAACCCCCCCCAAAGTCATTCTAATCGCCATTTAATGCCTACAGTCGAAACGATGGGTTTCCGTCGTGAGAGGGCGACAAACACAGGCTGCGAAGGGTATTTTGGGCATTTCGAGCGGGGTTTAAACGGAGTTACGCCTGGGGATTCGTTTTGGGGGCTGGAAGAAAATCGGGGGCGGTTTTGGGGGGAAAAGGCACGTTGAAAAAAAAGGGGGGGGGGGGCAGAGCACGTTTTGGGTTGTTTTGGGGGTTGGAAGCAATTTTCCCTTAAAATTTTCTTCCATCCCTATTCACCAAAAAAACAAGAAAATTGATTTTTCTAAGTATGTGTCACATCATTCAATAATATAATGACAACTTATCTCATCTCATCTATTTTCTCCCACTTTTAAGAATGAACCAAACATAAGAAAAGAACCTAAACAAGGAAAGTGGAGGAAGTCATCAAAAATTACTCACATCAACCAATAATATGGTGACAACTCATTTTCTCCCCTACTTTCGGTTATAGCTTTGACGAACCAAACCTCTGAAAGTGGAGGAAAACATCAAAATTCACCTTCTTTTCCCCCACTTTCGGTCTTTTTTTTCGAAACAAAAACAGGCCCTGACAGAAAAATGAGCAAGGAGGGGGGGGGGGGGGGGGGGGGAGAACTGATCACACGTCTGATACATAGTACAGCCGAGTACAATGAGGGCATATATTGATACTTGAGACAATCTTGTCCCTATTGTCCTGTGAGATTCCAAGCGGTGATGCGTTTTTTTACATAATTAGTACAATACAGAGGCTAATGGATTTGTGGCCGGAATAGATTTCTAGAGGGGTTTTGCAATATTCTGAGATATCTGATCACATTTCTGATAAAAGAAGTTCTCCGAGCAAACTAAAGTATATATTGGTGTTGTGGACATTGTTGCCTCAATTGTCCTGTGGCATTACGTGAGGTGATGAAGTTTTTTTCATTATTAGAACAATACACTACTCTGATATCTAAAGGGTTTTTGCAATATTCTGAGATATCTAATCACATTTCTGATTAAACAGATGTTAAGGACATTGTTGCCCCATTTCGCTCACATGTTGAAACTACTAAAAATGACCAAAATTATGGGTTATAACTTACGAAATTGTGAATTTTGGCATCCGTAAAAGTATTTGCCGATGGGTCGAAACGACTAAAAATGATCAAAATCGTGGATTATAACTAAGAAATCGTGAATTTTGGCATCCATAGAATTATTGACAACATGTCAAAATGACTAAAAATGCTCATATATTTGTAGGTTATACCTCTCAAATTGTGATTTTTGGTCTCCACAGAGTCATTTGCTAAAGAGTCTGTTGATGTCCGTGAACACACAGTCGTTGAGGGTCTTCTGATGATGACGAAGGTTGGGAGGATAAGAGATGGGACCGACTCCTCCTCCGACTCTACGCCCGATTCTGCGCGCGCGGGGTGGGCTGATAGCCTGCACATGTAAGAATCTCAGGAGTACGGGGCTAATTTCCCCGTGGTACCTCCGACCATCAAGTCAGTCAGTAAACTTGAGGAGGGTTTTTTGAGAGGTCCCTGGGCCATTGAGGTCCTTGCAGGGGGTACTCTTATGGAATTAATGATTATTTTTTTAGCAAAGGTAAATTCAGAGCTTTTATCAAGAAGTAGCAGAAAAGAATCCTCTTTTTTTAACCTTATTTTCCCCCTTTTATAGCCCATCGCCCCTGGGAGTTTGTCCCTTCGGCTTTGATTATGCACATAAGGCGGTTAAGGGGTGAGCTAGAGGCTGAGTCATCTTTCTCCTTCCAGGTGTCGGCTGGCGATTGGGAGAGAAGTCATTCAAATACAGGAGAGATATGTCCCCTCAGCATCCTGGATTTGACAGATGAGGCAGGACAGAGGATAGGCCCGCTGCTCGGTTGTCCTTCCCTCTCCAGATAGCGGTTGGTGATTGGAAGGGAAGTCATTCGAGCCCAGAAGAGCATCATGGCGATCCTAGAGAAGTGACTTGTGAGTAGAATAAGCGGCTTGTGCAGGGGATTTGTCAGAGCGAAGATCTTGATGGGACTGATCAGTGCTGTTGTGTTGATTGATATCTGAGGTGAGCTTAGCTGGATCTTATCCCCTTAGTAGAGGCGAGTCGGTTCATGAGTTGTCTTTGTGATTTCCCGACTTGATAGCCGAGTGAGATTCGGGTCGAGTGTATAGTCGAGACGTCTGCGAGAGGAGTCGTCTTGATTACGAGGGACCGACTGGCCCCACACTTCGAGTCAGTAATGATGACCCTTGGTCAAAAATGACTCGTCCACTCGACTGGCCGATAGACTTGCCCTTGGCTAGGCTTTTGAGGCTCTAAGCTGGTTTGGACCATGGCCTTTTTTAGCCTATGCAGACAATCTTTCGGTATCTTTATCTTTGGATGGTAATTACCATAACATATACCTTGTATCATATTAAAGATATATTGATTAATTAGCATATGATCGCAATGAAATCATATTAAAGAATTTATTTTAATTAGAATAATTTTAAATGTAAGGGATTCTTTTGAACTTTTGTGAAAATTTTGTAATACTATGATTTTTCTTCATATTTTTTAAAACATAGGATATTTTTGCAAAATTTCTCATATTTGAAGTTTTTGGGTTTCAACGCAAAATATGCAATTTCTGAAAGTCTTTTTGAGTATTTTTTTCCTAATCTTGTGGGCTAATTTTTTATAAAATATTCTAACTATGTCTTTTGGATATTTCATGAGATGTGCAAATTCTACGGATTTTGAATATTTTCTAGCTTAGTCATTCACCCAGAACTAACATTTATCTTCTTAATTACGAAAACAATTTAGGAGGAGAGAATATTTCATAATATCATCTATTATCTTTATTTTAAATTTAAATATAAAGAAATGAATGATAAGATAAAGAGTTCTAATTTTTCACTTGTTAGGTACTTCAAATCTTTAGATAGTCAAAATTTTAAATCTTTGTATGTTTTCTCTAGTAAATAAAATTCGTAAGTTATGAGGTTTTCTATTTTGTAACTTCTAGAGAAGTTGATGAACTTGGAGGTTGCATAATTATCTAACTTAATATGATGCTTAACATATTTAAATCTATATACATATTAATTAGGATATGATAGGATAATTGAAGTTTATAACTATTAATATAAATTAATTAGGATAGGATATGTTAATAATATAAAATCTAAAAGGGTCAAGGGTATTTTTGTCCATGGAAAGTTTTTTTTAGCATCCACTTTTAAAGGGAGATAATTATCTATAACTTAATATAATATATAACATACTTAAATCAAATATGAGCTTATATCGGTATTAATTAGGATATGATAGGATAATTGAAGATCATATCTATTAATTAAAATTAATTAGGATAGAATATGATAATAATATAATATATAAAAGGATCAATGATATTTTTATCTATGGAAAGTTTTCCCAAACTCCCACTTTTAGATGGAGTATGATATGATATGATTTGATATGATATGACATGATTATACAACTTTTAAACTTAAAATTTTGAAAATAATATCAAAATAATCATGAGGTTGTATTGTGTTTAAGTGGTATGTATACAACTATTAAACAAAAAAAATCATAAAATTGTAAGGTTGGGAAAACTATAAGGTGTCTAAGTGGTATTTATAACACAACCTTTTAAACTGAAAAAATAAAATAAAATAATCAAAATTCTTGATGCGGTGAACGTGGATCGAACACGTGACCTTCAGATCTTCAGTCTGACGCTCTCCCAACTGAGCTATCCCCGCTGCATTTCCAAGAGTAAATATATTTCTATACAATGAGAAATCTCTTGTGGTGGCCTTTTTTTCATTGAGACACCATTTGGAGGGGAACACTGAATTTTCTCAAATAAGCAAAAAGTTTTTATCAATTTAGAAAAATGTCTGGAATTAATAATCACAACTTAGAAGCATATCAACTTAGTACGATTCAATTGGAATACTAAAATCCTTTTAACTTCAGCTATCAATCAGCTAGACGAAGCAGCCTAGAGATGAATAACATCAAGACTAGAAAAAGGTGAATGCATAGAGCATACCACCTAAATTTTGCCAAATTAATCAATCTTTTTACAACTGTAAAACCGAGGCATCTACACAAAGCAAAGGCCTTGTTCATTTTCTCCCCTTTCCAATTTCATGAGAAAAGCAGACTTACACGATTGCATTTTGCTTCTAATTAAAGTTGCACGCATAATCAACTAGATAACCAATTTTGACAAATATCACGCTTTATAATGCATCGTGAACCTTTTGTTATCTCAAAACAAGATGTAGGGTAGGGATTTCCTTCACAAGAATGCAGTTTGCACGAGGACGCATAAAACAGCTTTTCAGCACAGTTTGTTTGAAACTGAAAGCAATGCAATGAATTGTTAGCTAGCTTCTTCACATATATGATATGATATGACTAACTAACTAACGAACAGTACATATATGGTGTAATGGCAAGAGAGACTTAATTTAAAATGGTATCAGAGGAACCCATGTTTAAATCCCACTGATCATGAATTGAAAAACGAATTTTCTAAAAATTGATGCCGCTACCCAAGTAGCGCTAAAAGTAAATTAGTCAAGTGAGCATCAAGTTTTATTCCAGATAGGTAAGTTTATATTTGTTGATTAACTAGCAAAAGACAAGGAACTCAAAATCCATTAACATCAATGAACAGCAGCAGCCCCAACCAAAGTCAAAAGAAGCACCATTAACTAACTAGTGTAAGTCCACCATAGTACTACTTGCATGGTGGCAATGGCTCTCCGCAAAGTCCCGGATTCCCCCGGAACCCTTCGGCCCCAACACTGGCTTTGTGATTTGGTATCGGACCCGACAACCTGTTATCCGACAAGTCAATCAGGGTAAGCCCCCCAAGGTCCAACAACCCCACGGGGATCCGACCCGTTAACCCGTTTCTCGCCATCCTCACCTCCGTCAAACTCTTCATCTTCCTCATAGACTCCGGTATCTCTCCTCCTAAAGGGTTACCAGACACGTCAAAATATTCGACCCCCCGCATTGCTCGCCATTCCCCAATGTCCTCCTCTATTCCTCCGGTGAATCTGTTGTTGCTGAGGTCGAGCCTAGTCAACGTGTCCATACCCTTGAACAGCTCCAGAGGTAACTTGCATTCGAAGGCATTGTTGGATAAGTTGACAGAGTAAAGGTATTGCGTGTCGCTGATCCAATGTGGAATTTCTCCTGATAACTTATTGCTCGACAGGTCGAGATCACCGAGAGTACCGGTCAACGCCGACATCCAATCAGGAACGGGACCCACGAGACCGACGCCGGCCATCCTCAGCACCTGCAGAGGCAGTTTGCCTATCCAACTCGGAAGGCCGTCTAGGTTTAGGAGAGGGTTGAATGAGAGGCCAAATGATTCGAGATCAGTGAGCTTGGAGAGACTAGCAGGAACTGGGCCTGATAGGTTGTTTTCTGAGAGATCTAGGTAACTGAGCCCCATGTCGCCGAGAGTTGAAGGGATTCGTCCTGTTAATCTGTTGTTGGAGAGGTAGATGATGCTGAGGTTGCGGAGACTACCGATTGAAGCTGGTATTTCTCCAGTGAGCTGGTTGTAGTCTAGAAGCAAGCGCTCAAGGTGAGTGAGGCCTGTGATTGAATCAGGTATCTTTCCGGTTAACTGGTTACTGCTCAGGCGAAGGATTGCAAGAGAGGTCATGCCGGAGACAGATGATGGAATTTCACCGGACAGTCGATTTTGATCCAGATACATAACCTCGAGTTTTCTGAGGTTGCCGATGGATTCAGGAAGACTGCCAGAAAGCTGGTTCTGGGAAATATCAAGATACGTCAGTTCTCTGAGCATCCCGATGTCCAACGGTAAGTTTCCGCTGAGATTGTTGGTGTGAAGGTCGAGAGTGTCGAGTAATTTTAGATGTCCAATGGATGGAGGAAGGGAGCCAGAGAGCTGGTTTTCCGACATAGTAAGCTCGGTGAGATATCTAAGAGCCGAGAATATCAACGGAGGGATTGTACCAGATAGCTGATTAGAGCCGAGACTGAGCGTTCGCAAATTAACGAGATTACCAAAAGTAGAAGGAATTGGGCCTGTAAGATTGTTATTTTGAAGCCGAAGCTCGACCAGTGAAGTGAGTTGGCCGAGAGGAGGAGGAATGGATCCATGGAGGCATTTGAGACTGCTGAGATCAAGGAGTCGGAGATGAGAGAGACGAGATACCGATGAAGGGATCGTGCCGGTCATGGAAGTGTCCATAGGAGCATCGTCACTGGTGAAGACGCCTGGACGGCTGAGGTTGACGACGCGGCCAGTGGAGAGATCGCAGCCGATGCCTTCCCATTTGCAGCAGTCCGTGCTAATGTTCCAAGTGGCAAGGAGACCTACAGGGTCGTCGGTGATGCTCTTCTTGAATTCTAACAGGAACGAGTGATCATCGTCATGGCAAGTTGCTGATGACTGCACGAAGGATGGAGAGAAAATGGTGAGAACAATTATGAGCGGGAGGAGGTGGCTAGAGACTGCCATTGCCATTGATTGATGGATGTAGGAGGAGAAGGACAAGAGACGCTCTCACTATTTTTATAGGCCTCAACATAGTATGTGTGAATGCATTATCGTTTTGGGAACCATGGAGGAAAATGCGTACACGATATATACATTCATTACGGTTACCAAATGTGAGAGTTGAATGATTACTACAAACAAAATATTGTTATATTTGAGAAGAAGACATTTATTTGTTATGATGCTAATTGTTCTCAAGTTTGACGTTCACAGTGTAGCTAAGAAAAGTAAGGCAATTAATTGCTTTCGAGTTATCGTCAAATCCATTTAAATGCTTTAGTTTCTCCAGATACTAAATGTAGTCATACTAACTCCTCGAAATGTAATGTGCACTCAAATAATGCCAACTGTTGGCTCTAGGCACGAATCTCGAAATTTAATGATCCAACGATCGATATTATTTGAGTGCACATTTATCAACTCGGGTGTGAAAAACAATGTCAATGAGCTCAAAGTCCATTTATATAGAAACAGCGAACCCAGTCAAATTCAAACAAAACATCATTTATTCACTAACAAAAACCAAAGCCCTACTACTTGCATGATGGAAGTTGAGAGCAAAAATCTATGAATGCTTGAACTATAACCCTTGATTTTTGGCCAGTTTGGCGGTTTCACCCTGTGGGCAAATAATTTCGTAGAAGCCAAAATTCATGACTTCTTAGGTTATAATCCACAGTTTTTTGGCCATTTATAGTGGTTTTGGCCTGTTAACAAACAATTTTGTGTAGGCAAAAATTCACAATTTGGTGAGCTATAACCTATGGTTTTTGACCATTATTAGTGGTTTCGAACAATTTTATAATTTCAAGAGTTATAAAAAATAAAATTTGGGCATTTTAGTGGGTTCAAACCTTTAGCAAATAATTTGGCAGAGGATAAATTTCACGATTTTATGAGCTATAGCCAAAAATGTTTGGCCATTTTAGGTGGTTTCGACCCTTTGGCAAATAACTTCCCGAAGGTCAAATTTAACAATTTCATGAGTAATAATACATGACTTTTGGCCATTTTTAGTGGTTACTACACCATTTGTAAATATTTTGTGGAGGATAAAATTCACAATTACATGATCTATAACCCATTATTTTTGTCCGGTTTTAGTAGTTTTATCTCATAGACAAATAATTTCCCAGAGGATAAAATTCACGATGTCAAGACCTATAATTCACGATTTTTTTTACCATTTTTAGTGGTTTCAACCCATAGGCAAATAATTTCAAGGTGACCAAAATTCATTATTCCGTGATTTTATAAGCTATAACCTATGAATTTTGACCAATTATAGTTATTTCGAATCAATGGAAAATAATTTATTTAAGACCAAAGTCACGATTTAATGAGTCATAACTCACATTTTTGCCATTTTTGGTAGTTTCTACTATTGGTAAATAATTTTTTAAAGGCTAAAATTCACGATATTCTGAGCCGTGATATAGAAATTTTAATTATTTCCACTTGTTTGCAGATAATTTTCTAGAGTTCAAATATCACCATTTCATTAGCTATAAGTCATGATTTTTTGAAATTTTTAGTGATTTCAACCTGTTGGCCAATTATTTCCTGGTGGCAAAAGTTTACCATCTCATGGGCTATAACCTAGAATTTTTGGACTAATGATTTCGACTAAGGATTTCGACCGACAGGTAAATAGTTTTTCGGAGGCTAAAATTCATAATTTCATGAGTTATCCATGATATTTGGACATGTTTATTAGTTTTGACTCGTAGGTAAATAATTTCTAGGGTGCCAAAATTCATGATTTCATGAGTTATAACATATGATTTTTGGCCATTTTTTGTGGTTTCAACCCATTGAAAAATAATTTTGTTGAGGCCAAAATTCATGATTTCATTAGTAATAACCTATAATTTTTGACAATTTTTAATAGTTTTGATCCATATGCAAGTAATTTTATATAGGTCAAAATTCACGATTTCATGAGTTATAACTCATAATTTTCGACTGTTTTTATTGGTTTTGCCCCATTGGCAAACAATTTCCTACCTGAAAAAATTCTAAATTTTATGAGCTATAAACCATGATTTTTTATCGTTTCAACCTGTAGGAAAATAATTTCCTGGAGGTAAAAATTCTCGATTTCATGAGCTATAACCCATGATTTTTGCCTATTGCTAGCGGTTTCGACCCGATGGTAAATAATTCTTATGAGTCAAAATTTATAAATTTTATAAGCTATAACATATGATTTTGCATTTTAGTGGCTTTAACCTATGGGCAAATAATTTCAAAGGCCAAATTTCATGATTTTATGAGCTACAACTCGTGAATTTTAAACTTTTTCAGTTGTTTCGATCCGATGTCAGATAATTTCTCAGAGTCCAAGATTCACGACTTTGTGAGCAACAAGCCATGATTTTTTATCATTTCTAGAGGTTTCATCTCATTGGCAAATAATTTCTCGAAGGCTAAAATTCACGATTTTGTGAGTTATAGCCCATGATTTTTTACCACTTCTAATTATTTTTGCATTGATAAATAATTTCTAGTGGTTTTCACCCATAGATAAATAATTTCTTAGAGAAAAAGTTCATGATTTCGTAAGCTATGATCCATGATGTTTTTACCAATTTTAGTGGTTTGACCTGTTGGCAAATAATTTCTTGAGGGCCAAACTTCTCAATTTCATGATCTAGAAGCTATGATTTTTTTGACATTTTTAGTGGTTTTGACCCGTGGACAAATGATTTTGTGGAGGTCAAAATTCATGATTTCATGAGTTACGACACACGATTTTTGGACATTTTTAATAGTTTTTACTCAATCACAATTAATTTCATGGAGGCAAAATACCACCATTTCATTAGCTCTAAGTTGTGATGTTGTGACATATTTAATGATTTCGACCCAATGGCAAATTATCTCCCGGAGGTTAAAATTCAATATTTCTTGAGCTACAACCTAGGATTTATGGCCACTTTTAGTGCTTTTGACCTGTTGGAAAATAATTTCCTGAAGGCCAAAACTCACAATTTGTTGAGCTACAAATTATGATATTTTAAACATTTTTTAATGGTTTCGAGCTGTAGGCAAATAATTTTGTAGAGGCTAAAATTCATAATTTTATGAGCCGTGACACATGATTTTTGGATATTTTTAATGGTTTTCATCCTTTGGTAAATTATTTTGCGAAGGCCAAAATTCGCGATTTCGTGGGCTATGACATACGATTTTTTGCCATTTCTAATGGTCGTGACCCATTAGCGAATAAATTGCTACAAATTAAAAGTCACAATGTCGTGAGCTATAACCCATGATTTTAGCTTTTTTCTGCTATTTCAACCAATTGGCAAATAATTTCTCAGGGTCTAAGCTTCACGACTTCATGAGCTATAAACCACAATTTTTGATCATTTCTAGTGGTTTTTATTGGCAAATAATTTTCTAGATAATTTCGTGAGCTATAATCTACAATTTTTGACCATTTTAAAAGAAAACATGTCATTTCATCAATGGCTCTTCACTGAATTTCCATTTAAAAGAAAACAGTCATTTCGTCAATGCCAAAGTACTTTTTTGCTAAAGATAACAGGTTCTAATGGAGCATGTAAATTTGCATTCCAATGGTCAATCCCATTAATACATTTGGGATTAGGGTGACGTCTGCAATGAAGCATGTGATTGAGGTGACATATGTAATAAAGATGTGGGAAATTCTCAATAATAAGTATCTCACGAAGAGTGTTGAGAACAGGTTGCACTTGCTGCGAAGGCTATTCAGATTTCAGATGTCCAGAGGCACCTCACTAGCGGCGCATGTGAACAACTATACTAAGTTGTTGTCGGACTTGGCAAATGTTTATGAGAAGATTTCGAATAAGTACACGGCTATTATCTTATTGGGCTCCTTACCGGATGAGGAGTATGATATCTTCGTGCTCACTTTGTTGAACGGAAGATCTTCTATCAGCTATAGTTAAGTGACTAACGCTTTGATGAACTACGATTTGAGGAGGAAGGATAATGAGACTTCCCGCGCTAGTACTTCAGGCGAGACCTTATCGACGAGAGGAAGAAGCCCATATCCAAAAGGTGGTAATAGAGGGAGGTCGAAGTCAAGAAGCCGCCACCAATTAGCAAAGAACCAATGTGAATTCTGCAAGGAGCAGGGACATTGAAAGAGAGACTGTCCGAAGCTCAAGGAGAAGGAGAATGGCAAGAAAAAGGGCCCAAAGGCCAATGAGGTGAACGTTGCGAAAGACGATGATTCCGATGATCCGTGATTTTCTCTACTGATTACTCCGGAGGTGAACCATATGGATGCATCAGATTGGATGCTTGATTCTGACACTACTTATCATGTGACCCCTAGGCGAGACTGGTTTGCATCTATTGAGAAAGTCGACGGGGGGTGTTGTTGTCATGGGAAATGATCAATCCTTTGGCATTTATAGGATAGATACCGTGCGGATTAGGATGCACGATGGATTAATCCGTGAATTGAAGGAGGTGAGATTCGTTCCTCAGCTGAAGAATAATCTTATCTCAGTTGAAGCTTTGGAGGCAAAGGGATTCAAGGTGACTTTCGAAAATACTGTGGCCAAGGTTACTAAGGGATCATTGGTGGTGATGAAGGGAGTCCGCAATCAAAATTTGTATTATCTGAAGGGAAGCATCGAGATTGGCCAGGTTGCTTCGGCTATTTCAGAAGCGAACATGAGCAGACATTGGCACTATAGGTTGGGGCACACAGGTGAAAAGTCACAGCGGGCATTGTATAAGCAGGGGCTATTGAAGGGAAACAAGAGTGAAAAGATTGAGTTCTGTGAGCATTGTGTTCTTGGCAAGAAGACAAAGGTGAAGTTCGGGACTGACATTCATCAGACGAGGGGCATCCTGGACTACGTGCACACAGACGTTTGGGGTCCCACCAATAATGCATCACTTGGTGGTAGACATTGGTTCATCACTTTTGTAGATGACTATTCTAGGCGTTGTTAGGTGTACACCGTGACGAAGAAGAGTGAAGTCCTAGATTTGTTTGTGGAGTGGAAGAAGAGATTAGAACTGCAGACTGGGAGAAAGATCAAGACGTTACGATCCGATAACGGTAGTGAATATACTTCAGACCCCTTTCAGCAGCTATGTCGAGACGAGGGCATAGAGAGACACTTCACGATTAGTCATACACCGTAGCAGAATGGGGTGGCAGAGAGACTAAATCGGTCTTTACTAGAGAAGATCCGATGCTTATTATCACAGAGTGGTTGAGAAAAGATCTTTTGGGCTGAGGCACTTACATATGCGAGCCATCTCATTAATAGGCTGCCTTCATCTGCGATTGAAGGGAAAACCCCCATGTAATCCAAGAAGGCGCTGTTAATCCCTCGACGTGCATCATTTTGGCGAAATCACTAAGTGTGGTAGGCTTCTGCACATGAAAGAAAGGCTACGTGGTTCAAGATATTTTGTCAGCTGCTGAAAAGAGGCTACATAGGTCGGTCTAAGGTACCTGAACCAAATGACCGCAGGACCATGTAAAGATAACGGAAGAAGTCTGGCCAACAAGCAACAAGCGTAGGAGTGTGCTCAAGTGTAAGCGAGCGCTGTGTTCTCGGGTGTGCTGAACGTCGGATGAAGGTCGACCAGACCGCTTGTTGTGTGCTGAACTTGGACCGCTCGTCTGGGCGGGGATTGGACTTGTCAAATTTATAGTAAAAGGAAAATCCGTCGACTTTAGAAATCGTGAGGGTTCAAGTCCCTCTATAGATGTAGTAGGGAGAGCCAGCACATGACTATGACCAGCTCAAGGTATTCGGGTGCCCTGCGTTTTATCATGTGAGAACTGATAAGTTGGAATCTCGAGCTAGGAAGGTCATATTTGTAGGATTCAAACGTGGTGTCAAGAGATACAAGCTTTGGGATCCAGTTGATAAGAAGATTGTGCTGAGTAGGGACATCACGTTTGATGAGGCTTCTATCTTGAAGCTTCCCAGCTCTCATCAGGTGGAGAGCGACCCAACGGAGGAGATATTGTAGGTGGTGGAGATCGATGCAGCTTTATATTGTCCAGATGGTACAGTGTCCATTAGAGTGCTGACTGAGGTGACGCCAGACGAGCACGACGATGACACGGGGGATACGAGTATTGATGTGCAGGATCAGGGATCGACGGTTCAGGTTCAGGATTCGATTGTGGTTCAGAGACAGAGGAGCTAGAAACATACAGATGCCAGCACGGTATGCCGACACAGTTGCGTATGCACTTCTGGTGAAGAGTATCGATGAGTTGGTGCCTACTACATTTAGAGAGGCCGAGCAGAGTTCGGAGGCTGATTCGTGGTAGGTGGCTATGCAGGAGGAGATGGAATCTCTTCATAAGAACGATACATGGGAGCTTGTTGAGCTTTCAAAAGGGCGGGAGGCAATTGGTTGCAAGTGGGTATACACGAAGAAGGAGAGCATTGAGGGTACTCCATTGAAGTTCAAAGCTAGGTTGGTTGCGAAGGGCTATGCACAGGAGGAAGGTATTGACTATAATGAGGTTTTCTCTCCGGTGGTGAAGCACTCTTCTATTTGGATTTTGCTAGCTTTGGTGGCACAGTATGGTTTGGAGTTAGATCAGTTAGATGTGAAAATGACATTTCTTCATGGTGATCTTAATGAAGAAATATATATGACTCAGCCATTGGGATTCCGAGCTGCAGGGAAAGATAAGTTGGTTTGCAGGTTGAAGAAATCGCTATACGGTTTGAAGCAGTCTCCTCGACAATGGTATAGATGATTCTATGGTTTTATGATTGGTCATTCGTATACTCGGAGCCAGTTTGATCCTTGCGTATATTTTTGCAAGTTGAAAGGAGGTGCGTACATTTATTTGTTGCTCTATGTCGATGACATGTTGGTTGCTTCTATTTCCAGGTCGGCTATAGATGAGTTAAAAGTTCAGCTTTCAAATGAGTTTGAGATGAAGAACTTGGGCGAGGTGAAGCGCATTCTAGGGATGAAGATCGGCAGAGACAAGAAGAAGGGAAAAATTTGTTTGACACAGGTGACTTATTTGAAGAAGGTTCTACATCGATTCTATATTAGCATTGATATGAAGCCAGTTGGTGTACCTTTGGGAGCCCATTTGAAGCTTTCAGTTGGTCTTTCACCAAAGTCAGTTGAAGATCGAGAGTTGATATCGAAGACTCCATATGCGAGCACGGTTGGGAACTTGATGTACGCAATGGTATGTACGATGCCTGATTTGTCACAGGCGGTGAGCATGGTTTCAAAATACATACACGATCCAGGAGTGGGTCATTAGGACGCTGTGAAATGGATTTTGAGGTACATTCGAGGTATGCTCAATGTTGGTTTGGTTTATGAGCGGGACACTAAAGGTGGGCAGTTGTGCATTGGCTATGTTGATTCGGATTATGCCGGGGATTTGGATAAGCGCCGGTCTACGACGGGGTATGTGTTCACTTTGACCCGTACGCCGGTATGTTGGAGATGCACCTTACAGTCTATGGTGGCTTTGTCTACGACGGAGGTAGAGTATATGGCAGTTACGGAGGCTGTGAAGGAGGCTATTTGGTTTCGAGGACTTTTGGAGGAACTTGGTATATCACAGCGGTCTGTCACTATTCATTATAATAGCATGAGTGCTATCTATTTGGCGAAGAATCAGGTTTTTTATGCGCGGACGAAGCACATTGATGTTTGTTATCACTTTGTTCAGGATGTTCTTGAAGATGGCGATGTGGAGATTGTGAAAGTCCACATGAAGGATAATCCGACGGATATGCTCATAAAGGTGGTTCCGAGCAACAAGTTTGATCATTGTCGAAACTTGTTGAACATTCGTGATTGTTAAGGCCGTTGGTGGCCATTTGGGTGAACTACGTTTGTCTTGATTCCTTGGGCAAGAGGATACGTAGGTAGTCATGTTTGATGCAGCCGGTTTGTATTAGTTGATTTTGATGGGGAGATTGTTTGGACTCTCGTTCGGGTTCCCAACGTGTTGTGGATTGAGTCCGTTGTCGTGAATTGTTTCACGGCGTACTGGACACAACAAGTGGAACATTTGGATACTTTGGTGTCGACTCAGTTTTGGGAAAACTTCACCGAGGTGGAGAATTGTAAACGTGGGGCCACCACCACGTGAATGAAGGAAAGACGCGTGAAAGATTTGCGCGTGATCTCTTCACCCAACGAAGGCCCAAGGCCCACCCGAATTGAAATAGGAAAATATATATCAACTTGTTTTTTTTAGGGTGTGCAGGAGGTGCGTACAAAGGAGTTTTTGGTTTATTTGTGCGGCTGCGTAACAGAAGCAAGTGCAATGAGATTTTGTGAATTGGGTGTAGTTGTTTTGCGGCTGCAGGGAAAGCGCAACTGCAGAAGAAGTAAACGAAGCCGCTGACACTTTTTTGGGATTTGTGTACCTTTTTGAGAGAGTTATTTTGTGAGGGATTTGATTTAGATTGAGAGTGATTGTAAACCCTAGTTGTATTCTCTCCCTTTATTAGTAGATCTCCCCCCTCCTTGCCCTGTGGACGTAGGCAATTTGCCGAACCACTTAAAATTGGTTGTATCGCTATTTGTATGATTTGTAATAGCTTTTAGGTTCCCTCGACAGGTCAGTCCTAGAATTGATGAGAGGAAGAGCTGATATCTCACTTGGTTGAGATATTTTGCTTAAGGTTCTTGTTTCCTTTGTGAAACATGAATTTAATTATAAAGATCCCCCGGGGGAAAAATAGAGATGTCTCCTACGTTATCGGGCCTGAATATGCCGGCCCATTAGGAATTCTTCAAGCTCTAGCGGATGGGACCACAATTAGATCAGCTCTTCATAGACAAACTTGGGATTTGCGATCCCAGGTAAGATCGGTTCAGGATCATGGGATCCTTTTCTATCAGAGGGTGCGGGACGCTCGCGGAGTCCGTGCCTTCCGTACCACCACAGGTCGCCTATTGCGACCTGACTCTCTTGTTATGCTGCCGAAGTACTGCCGAAATTTCCACAAATTAACTTCAAATACCAAAGCATGTTCACAGCCATATGCCGTCTGGGTAGTCCACATGCATGATGCACACCTCAAGTAGAGGTACGGATGCGGTACATATGTGCTATAATAAGTGGGCCCATTTCGCAGAAGCAAACAAATTAACAGTACATGGTTACCTTATCCTTACGGCATGAACTTCAGCGTGTGTGGTCGGAAACCGTTCGTTTTGGTGAGTGCAGGCCCGCGAGCATCAACAAAACCATGGTTTCAGCCTAATGACCCCCCGATCTATCGGACTTCGGATTTCCAAAACCGGTAGCAGGTGGTATCTAGATTCTTTAATCAGTCCCTACAATTTAAATCACCATGCACAGGCAAACGTCGGCGCTGTTTCGAAAGCTAATAATTAATAACAACACATGCATGCGGGAATGTCTCCTGCTGCTGTATCTCATTTTCATGGCGGACTAGCTAGTCTATATGCATCTATAAAGCTTTTTGGGTTAATTCAATTTGGTTGGATGGCGGTGATCGTACGTAGTAGGATAAAAATCAAGGTAATAAATGCCATTTTCGATGCAGAGTTGGAGCAAGCAGGTGTCACGAACCGTCCCAATTTTGGCTCAATTGGGTGCATTTGGACTCACTTATTCATGGTTGGGTCCATGAAGATCCTAGGGTTTTCTAGAGTTTTCTTGGATAATAAAGGTATGATAAATATCTTGTATCTAGAAGCTTCTAGGAAGTCTCATTAAAATATCTAAGGACCCTTGTAAAAGCTTCTAGAAAGTCCCATGTAAATATCTAGGGAGATATTTTAGGAGAAGAGTCTAGAGACTCAATCTTAACCATTAATTGTAAGAACAATCTAGAAGGCTAATCATAGTCATCCATTGTAAGCTAGCCTTGCCTATAAATAGGGGCTAAGGCATCTCATTTGTATCAAGCAAGAGTTGCTAAGCAATAAAGCAATAAGAGCTTCCACTTCCACTCTTGAGTGTTCTCTTCCCTTCTCTTGAATGAGTGTTTGAGGGATTAGGCTGACTTAGCCATTCTAGTGAGGAAAAGAGTGACTAAGTGCCGCACGGGTTTGAGTGAGGTTTGTGGTGAAAGAATCAGCCTGTGACATTTGGTATCAGAGCCAAGGTTCAGAAGTGATAATGTCGAGCTCCGACCTTCGTTCCGAAGTACTTGGTGTGGTGGATCCGAAGGATGTTCCAAGGCAACGTAGGGATAAATCTCGTGACATCATGACGACGTTGGAGGCACGGTTGGCTAAGGTGGAGCTTACCGTGGCGGATAAGATGGAGGCTTTCGATGAGCGCATCAAGAAGTTGGAGTCTGCAGAAGACGAACTTCGGGAGGAGATGCAGTCGGCCTTGAATTCCGCTGTCGACATGCTACAGAAAGGGATCACATCCGTACGTGAGGAGTGTGCATTCTTACGGAGCCAAGGAGAAATGTTTCTGAAGGAGATGGCTGAATTTAAAGAAAAGTTCAGCCAATATGATGCTATCTTGGCAACTCGAGGTATGATTTCACAACCTTTCATGGCTAAAGATACTCCTAAACCGAAGCCGTATAAAGGAGCTAGGGGTGCCCGGGAGATTGATAACTTCCTATGGAACATGGAAGTATACTTCAATGCTGCCGGATATAGGGATGATGCAGCCAAGCTCTAAGCCATACCTCTCTATCTCGAAGACATCGCTACGTTGTGGTGGCGTAGACGATGCGAGGATATGAAAAAGGGTACGTGCTCCATTACTACTTGGGAAGAATTCAAGGCAGATCTAAAGCGGCAATTCTACCCGGAGAATGCTGAGGATGAGGCACGAGGTAAACTCCGTCGCCTTACTCAAAAAGGTTCAATTCGTGATTATGTGAAAGAATTTTCAGAGTTGCTGCTGGAGATCCCGGACATGGGCGAGAAGGACTCTCTATTCTCGTTCATGGATGGCCTCGCAGGATGGGCCAAGATGGAGTTACAAAGGCGTGGCGTTCAGACTTTGGCCCAAGCAATGCAAGTAGTTGAGTCACTGATCGAGTTCAAGAAGGTGAACAACCCGTCCAAGCCAAAGGATAAAAAGGGTATGCTTACTAAAGGTGGGGGAGAGAAGGATAAGCCATCCAAAGAGTTCCCACCTAAGTCAACGTCCGAGAAGGGTAAATCCTATGATAACCCTAAAGGAGGTGACCATTCAAAGAAGTTGGCATGCTACTTCTGCAGCGGTCCACATAAGGCTATGGACTGTCCCAAGAGGGCCAATCTTGCGGCCCTAGTTCAGAAGGAAGAGGAGAAGCAAAATTAGGAGACCCGAATCAATTCCCTTCATCTCCTCAATGCAATCAAGGCAAAAGTGGATACAAGACCTTGGGGGGCGATGTTCATTGAGACAACCATTTCCGGTAAAACCTTCAAGGCCCTTCTAGATACTGGTGCTTCTCATCTTTTGGTTTCTCATGATGTTGCTACTAGGTTGAATCTTAAGATCACCAAGGGAGGGGGTGTCATCAAAGCTATCAATTCAAGTCCCACTCCCATTGTTGGTATGGCTCAGAAGGTAGATGTAAGCATCGGAGAATGGTGCGGCCAAGAAGACTTGACGGTCGTGACCATGGACGACTTTGACGTAGTACTTGGCTTGGAATTTTTCGACAAGGTGAAGGCCGTGTTGGTTCCATACACCAACACAATATGCATCCTAGAGGGCAAGGCGTGCACAGTTCTGGTCAAGCGCGAGAGTGTGACTTCTAAAATGCTCTCGGCCTTACAAGTGTCCAAGGGCGTTCGTCGACATGAGCCAACTTTTATTACTACAGTCAAGGTGGAGGAAGACTCACACCAGGGAGAAGACGTGCCCGAGAAAATCCGAAGTGTCTTGGAGGACTACCACGACATCATGCTCGCGAAGCTACCAAGTAAGCTCCCACCTAGGAGAGAGGTGGATCATAAGATCGAGCTCGAGTCAGGAGCTCATCCCCCAGCCATGGGACCTTATCGCATGGCACCACCGGAGTTGGAGGAACTTCGAAAACAACTAAAGGAGTTGCTAGATGCCGGATACATTCGTCCGTCTAAGGCTCCATATGGTGCCTCTGTATTGTTCCAGAAGAAGCATGATGGGTCATTGCGGCTATGCATCGACTATCGGGCTTTAAACAAGATCACAGTGAAGAACAAGTATCCCATTCCTCTGATTGAGGACTTATTCGACAGATTAGGGCAGGCAAGGTACTTCACTAAGCTTGACTTGCGCTCGGGATACTATCAAGTACGGATTGCTGAAGGAGATGAACCAAAGACGACATGTGTAACCAGGTACGGCTCTTATGAATTCCTAGTTATGCCGTTCGGTCTCACCAATGCTCCAGCTACATTCTGCACCATGATGAACAAAGTGTTGGAGCCTTTCCTAGACCATTTCGTGGTGGTCTACTTGGACGACATTATGATTTATAGCCAAACCATGGACGCGCATGTGGAACACTTGAGGTAGGTATTCCAGGCGCTTAGAAGTAATGAACTCTATGTGAAGAGAGAAAAGGGCTCGTTCGCACAGGAGGAGGTCGTCTTCTTAGGCCACATTATTGGAGGAGGCAAAATTCGCATGGATCAAGCTAAGGTGCGAGCCATACTAGAGTGGGAGCCTCCTACCAAGGTGACAAAGCTGCGATCATTTCTAGGCTTGGTGAACTACTACCGAAGATTCATAAAGAGCTACTCAGCATTGGCGGCTCCACTGACAGACTTGCTAAAGAAAAATCAGGCATGGGATTGGAGTTCAAAATGCCAGAGGGCATTCGAAGCTTTAAAGAGAGCTGTGACGGAGGAACCAGTTCTCGCTCTTCCCAACTTTAGCAAGCCCTATGAAGTGCACACTGATGCGAGTGACTTCGCAATTGGAGGGGTGTTGATGCAAGAAGGACACCTCGTGGCCTACGAGAGTCGAAAGTTAAACGACACCGAGAGACGGTACACCGTTCAAGAGAAGGAAATGACGGTCGTGGTCCACTGTCTCAGAGTTTGGAGGCATTACCTACTTGGGTCCAAATTCGTAGTAAAGACAGACAATGTGGCCACCAGCTATTTCCAGACTCAGAAGAAGTTATCTCCTAAGCAGGCATGATGGCAGGATTTCTTGGCAGAGTTTGACTATGTGCTCGAGTACAAACCGGGAAAAATCAACTTAGTGGCAGATGCGTTAAGCCAGAAGATAGAACTTGCTGCTATGATAAGTCATCCTTGGAGCACCTTACTTGATCGTATTAAGGAAGGTTTGTCTCATGAACCTACAGCCAAGAACATGGTGGACTACGCAAAAGAAGGCAAAACTCGAAGGTTCTGGCTAGAAGGAGACCTGCTTTATACCAAAGGTAGACGGGTGTACGTGCCATTGTTCGGGAATCTAAGGTGGGAGATCCTTAAAGAATGTCATGACTCTCAATGGGCGAGACATCCAGGTGTGCACAGAACTCTAGCTCTTGTAGAAGAGACGTATTATTAGCCTCGCATAAGGGATGATGTTGAGGCCTACGTGAAGACTTGTCTTGTGTGCCAACAAGAGTATTATTAGCCTCGCATAAGGGATGATGTTGAGGCCTACGTGAAGACTTGTCTTGTGTGCCAACAAGAAAAGACAGAGCAGAGAATGCCGGCCGGATTGTTAGAACCATTACCTATTCCGGAGAGACCTTGGGAAAGCATTTCCATGGACTTCATCATGGGTCTACCCAAGTCAGATGGATGCAGTATTCTTATGGTGGTGGTTGACCGGTTCTCTAAATATGGTATTTTCATTCTAGCCCAAGCCAAGTGTCCAGCCGAGGTAGCGGCACCACTATTTCTGAAGCATGTGGTGAAGTATTGGGGGCTACCAAAGTCCATCGTAAGCGATCGGGATGGTCGCTTCACAGGAAGGTTCTGGACAGAACTCTTCAAACTCATGGGGTCAGATCTAAACTTCTCCATTAGCTTTCACCCTCAGACAGATGGCTAGACGGAGCGGGTAAATGCCTTGTTGGAGGTATACTTGAGACACTATGTGAGTGCCAACCAGCAGGATTGGGCGAAGCTACTGGACATAGCCCAATTCTCCTACAATTTGCAAAGGAGTGAGTCTACCGGGAGGAGCCCATTCGAGATCATCACAGGTCAGCAACCACTCACTCCAAACGCTATTGCTACAGGTTATAAGGGAAATAGCCCAGCCGCTTACCGATTTGCCAAGGGGTGGCAAGATCAGAACGAATTGGCACGCTCGTGCTTGAACAAGGCGGCAAAGAAGATGAAGAAATGGGCCGACAAGAAGCGAAGGCATATGGAGTATCAAGTTGGAGACTTGGTCCTTGTCAAGCTTTCTACATTGGATCGACATAAAGGGCTACACAAGAGCTTGATACGCAAGTATGAGGGCCCATTTCCAATCGAGAAAAGAGTGGGGAACGCGGCTTACAGGGTAAAGCTTCCCCCAACTGTGAAGTATCATCCGGTCTTCCATGTGAGCATGTTAAAGCCATATCATCAAGATACAGAAGATCCAGATAGAGGAAAGTCTAGTCAAGCGCCAACAGGGATTCGTATGGAGTTCGACAAGGAGGCCGAAGAAATTCTTGCGGATAGGACGGTTCGTGAAGCCAACAACCACCCAAGGTTAGAGTACTTTGTGAAGTGGAAAGGCTTACCCGACAGTGAGAACAGTTAGGAACCAGCGCGATCCTTGTGGTAGTTTGAAGACTTGATCAAGAAGTTTCGCCAGGAGAAGACTAAGCGATGAGGGCATCGCTTGGATAGGTGGGGGAGAATGTCACGAACCGCCCCATTTTTGGCTCAATTGGGTGCATTTGGACTCACTTATTCATGGTTGGGTCCATGAAGATCCTAGGGTTTTCTAGAGTTTTCTTGGATAATAAAGGTATGATAAATATATTGTTTCTAGAAGCTTCTAGGAAGTCTCATTAAAATTTCTAAGGACCCTTGTAAAAGCTTCTAGAAAGTCCCATGTAAATATCTAGGGAGATATTTTAGGAGAAGAGTCTAGAGACTCAATCTTAACCATTGATTGTAAGAACAATCTAGAAGGCTAATCATAGCCATCCATTGTAAGCTAGCATTACCTATAAATAGGGGCTAAGGCATCTCATTTGTATCAAGCAAGAGTTGCTAAGCAATAAAGCAATAAGAGCTTCCACTTCCACTCTTGAGTGTTCTCTTCCCTTCTCTTGAGTGAGTGTTTGAGGGATTAGGCTGACTTAGCCATTCTAGTGAGAGAAAGAGTAACTAAGTGCCGCACGGGTTCGAGTGAGGTTTGTGGTGAAAGAATCAGCCCGTGACACAAGGCGTAGGCATGACTCACAGCGAGCGAGCGAGCGTAATCCCTCCCGCTTTTTCTTTCAAAGCAAATTAGATATACTCCAATGCAATGTCGACCGCGTTGTGGCGTGGTGTGGCATGGTTGAAGAAACCGCAAAGAAATTTGGTGAAAACAGGTTTTGGGATGTAGGAGTCAGTTTGGGAGCTGCGCGGTCGACCGCGGTGCAAGGCCGGTCGACCGCAAACGTGCACAGGCTCATGGATTGTGTCTGGATTTGACGCGGTCGATCGCCACGGTCGATGCGAGACCCTGTAGTTGATTTTTGGGCTCTGTCGTTTGCCGCGATCGACTGCCAGACCCTGTAAGCATTTTTTAGGTTCTGTCGTTTGGCGCGGTCAACCGTGACGGTCGACCACGTAACGGGTCAGGCCCAGTTTGAGTTTCCTATTCTTATTGGGTTTTGGTGTTTGATATAAATACCAATACACGTTCTATGGTTTCTTAAGGCTTAAGTTTGGGATATTTGGAGCACAGAAAAGAGATATTTTCTGAGCTATTTGTTTAGGGTTTATTTGGAGAGATTAAGAGCTTTGTGGTGAGAATAGTTTGTTCCTTCGAGTGATTTTTAATCTCAATTTGTACTCTTATTTTCTATTAGTAAAAAACCATATCCCCTTCTTGCCCCGTAGACATAGGCAATTGCCAAACCACGTTAAAATTGGTGTTTTTGTGTTTGTACGTTGATTGATTGGTTTTGCCTTCTCGAACGGCATTTGGTTTGGTTCCTCGACGCGGATCCCAACAATGGGGTCCTTTTGACTGAGAACCTGGTTATTAGCCTTTTCTAATCGAGCCAATAATATCGTTAGTGGGATATTATTCGCAGCAGCTCGATTCCTGCTCGGACCCTCACATCTAGACGCTTTATGATACACCGTCTGATGGCTTTTCGTTCTCTTTAGAAGCGATCCGAGGAAGCTGGAAAAGTGGACCCACGTGGTCAAAATGCAAAGCTCCTCATTAGATTTCTCACCACGACCCAGAAGGAAAAAAGTTTGAGGATATATTTTGAAGGATATTGATGCGCTCAGATTCTTCGCAATCGGTCCGTCTCGCATATCTTCTGCAGTGATGCACACACCAGAAAATCTCTGGGTGTCCCTCCCAGGGAGGCGAGCTAAAAATAAGGAAATGGTTTATGTATTCAAGATAATTACGTATTTAGAAAATACCATCTCAATTCATCTTATTTCATCATATCCAGGATGCGATATGGTTCTGAAGGATGAATCATATATGGACAGATCCAATGAGATTTCATTCTTGAACAAAAATCCATTTTTGGATTTATTTCATCTTTTCCATGACTGGAACAAAGGGGGATACAAGTTACACTACGAGTTTGAATCAGAAGAGAGATTTCAAGAAATCGCAGATCTATTCACTCTATCAATAACTAAGCCGGATCTAGCGTATCATAGGGGATATGACTTTTCTATTGATTCCTACGGGTTGGATAAAAAAATTCTTGAATGAGGTATTCAACTCTAGAGATGAATCGAAAAAGAAACCTTTATTGGTTCTACCTCCTATTTTTTATGAGGAGAATGAATCTTTTTATCGAATGATCAGAAAAAAACCGGTCCGGATCCACTGCGGGAATGATTTGGAAGATCAAAAACTAAAAACAATGGTATTTGCTAGCAACAACATCATGGAGGCAGGAAATGAATATAAATCAATCCGAAATCCGATTCAAATCCAATATAGCACTTATGTGTACAAAAGAAATGTATCGAATAGATTCTGTTTAATGAATAGATCTGATCGCAACTTCAAATATGGAATTCAAAGGGATCAAATAGGAAATGATACTCTGAACGTGTACAGTGTTGGGAAGCACGTGGGGACCACCACGTGCATGATGCGGAGCAGCAAAGCACCGTGAAAGGCTAAGAACGTGGGGCCCACCCACTCAAGTGGTTTTTGAACGCGTGAACGAGGCCACGAAGAAACGCGTGAACGTGGGGGCCCAAGTTCGTTTTGGCCACAAGCACGCAGGATTCTCCGGTTATATAAAGGAACAAATATTATTCCTAGGGTTTTAGCGCAAAGGAGGTTTGGTTTTTTTGTGCGGCTGCGGAAAAGAAGCAAACAGCAGAGGTGATTTTTTTTGGCTGCGAAGAAAAAGAAAAACACAGAGGCATTCCGTGCCGACTTTGAGAGTTTTGAGCATCCTTTTGTAGAGAAATATTGTGAGGAATTTAAGAGTTTGTTTGAGGGTTTAGGTTGTGAGTGATTCTAAACCCTAGTTGTAATCTCTCCCTCTAATAGTAGATCTCCCTCTCCTTGCCCCGTGAACGTAGGCAATTTGTCGAACCACGTAAAATTGGTTGTATCGCTATTTATGTGATTTGTAATAGCTTTTAGGTTCCCTCGACAGGTCAGTCCTAGAACTGATGAGAGGAAGAGCTGATATCCCTCGACAGGTCAGTCCTAGAACTGATGAGAGGAAGAGCTGATATCTCACTTGGTTGAGATATTTTGTTTAAGGTTCTTGTTTCCTTTGTGAATGATGAGAGGAAGAGCTGATATCTCACTTGGTTGAGATATTTTGTTTAAGGTTCTTGTTTCCTTTGTGAAGCAGGATTTCCTATTTTGGCCTGACTCTCTTGTTGTGCTGCCAAAGTGCTGCTGAAATTTTCGCTACGCGCAACAAGTGGTATCAGAGACCATATTTCATATCTAGGGTGTTTTGGATTAGGTGGAGGAAGATTCAGTTGGAAGCTTGGTTCTTAGAGTTCTAGGCTTCGGTGGAGATAGCATTAGGAGTTGCCATTGGAGATTTCACTTTCCTCGTGTAGACAGGAGATCTATTTGGAATCCAATCTAGGGTTCAGTTTAGTGATTCCTAATTTCTATTAAATTTGTTCTTTCTCTACAATTTGGAGTTAGTTTGCAATGAGAGAAGAAGGTGAAAGCAGCAAGTCGATGGCGAGTATAATACAAGTTAGTTTTCAGAACACTAAGATTAGTGTGGTGAAGTATGACGGTAAAATCAACTTTGGTTTGTGGATGAGCGACGTACAAGATGCGCTCAATACTCAGAATTTGGAAGAGACCATCATGGTCCACGAGAGGCCACTTAAATATGATGAGGCGATATGGGAGAAGATGAATAGGAACACGTGTGGGGGTGATCAGGTCCTGTTTGAAACAAGAACTGAAATATGATATGATTGGGGTGACGCCTGCAATGAAGATGTGGGAAATTCTCAACAACAAGTATCTTACGAATAGTGTTGAGAACAGGTTGCACTTGCTGCGAAGACTCTTCAGATTTCAGATGTCCAAAGGAACCTCACTAGCAGCGCATGTGAACAACTATACTAAGTTGTTGTCGGACTTGACAAATATTGATGAGAAGATTTCGGATGAGTATAAGGCTATTATCTTATTGGGCTCCTTACCGGATGAAGAGTATAATACCTTCGTGCTCACTTTGTTGAACGGAAGATCTTCTATCAGCTATAGTGAAGTGACTAACGCTTTGACGAACTACGATTTGAGGAGGAAGGATAAGGAGACTTCCCGCGCTAGTACTTCAGGAAAGGCCTTGTCGACGAGAGGTAGAAGCCCATATCCGAAAGGTGGTAATGGAGGGAGGTCAAAGTCAGGAAACCACTGCCAATTAGCAAAGAACCAATGTGTATTCTGCAATGAGCAGAGATATTGGAAGAGAGACTGCCCGAAGCTCAAGGAGAAAAAGAATAGCAATAAAAAGGGTCCGAAGGCCAATGAGGTGAACGTTGCGAAAGGCGATGATTCCGATGATTCGTGCTTTTCTCTATTGATTACTCCGGAGGTGAACCATGTGGATGCATCAGATTGGATGCTTGATTCCGGTACTACTTATCATGTGACCCCTAGGCGAGACTGGTTTGCATCTTTGGAGAAAGTCGACGGGGGTATTGTTGTTATGGAAAATGATCAATCTTGTGGCGTTTGTGGGATAGGTACCGTGTGGATTAGGATGCACGATGGAGTAGTCCGTAAGTTGAATGAGGTGAGATTTGTTCCTCAACTAAAGAAAAATCTTATCTCAGTTGGAGCTTTGGAGGTGAAGGGATTCAATGTGACTTTCGAAAACACTGTAGCGAAGGTTACTAAGAGATCATTGGTGGTGATGAAGGGAGTCCGCAATAGGAATTTGTATTATCTGAAGGGAAGCATCGAGATTGGCCAGGTTGCTTCAGCTATTTCAGAAGCAGACATGAGCAGACTTTGGCATTATAGGTTGGGGCACACAGAAGAGAAGTCACTGTAAGTTTTGTGCAAGTAGGGGCTATTGAAGGGAGCCAAGAGTGGTAAAGTAGAATTCTGTGAGCACTGTGTTCTTGGCAATAAGACGAATGTGAAGTTCGGGACGACCATTTATAAGACGAGGGGCATCTTGGACTACGTACACATAGATGTTTGGGGTCCTACCAAGACTACATCATTTGGTGGTCGACATTTGTTCGTCACGTTTGTTGATGACTATTCTAGGCATTGTTAAGTGTACACCATGAAGCATAAGAATGAAGTCCTAGATTTGTTTGTGGAGTGGAAGAAGAGATTAGAACTACAGACTGGAAGAAGAGATTAGAACTTACATATGCGAGCTACCTCATTAATAGGTTGTCTTCATCTGCGATTGAGGGGGAAATCCCTATGGAGAAGTGGTCGGGAGAGCCAGCACACGACTATGATCAGCTCAAGGTATTCGGGTGCCCTGTATTTTATTATGTGAGAACAGATAAATTAGAACATCAAGATAGGAAGGCTATATTTGTAGGATTCAAGCGTGATGTCAAGGGATACAAGCTTTGGGATCCAGTTGATAAGAAGATTGTGCTGAGTAGGGACGCCACGTTTGATGAGGCTTCTATCTTGAAGCATCTCATCTCTCATCAGGTGGAGAGTGACCCGACGGAGGAGATATCCCAGTTGGTAGAGATCGATGCAGCTCCACATTATCCAGATGGTACGGTATCCATTAGAGTGCCGGCTGAGATGACACCAGGCGAGCATGACGTTGACATAGGGGATACGAGTACTGATGTGCAGGATCAGGGACCAACGGCTCAGGTTTAGGATTCGATTACGGTTCGGAGACAGAAGAGAAACATACAATGCCAGCATGGTATGCCGACACAGTTATGTATGCACTTCCGGTGGAGAGTATCGATGAGTTGGTGCCTACTACATTCAGAGAGGCTGAGTAGAGTTTGGCGGCTGACTCGTGGCAGGTGGCTATACAGGAGGAGATGGAATCTCTTCATAAGAACGATACATAGGATCTTGTTGAGCTTCCAAAAGGGTGGAAAGCAATTGGTTGCAAGTGGGTATACACGAAGAAGGAGGGCATTGAGAGCACTCCATTGAGGTTCAAAGCTTTGGTTGCAAGTGGGTATACACGAAGAAGGAGGGCATTGAGAGCACTCCATTGAGGTTCAAAGCTAGATTGATTACGAAGGGCTATGCACAGGAGGAAGGTATTGACTATAATGAGGTTTTCTCTCCGGTGGTGAAGCATTCTTCGATTCGGATTTTGCTAGCTTTGGTGACACAGTATGGTTTGAAGTTAGATCAGTTGGATGCGAAGACGACATTTCTTCATGGTGATCTTGATAAAGAAATATATATGACTCTGCCATTAGGATTCCGAGCTGCATGGAAAGAAAAATTGGTTTGCAGATTAAAGAAATTTCTATACGGTTTGAAACAGTCTCCTCGACAGTGATATAGGCGATTCAATGGTTTTATGATTGGTCATTCATATACTCGGAGCCAGTTTGATCCTTGTGTATATTTTCGCAAGTTGAAAGGATGTGCGTACATCTATTTGTTACTTTATGTCGATGATATGTTGGTTGCCTCTATTTCCAGGTCGGCTATAGATGAGTTGAAAGTTCAGCTTTCAAATGAGTTTGAGATGAAGGACTTGGGCGAGGCGAAGCGCATTTTAGGAATGGAGATCGACAGAGACAAGAAGAAGGGCAAAATTTGTTTGACACAGGTGGCTTATTTAAAGAAGGTTCTACAGCGATTCCATGTTAGCATGGATACGAAGCCAGTTAGTGTACCATTGGGAGCCTATTTGAAGCTTTCAGCTGGTCTTTCACTGAAGTCAGTTGAAGATCGTGAGTTGATGTCGAAGACTCCATATGCGAGCGTAGTTGGGAGCTTGATGTATGCGATGGTATGTACGAGGCCAGATTTGTCATAGGCGGTGAGCATGGTTTCGAGATACATGCACGATCCAGGAGTAGGTCATTAGGACGTCGTGAGATGGATTTTGAGGTACATTCGAGGTACGCTCAATGTTGGTTTAGTTTATGAGCGGGACACTACAGGTGGGCATCTATGCATTGGTTATGTTGATTCGGATTATGCCGGGGATTTGGATAAACGCCGGTCTACGATGGGGTATATATTCACTTTGACCCGTGCACCGGTGTGTTGGAGATGCACCTTACAGTCGACGGTGTCTTTGTCTACGATGAAAGCAGAGTATATGCCATTTACGGAGGCTGTGAAGGAGGCTATTTGGCTTCGAGGACTTTTGGAGGAACTTGGTATATCGCAGAGGTCCGTCACTATTTATTGTGATAGCATGAGTGCTATCTATTTGGCGAAGAATCATGTTTTTCATACGAGGACGAAGCATATTGACGTTCGTTATCACTTCATTCGAGATGTTCTTGAGGATGGCGATGTGGAGATTGTGAAAGTCCACACGAAGGATAATCCGACGGATATGCTCACTAAGGTGGTTCCGAGCAACAAGTTTGATCATTGTCGAAACTTGTTGCACATTAGTGATTGTTGAGGCCGTTGACGGCCATTTGGGTGAACTACGTTCGGCTTGATTCCTTGGGCAAGAGGATACGTAGACAGTCATGTTTGATGCTGTAATAATTCTAAGTTTTAAGATAGATATATATAAGGAAAAGTATATGGGCTTTTATGTAAAATTAGTTAGAGGGTTATAATAGCAAAAAGGGACCTTTATAAATACCCAAACCCTACCCTTCTTTCCCCGTCAGCGCTTTCCTTCCTTCTCTCACTTTTCGCCCGCACGCTCTCACAAAAAAAAAAAAAAAATAAATAAAAAAAAAATAAAAAAAAAAAAAAAAAAAAAAAAAAAAAAAAAAAAAATCCGTCACAGTCTTGCTGTCTCTGTTCTTCCGCGCACACAAAAAAAAAGAGAGGAGGAAGCCTTGTTTTGACTTTTTCAGCCATGCGAAGCTTTTAAGAAAAATAGAGATATATTAATCAAGGTATAAATTATTTATTTATTTTAACTTTTCTCTCCTGATATTTTCAATCCATGGCATGGCTGACACAAGAGATTATTACTACTCTTACTTTTATTATCTTCATGCATTATATTATGATTCGTAGCATATAAGTATATGGATTCATGAAAAAAAAAATTTGTTATGTATACAATGTTTAACTGTAGTATAGGGTACAGTAGGGTATGTAGATTGATTTTTATAGTTAATTAAATGGTGTATGATAATATCCTAAGATTATTTTAATAGGTATTCGGGTCTTAATTATACGTTAATTTTGATGGTTATTTGTATATTTATGTAGGAGTTCCAAGTGATTTCGAGGAGGCGTCGTGATTGTATTCCGATAGTCTTTCGGATTTGTGTAAGTGTTGTGAATTTGTACATTATTCGCTGCGTATTTTTCATATAAAAATATATTAACTATGTGTAAGTTTGTTCTGGTGGAATATATCCTTTGTTATGGTTTGCTCGATACTATTTGTTGATTGGTTTGATTTTGTGATGCTCATGGATATTTTGGTATAAGCCTATGCTTATTTTCTTTATCAATTTTTTATGATTTTCATATAGTGGTAGGTTGAGATGCATATGTGTTTGATTTATTTCACTATTGGTTGGCCTTTGGCATTTTTGTATAATGTGATTAGCTTTACGAACTTTGTTTATTGTTAAAGCATATGCATCTCAGGTCAATATACCGGTATATGTCGGATATAAGCAAGTTATTAAAACAAGGCTCAATGTGCCTCTATGAGGTTTCTATTTTAGCGCTAAGAGCCCAAGTTTGGGTCTCACCGTCCCTACCACGGGCTTTATAATAGTGGGGTTTGCCAAGTCAACCGGAGTATCGAAGTGTTGACCGCATTGAGACGTGACCTGCTTATTTCCATTGCATTTATATATATATTTTAAAATGTTGCATTATGAATTTTTACTATTTTAGTAATTTGTTTTCCCAGTAACTTTATTTTAGTTTTGCAAAACCAGTGTTTAATGTATGAATTTATCCACTTATTGAGTTGTGAACTCATTGTGTTATTTCTATTCTTTTCAGAGACTCGGGATTAGGTGGAATTGAGGATTGTCAAATTCTTAGAACGAAGCAAAGAATAATTCGAGATTGTTATTGTCTTCTAGGCGAAGGTTAAATAAAGTCTTTAATGTTTAGATGATGAATTGAGAGTTTGTAATAATGAGATTCTTTCTTTAGGTTGAGATTTATTTGGAGTTGAGGAATATTTATTTTTTATCAAGTTAATCGGCTTAGTTGAGTTTTGGGATTATAGAGAATATTTGTTGTTGGTTTTAGTTCAATGAAGAGATTTGTTCTAGTGTTCTTTTAATGAATGTATATTTTGGAGGACTTTTCACAGGTTTAGTCCGGCTCTAATATTCCTTTGAGGTTCGGAAATTGGGGTCGTGACAGATGCAGCCGGTTTGGATTAGTTGATTTTGATAGGGGTGAGATTGTTTGGACTCTCATTCGGATTCCCGACTTGTTATGGATTAAGTCCGTTGTTGTGAATTATTTCACGGCGTACTGGACACAACAAGTGGGACATTTGGTTGCTTTGGTGTCGGCTCGGTTTTGGGAAAATTTCGCCGAGGTGGAGAATTGTTGGGAAACACGTGGGGACCACCACGTGCATGATGCGAAGCAGCAAAGCACCAATGAAAGGCTAGGAACGTGGGGCCCACCCACTCAAATGGTTTTTGAACGCGTGAACGAGGCTATGAAGAAACGCATGAACGTGGGGGGCCAAGTTCGTTTTGGCCACAAGCTCGCACGATTCTCCGGTTATATAAAGGAACAAATATTGTTCCTAGGGTTTTAGCGCAAAGGAGGTTTGGTTGTTTTGTGCGGCTGTGGAACAAAAGCAAACAACAGAGGTGATTTTTTTTTGCTACGAAGAAAAAGAAAAACACAGAGGCGTTCTGTGTCGACTTTGAGAGTTTTGAGCATCCTTTTGTAGAGAGATATTGTGAGGGATTTGAGAGTTTGTTTGAGGGTTTAGGTTGTGAGTGATTATAAACCCTAGTTGTAATCTCTCCCTCTAATAGTAGATCTCCCCCTCCTTGCCCCGTGGACATAGGCAATTTGCCGAACCACGTAAAATTAGTTGTATCGCTATTTGTGTGATTTGTAATAGCTTTTAGGTTCCCTCGACAGGTCAGTCCTAGAACTGATGAGAGGAATAGCTGATATCTCACTTGATTGGGATATTTTGCTTAAGGTTCTTGTTTCCTTTGTGAAGCATGATTTCCTATTGCGACCTGACTCTCTTGTTGTGCTACCGAAGTGCTGCCGAAATTTCCGCTACGCGCAACATACAGCGCCCCTCTTCCGAGCAATTCGCGTGCCTTTGGTTTTAGCCATTCGCGTGCCTTTGGTTTTTCGTAACGCGTACAGTCACCCAGAGTGCTGCTCAACAACGCATACAAATTTACTGCGGTTATTCTAAAGGTTTCTATTTACCATCTAATTTGTCATACTATTTCATTGTTATTAAACCCTGTACTGTACAGAAACATTCCCAACGCAGGTTCACATATATACGTACAAAGGTTATCAACAAACAGATCTGATGGGGTCCAGTTTCAGGAGGAGGTTGGCATGGGCTTACAGAGTTGACAATAGAATAAAGACGTGGAATTAACTGAAAAGAAGACTACTCATATGCTGTTGGAAGCTTGAAAGTGTCTGCCGCACCAAACTTTCTCTTCGCTTCGGTATCCTCTTCTGACTCTCCACTGCTCGAATCCTCATCCTGCTGCCCAGAGGAAGGGGAAGAGGGATCATTGATACTTTTAGACCTGCAGTTAAGGGTTGCAAGCATGTTCACTTGTCCGAGATGGGAGATCTCAACCACGACCTTATCATCATCTGCAGGTAATGGCTGCTTCCAAGGCTCCCCATCAAGTCTCATGTATGTATGTTCAGCAGCTCCCTTATGGAACTCAAAGCGAACTCCACGTGCCTACATATAGGGTTGAAAATTTAAGATATGAGTTCTGTTCCTTGAGGCTGGACCTGTTAATTTTCTGTAAGGTGTAGATACTAATATGATTCTTTAAAACTCTCAGTGCTTTTCTTACCTGTGCAAGACGAGTCCCATGTCCTTTAGGAGTAAGTAGAAGCAAACCCTGCCAAGCATCTCTAAAGCCCACAATCTCGATAAGTCCATCATCAACAAATGGTGCAGTTAAATCTCTCTGCACAATTAAATAGTACACTTTTCACTTCGAAGATTACTGTAAAATGTTAGTTAAGCAAATCACAATAAATTTCTTTCTTCTTGAGATAACGGGGAAAAAATCTCATGAACGAATTTTAATTATGATATTGAACAAATGACGAGGAGAAAGGTAGACCTACATCTCGTGCTTTCCTCTTGCTTGGTGTTCCCCACGGATTGAATCCTCCAGAAAAGCTAGGTAAGTTGAGACAAATGATTGACCTGATGCTGCAAAATTGCACCTTTTTAATTAATAGCTGAACAAGATTTAGACAACTAAATAGTGGAGTTACGCACAGAGATCAACAACATGCTGCTACAAGAGCGAGGCCAAAAGGACAGGCTCATTTCAAAACGAAATACGTACGTAACAATTATTTACCTGTGAGAAATGTTGAGTTTTTCCCAGTAGCCAGGTTTTCTCATGACCTTTATAGTTGCAAGCTGAGCGATGTTCCTGTGCTTAAACTCAATTAGTTTAAAATATACTTTACATCAAGCATGTTCATCAATAATATTGGAAACCAGGAGGTGTGGAAGCTAGCAGCATGTACCAGATCCTATATGTTTGGAGACAATAGTATTTCCTAAGAAATTCTGACCCACGGATGTGGCCTTTTCTTTGGAGGGTGAAGCTGGAAATTTCACCTCATTTCCTGTTTAGTGAGGAAGTTCCTTTTTTCCACTCCTTTAAATGGTGATTCCAGACTTTCTTAATGCCTTTTTACGCACATCTACAAATAGTAAACCAACTTAGGTTTATTTGCAAGGTTATTAAATTTGAAGAGATGCCCTTAAGAATCTTTATATCATTCAGTTACTCTATTGTTCTGTTTTCATATTATCCTATTTCTCCCTGTCAAAACTGGTGTTGCTTCAATTACTTTAGCACATATGAGGAAGCTAACATCTGAAATCCCTCAGTGACAATAACAACAGAGCTACTAACTCATTCCCATATTTCTGCGTGCATGCATGTTCTTTTATATATATAATCCAGATGATACGGATGAAACAAATCAACAATATGCCTACTAGAAAAGCTAGCAGCAGGAGCAGGTATATATACTCAGATCATGGATTTAAATTAAGATGGAAGATTTTACATGAAACTTAAACAGTAACAGCTCATGAGTTGAGATCTATATTACAACTTCACACGTTGTGGGACTGTTTTTATAGGTGCCTTGAGAATGTCTTCTGGATTGTGGTTGTGTCACAGTCAAACATCATTTTTTTCTTGGCGTCCTTTCGAGGGAAATGCAGGAATATCATCTTGATCTGCAAATCAGTTTTTTAAAGTGGACACAGAAAGTTGACTTATGGAGGTATCTCTAATCATTTTGAAGAAAGTTTGCAATACAGGGTTGACAATAACAGCAAGGAAGGGAAATCCATAGTAGTCAGAAACTTGCAAACATCTCTGGAATAACTCCCGGATAACAAATGTGATAGTCATCAACATAAGTCATAGCACATGCACATTCAACTATAAAATAAAGAATCAGAAAAACAAAGTCGTACTGACCTTGAAGAAGTCTGAGGAAGAGAGGGTAAAAACCATCCTTGTGTCAATCCAAGTTTAGCATAGGTACTCTGTTAAAGGCAGAACAGTTGATTAGCCCTGTCTTTTTAGAAATTTGTTTGATACTAATGACCTATATGTGATACCTAACTTTAACATGATTTTTGATATGTTTATTATAAGAAAAATTAAAAGCAGAAATATCACAGGTTAGCTTCTAATGGGATTCTTCGTTCTAAACAAACGAAAGAGAAAATACCTGATTAACCAACTGATTCTTGAACTTCTCTGGATGAAGCTTCCTCTCAGAATGAAATGCATATGATACTTGAGCATCCATTCCTGTAAAAACATGCTAAATATTTAACTTCTCACAGGTCTGTAACTTAAGCTGATAGGCAATGCAAATTCTATAGCTTTAAACATGTTTAATTTTCTCCTTTCTCCAAAATTCTACCAATGCACTTTGAAAGCGACTGTCCAGATAAGATCCAACACTGTTCTCAAATGAATATGTAGTGCACAAGGCAATAGTTACAAGTGCTCTGACAGATGTTATAAACAAGACAGCAAAAATTGATATTTGATTAAAAAGAAAGTCGACAGATTGCTAAAGGAAAAGGTCCATTGTGACATTTTCTAATATCCATTAAAGATATAGTCGTGGAAGAGGATGGCAGCAATTTGAAAGATTGAAATGATTCTAGATGAAATAAGGCAAAACCAATACATAAGGGGAGACACAAGAATCACTGGTTTGGCATGCACCCACTGGGAGCTGGAGGGGGGGAACATCATCTTGCCAATGGACATGTTGACCTAAAGGAAGTAGTAGCGCAACACTATAGAGAAATATTAAAAGGGATCATGAAACGTGAGAATTGCACTAGACATGATTGAAGAACAGAGGCAAAAATCATTTCCAGGCAGTTAGAATTTTAGATTTGTAACAATGTCACAGCAATCTTAATATAAAATATACTGTATGTACAGTAATAACTGTGATTTCAAAGAAGAATCTATGGAGAAGATTTAGATATTTGGTTCTGGAGAAATCAAGTGGTGTAGAATTAAACTCTTACCCATACTGAAATAATTCCAGAATCCCCCACGAAATGTGCAATAACCATTCTGAGAAGAGATCAACAGTGGATCAGCAACACAAGCAATTCAATTAACAGTAAAGTTTAATTCCTGTGTTACATAGTTCAAAATTGTATGCTTCCAATTCGTAAACGTGCTTCAAAATTATGCATTACTTAGCACTATGTAGTTAGCAAATATCACAAAGCCCACAGCTCAGCATGTTGTCGGAACCCCAACGTTTTGAGATAGAAGAGAGAGCCAAATAGAGAGAGGTTAATGTGGGCAGGTGGCTGTAAGTAAGTACAATTAGGGGTAAATTAATCGTTATTAAAATATTAGCTTAACAAAAATGAGAAACTCCACTTGATTTTCTAGCAATAGCAGAGAGGGATAAAATTATCAGTCTACATCTTACTGGACGCGTGATTTGGGAAGCAATTACCAAAATATGGAAGATTCGGTGAGTAAAATTAAAAAGCCTAGTATGTACTATTCACCGCAGGTATAAGCTCGAACAATGCACAAGTGACAACAACAAAACCGTGGTACTAAAGTAAAAGCAGGAACCTTTGGCAGCCAAAACATAATAATGAAAGAGACAACAGACAACGCAAGCGAGATAGCAACCGATTAAATAGCCATTTTCTAATGCCTCAAATGTTTGTGAGGAAATTGACTTTTTCACTTTTTCAAAACATATGCTTAATGGTGGAAACCATATTGTATTACCCTATTAAGTGAGTCTGCATTTGGCACACGCTGAAATGCATGCAACGAATGTGGCAGTTCCGGTGGTGCAATCGGATCACAGGAACCTTCCTTGGGGATTCTCATCCTCATCACTATATGCCAACTGAAACATAAAACATAAAGAATTTAGTAACTTCTTGCACATCATAAACCCGATGCCAAAGACAATAATATTAGAAGGAACTACCTATCAATCTTCATTTCGGTAGCCTTTGTCACTTGTTCAAGAAAAGATTTCACAGACTGGCGATCAGTACCGGGATTCTTTTTTCCCTGCATCATAAGCGCAGGCATGAACAATTACAAGGCAGTAACTATGAATCCCTTCATAAGGGTGAATTAACCATGGTTATTTATCTGATACAAGTGGGCACAATAACCATGTGTATGATTGCATGAGAATCACGTTCACAATTGTGCTCTGCATACCCAACCAAATGAAAAAGGAAGGTTGTTTCCAGTTCCCAGTGGCACAGTTGCAACAGGGGGAGGGTGAGCTAGTTTCAGATCGCAAACTACTCCAAGTAGCCAACTTGCTGTACCATCACCTCCTGCAACCTAAAAAAGTATACAATCAAGCTCAGATATGAAACCTTGCTACATAAAGAAGACTGAAACAATCAGTAAGTAACAAATGGAGCAACACAGGTAACTTGAGTAGTTCCTTACTATTAGTCTAAGTCTCTTTTGAATCTCAGCAGCAAGATTATCTCCATCAGACTTGAGTTTTTCCAAATTGCTGTAAAGCCTGTGCAATACCTTGTCAGGAGCTTCCTCCTTTAAATCGAAAACCTGAAAACCACAAGAGATGTATAAATACGAGGCCCGTGCGTATTTACTACAGAAACAGATAATTTTAGTAGCAAGTTATTTATGATCAAAATTTCCTTCTACAGGGTAACAATTACCTGGAGCTCATTCAAAAGTTGACGGTATGTTACAAGCAAATCACCTCCGAGCTGGCCTCCACTCCGGGAGTTGATGAAAACTATGACAGGGCATCCAGGAGTGTAAGAAATGGGCTCTCTTTCTGACTCGGGATCGAGTATATAATTTGGTACGTAAAACTCCTTTAGTAACCTGTTCGTTTCTGAGTTACAGTCGCCCATTCTCGTATCCTCCCTGCAAAATAGATGAAATTTCATTTATTTATTTTTTGTTAGTGCGTGAAATTGCTCAATTTTCCTGCAGATACGTGCACCAAGCAGATCGTTAGGAGAAAGATGTGTTAGAATTCCCTACTATCAGAGATTGAAGAAACAGAATAATTGAATTATTAAGTGCACGTCTAGAAAATAATCTCATTTAGAAACAAATGCAAGTTTTGAAGCGACAAAATCAAGCAATTGAAATAAAACTAGCTCAAGATTCTTCCTTTTGACCTCACATCCTCTACAAATTCAACCGCAAGAGATCGATCAAGATTTATATCCTCACTACAAAAGAAATTCAAAGTTCGCCTTATAGAACTAATCCCATTACGCCCGATCAACCCTACAAGCCTCTTTTTTTTTATTTTTTTAGCCGAAGATTTCTAGCTGATTGAACAAAGATCTAGCAAAACGCAAATGATTTGAAAGGATTGAAGGATTAAAAGCTTACCTGGAGAAGAATTTGGAACCAGATTCGCAGCAGAGATCTGAAACAATTTAGATTCCCAAAATCTCCCCGTGTCAATTAAAATAACTAACTCCCGAAGGGAAAGTTTGAGAACGACAAGGGGAGCAAGTGGAAGTAGGGGTAAATAGGTAATTCTACATTGAGACACGGGAATTCAACGGTTGAAAACTGGCGCGTTTCTTCTTCCGGGTGACGTTGGGTATCCACTGCTCACTACAAACACGAAACACCTTGCATAGCCATTTGCATGAACGCTGGTTGACACGTGTCCTGCCTAATCAGCGGACCTAAAGATGTTTGCTATACTAAGTACAATACTGGATAAGTACCCTGAACGCGTTAGCATCTCGGGTGCGGCCGGTGAATTTGTTTTCCTAAAGTGACCTTCTTCGCTGTTTGACGGCTATTTGTTAGTAACTAGTTTCAAACCCGTGCGATGCACGGATTTCTCTAAAATACAAAAATTACTGTAGCAAAATAATACAAAATAAAACGGTAATAATATGTAAGTAGCCAGAAATGATACAACCTAAGTTGTATATATGTTTGACTTTATATTAAACTGTTAAAAAGAATGAAAATATAATTCTCATATTCTCATAACAAAACTGCTTAAAATGCCTAATGTTTTTATGATTAATGTCAAAATATTTTGTTGTAGCAAGTAATTAGCATGAAGCATAATTTTTAGTTCCAAACAAAATATTCAAAGCACATAGAGATACATGTTAATTATATATATTTGAATGAAAATAATAACTATCAATATATTGATAAACCAAATATCCAGCATAATATAATCATATCAAATATTTAGATTTATCAACCCAAAACCACCAAAATAAATGCACTGATTACAAAAGCTTACTAAATATGTATTCATACAAGAATACTAAATATAAGTTTCATACATCATAAATCAGATAGGTTTTTCCCTTCAAAATGTAGCTTCTACTCTCCGTAGAATCTAGTAATTATCTTTTTCAATTTTGATATGTTTTTCCTTTTTGTTGCTTGACATTTGCGGAGAGATCAAGTCCACTGAAACAGATTGCTCGACATCAGATTCGAACAAATTTCTCTTGCAAGGTGTAATGTTATCTGAGGAACAAATTTCAACTTTTGTATTGTCACAAGTGACAGATAAAGAGACCTGTGTTTCATTATTATAAAATAAAATAATAGTTAGCATGTTAATGAGGTGGTAGGAATAGATGTTCTACAATTAATGTGAAGAATTAAGAAATCATAAGTAAGGTGAAAAGAAGTAGGCAATACAGAAGTAGCAATCTATACTTAATAAAGCCAAACTCATCTGGCAAGGAATTGATCAGTCCATCTAATTTTTCCTTTTCACTCAATGCAGGCTCCTTTTGAACTTCCATTTTAAATAATATATTTCGCATATTTGAAATGTGTTCATCTATTGTCTCATTTCTTTTGAACTTATGTGTCATATACTCTAGCTTGGAAGGTTTGCGATAGGGGAATGCGAGCCTAATTTGATGACCATCCCTTCCCCAGAATGATAATGTTCTTTTTCTTGCTGTTCGTTTCACAATCGCCATCACTAAAAAAATAAAAAAAAATGTATGTTAGTATTTGTGATTAGAATCCTAGATGGGGAAGGGATGACTCCTAGTTTCTACATAGTGAAATGCATAAATTGATGTAGCAAAAGAATAAAAAAAAGAATACGGTGTAAAAAATAAGACAACATATGATCAATAATCTTCTCAGTGAATTTGAGTATTTAAGATAGCTACTTTTCTAATTAATCTATGGTTAAGTTTTTCATCAAGAAATAAAACCATATTTCAATTAATACTCATGGAAGAGATGAAGAATGAGATGTTTGGACAACAGTTTGTACATTATTTACAAACTGCAGTTTGTGTGTAGTTCTTGTCTAAGGGCTTTTAAAAAGTTTTCCTAATAGAATCGTTTGACGATGTTTTCATAACATGGCTAGAAGAATGCATTAACTTTCATTTAATTTAAATATTGTACAACCAGAACCTATATTTCATTTATTCTTTCCTCTCTTTGTATGCTGTGAAAAAATTATGAGCATTTTATTTTCCTTAATTCATTTCATGAGTTGTTATATTAGACAAATGAATAGAAAGAGAAATTTACTGTCAATTCTCCAATTGCCAAACGTTAAATATCAAAAAAAAAAAAATACAGTAGCTAATTTAAATTCAAAGTAATAAATAAGGTCTATTTTACATATCAATATGCTGTCTACTTTATTCTAATATTAATGAGGTAACTAACAAATTCTATAGCAAACTAAGTCCTACTCATTGCTATAGAGTACGCATATTTATGAGTAATACGTTTGCAATATCAATTGGGGAAAAAATGCAGAACAGAGCAATACATTTGCAATTAAAATGCAGAACAGTTCCAAACTCATTGCTGTATGCACAGAGTTACCACGAATGCATAATGAGCAGCTAGTATCAATAGGTTCAAAGATGAAGAACAGTTTCAATTTTGCCCTATCCTTGTATTTTTGGCTTTGCAAGAACCACCTGATAACTTAATTAATGATATGTCAGTATTGACAACTTGATTGTTTGCTATATTATTGAGTTTGTGTTGTGTTAGTGTTTAGAAGTCCTCAGGTCACAACTGACCTCATTATAGAAAGGATGTTATTGTGCAATATTCTCTTAGGCTGAAATACACTTACGTTTGTGGATGACCAAAATTGACATGAAGGATAAGACACAAACAATTATATGTGCAACTTCAAGCTGTTAGGAGTCACAATCTTGGAATAATAAGTTAAATTTGGTCAGGTTGCTTTACACTCAGAGTTCAAGTGGTTAGACCGGTTGAACTTTCAAAAGAAAAAATTTAAATCATGCAAAAATAAGAGAGAAAGAAGGTTGTCTAGGTATTACTTTCATACATCAATCATAAAATTCAAAACCTAAGGACTATGTTATCAGTAATATGAAATATAATAAGCAAGAAGAAACTGCAGTTTGTACATTATAGCGTTTTCCTGGTGCGGGTGTGAGTGAAATTGGAAACCCATGGTAGGGATGAAGAATGAGCCAGAACAAACTGCAGTTTGTACATTATTTACAAACTGTAGTGTATATGTTATTTACATCAAGCAATCACATTAAATACACACAAGAGTCTGCATTATCATACATTCACAAGGTCAGATGTTTGGACAGCTCCTCTTCTTAGTCTTCATATTTTCGTTCACTCCAGTAACAACTTGCGCTAGTAACTCAAAAGAAAAGGATAATAGAAAGTGGTTTTGTAGAAAAGAAACAGAAGTGCAATTATCTTTTTCTACAATAGTTGCTAATTCTACAGACATGTGTATAGAAAATGGTAATTGCACTTCTGTGTACATAGAAAAATGGTATAGAAAGTGGTCAGATGTTTGTACATTATCCTCTTATTTTTGCATGATTAAGTCAGATAAATCTGTACCATTTTCTGTAAAAAGTCAGATAAATCTACAGATATGAGATGTAATCTTTTTAGTGGATTCATTTCCTATGTACTCATCAAATGCTTTGTCTAAAAAATGTGATGAATCCAAATAATTCAGGATAGGCCTGTTAATAAGAGTGCAAGGAAAGTCATCAGATTGCACTATAAATGCAATTAAGTCTCTCACAACAAAAAAACAAAGACAAAACATTGCACAACTAAGCATGAAAAAAAAACAAATACAAAACGTTGTTGTGAGTGGTCAAGATTAATACATGCTCGATGATAACAAAATAGTGGGAATTAGCCTGCGTGATAAGTTTAATAACAGTGAGTACCAATCAAATAAATCAAAGCAATTATGAATCAATTTCAGTAAAGAGTAAAGGTTTGCCGCATGCTCATTAATTTTTGTATATTAAACAAATTCCTCTGAGATCCGTAAGGTCCTTTATGAGTGTAATCACTTTAGTTTACAGATATTAACACAAAATAAATCAAAGCAAATATAGGATATTTCACAATAACTAATAAGAAATTCCCACCAAAAAAACAAATTTCACTCCTTCTGCATATCAACAACATGTTTAAATATCACACTAATCAACTCAGTTAATGTTATCAATTATGCAATAATGTCCAGGTTAATTTTCAAATTTCAAGCATGCCCATTTGCATGCATATTTCAATCAATGTACTCAAAAACTTGAATGCACATCCTATACATAGCATATAACTTATTAGCAATGGTACAGGTTTGTGTACATAGAAAATGGGTAGTAAACTTAAAAATGTTCCGAAAGCAATGGTACAGGTTTGTGTACATAGGATGTGCAATCAATGTACTCATAAACTTGAATGCACATCCTACACATCCTATACATAGCATATTTCAATCAATGTACTCTTTTATAATGTCTTTTGATTAGGGCTCTCTGTCCTACCTTTTTGTTAACTTAAAAATGTTAATTTAGAAATATATATGATATTATTGGCAGTAAACTGCATAGTTATGCCCTTATTCAACCCTTCACTAATGTTGGATATGCACGAGAAAACATGGTTTAAAACTTAATTTATAAGTTCATTCCTCAAAACAAAAAAACAAAAAAAAGAACTTAATTTATAGCAATTGACTTACATTATTAAGCTCGGTTATAGACTTTCAATGAATTTAATGAGGCGTAGTCACTACTACTAATACTATCTCTAATTAAGTTCATAGTCTCCCGTTGTGTTGTTTGAGTCTTAATTGTCGTTGTTGTTGATTATTTTCTTTTATGTTCCATTTTTGTTGTATTAACATATAATGAAACACGTGGAATCATCACATAGTGATCATTAATTATCTCTCGCCATCAACATAGGCATAGAAGATCAAGTGAGCATAACACCTCGTAAAAGACATGTAATGAAATTATATAATATCTAATCTTATTTTATTTTTATTATTTTTATGGGAATTACATGATCTGATTATGACATGTCATCAATCCTCTTTTGTTATATCTAAAGACTCCATACCAACAAAGCTATTAAGAAAAGAGGAATTTGTTATTAAATGTCTACATAAAAAGGACCGATATATATTAAGAAAAGAGAAAGCTATTAAGTTTAATAACAATGTAGAAGAATTTGCATCAGTTGGAATTATAGACAATAAGTAAGCTTTGGCAAATAAGATTGAAGAACAATTACTGATCAATGGTTTAAATTGACAGTAAATAAGCTCTGACACAATCAATTGTCAAAATTAATACCTGCTCGATGATAACAAAATAGTGGGAATTAGCCTGCATAATAAAGTTTAACAACAGTGAGTACCAATCGAATTTACAACTTCTGGATGTGTTAGCTAATTTAACAAAAACTTCTTCAGGTCAAAATCTTCAGGTCAAAATAAAAGTAATCAAATACAAAATTGAAAAAGAACAAAAACTTCTTCAGGACAAAATCTTATATGCTATATCTCCCTTCTTCACAGAATATCTGGTTTTTATCCATAATCAGCCCTGCGGTTTTCAAGGCTCAAAGACACTACAAAAAAATTATAGAAGTTCATCTGGTGGAAATGAAAGGAAACAGAGTCATTTCAGACATGATTTGCAACCAAGCACACCGACATTGGAGGTATTCAGATACATTGTCATAACTGACTAAAGTAAATCAGGGCACAATGCATATTAAGTACTAAGAAACATGTTAGGAATGATAGAAGTTAAATGATGGAAATGACAAAGCCTTGTGCCATAAATATAATAACAACCAGAGCACCTTCTTTCTTAATTCTTCTTTTTTTTCTTTCTCAAAACAGCATCAAATTGATGATATGATTCATTTCACAGAAAATCAGATAAGTAAACTGAAAATTTACAGCTTCAAGGCTAAATAAGAATCCATGAACCTTATATTTATTGTTCTATAAACATAATAATGTGTCACATATGCACAACGTGCATATAAACTGCAAGAAGGCCCTTGTAAAATGCATGCTTACCGCCTTACACCTCATCGTGACATTCAAAATTTGTCAAGATGGACATAGTCTAAGTTCTTCCTGTAAAAAAAAGGACCTTCTGTCTCAATATTTGAATTATCCACAGATTCTCATGGAGTTTATACTTCCCACTGGAGGAACATCTATGTAATCAAACATATTCTGAGATATCAAATAACAAATTAACAAAGTTGAGTTGATAAAGAAGTTAAGTAAAAATTTGCAAATAAGATTGAAGAACAATTACTGATCAATGGTAGAAGAATTTGCATCAGTTGGAATTATAGATAATAAGTAAGCTTTGGCAAATTAAGAAAAGCGAAAGCTATTAAGATTAATAACAATGTAGAAGAATTTGCATCAGTTGGAATTATAGACAATAAGTAAGCTTCGGCAAATAAGATTGAAGAACATTTATTGATCAATGGTTTAAATTGACAGTAAATAAGCTCTGACACAATCAATTGTCAAAATTAATACCTGCTCGATGATAACAAAATAGTGGGAATTAGCCTGCATAATAAAGTTTAACAACAGTGAGTACCAATCGAGTTTACAACTTCTGGATGTGTTAGCTAATTTAACAAAAACTTCTTCAGGTCAAAATTTTCAGGTCAAAATAAAAGTAATCATATACAAAATGAAAAAGAACAAAAATTTCTTCAGGACAAAATCTTATATGCTATATCTCCCTTCTTCACAGAATATCTGGTTTTTATCCATAATCAGCCCTGCGGTTTTCAAGGCTCAAAGACACTACAAAAAAATTATAGAAGTTCATCTGGTGGAAATGAAAGGAAACAGAGTCATTTCAGACATGATTTGCAACCAAGCACACCGACATTGGAGGTATTCAGATACATTGTCATAACTGACTAAAGTAAATCAGGGCACAATGCATATTAAGTACTAAGAAACATGTTAGGAATGATAGAAGTTAAATGATGGAAATGACAAAGCCTTGTGCCATAAATATAATAACAACCAGAGCACCTTCTTTCTTAATTCTTCTTTTTTTTCTTTCTCAAAACAGCATCAAATTGATGATATGATTCATTTCACAGAAAATCAGATAAGTAAACTGAAAATTTACAGCTTCAAGGCTAAATAAGAATCCATGAACCTTATATTTATTGTTCTATAAACATAATAATGTGTCACATATGCACAACGTGCATATAAACTGCAAGAAGGCCCTTGTAAAATGCATGCTTACCGCCTTACACCTCATCGTGACATTCAAAATTTGTCAAGATGGACATAGTCTAAGTTCTTCCTGTAAAAAAAAGCCGGGATCGGAGGCGGGCGAGCTGAGACTGCGACTCCTTCAGCATCCTCTCCGAAACTTCCAGCTGCAAATTTCTCGTTTTTGATGGGATCGGAGGCGGGCGAGCGAACTGAGAAGGTTGCTTTGGTGGGAAATGGTTGAGTTTTTGAAGGGAGCGTTGGAAATGACCGGGATCGGAGGCGGGCGAGCTGAGACTGCGACTCCTTCAGCATCCTCTCCGAAACTTCCAGCTGCAAATTTCTCGTTTTTGATGGGATCGGAGGCGGGCGAGCGAACTGAGAAGGTTGCTTTGGTGGGAAATGGTTGAGTTTTTGAAGGGAGCGTTGGAAATGATGGGAGATGGTGGCAAATTTCTCGTTTTTGATGGGAAATGGTTGAGTTTTTGAAGGGAGCGTTGGAAATGATGGGAGGCGAGAATGGTTGAGTTTTTGATGGATGCTTTGGAAATGATGGCACAGTTAAAAAAATTGGAACCCAATGCAACTTTGGGGTTTGCAATGTGCTTGGAAATTAAAATATATGTTATGAAAGAGAACGTGGCGTTTTTGCTGAATCAATTTTTTTAAAGAAAATTTTTTTTAAAAAAAAAGGAGAAGTTGCCACGTGTCATTTTTGCCAAGTGGCGTTTTGAAGGGGAAGAGTTTTTAGTAATAGTATATAGATAAACAGAAAATCCTCAAACTTTTCTAGATCATGTGTGGGTATTCAAACAGCAATGAACAGTTTAACAAATCTTCAAAATTAGCTTCGCCAAGAGTTTCTCCTTGAGTCTGCCGCTAAACGCGTGTGCATTAGGATTCGCAAATCACTGTATAGAAAAAAAAAAGAAAAAAAAAAGGAAAGATTGTGTCTACACCCCAAATTTAGAACTATCATGTGACCCAACCTCCTTAACTTTAGGCTATATGCTTAGGCCGCTCGCCCCCAACTTCAACTTTTCATGTGAAAAAAAAAATTCTTTTTTAGTTGTCGCATCAGCAAAGAGAGAATACATCTTTTTTTCCCCTCAAACTACCCTCACATTGAATCTCTCATCTATCATGTTTTCACTCATGAACCTAAAAAAAAAAAAATTTATTGTCCTGCTCCTCTTCCTCCTTAACTATTATCTCTTTCATTACTATCTTTGATATTACATCCTCATTGTGGAGAAGAACTTGGAAAAAGCAGATTTTTGGTCATAAGTCGACTCATGCACAGACATAAGTCGACTTATGGTAAGTCGACTTATGTTTGTGTCGTAAGTCGACTTACGATCTGCTGTGGATTGTTGATTTTGGGCTCTGGCAAGTCGACTTATCAGACCTGTTAAGTCGACTTATGAACTCTTCTCCAGTTGTCGTTTTTCGCTTTGCCAAGTCGACTTATGCAGACTGATATCTTCTCCAGTTGTCGTTTTTCGCTTTGCCAAGTCGACTTATGCAGACTGATAAGTCGACTTACGACGGTTTTTTTAGAAAGTTCAGGTTCCTATTTGCATTCTGTTTGGGTTTCTGTTTTGGTATAAATACCAATACGATTTGAAGGTTTTGAAGAAGCATATTTGGGGATTTTAGAGCACAGAAAAGAGAGATCTTTCTAAGCTATTGGTTAGGGTTATTGGTTGAGAGGTTGAGAGATTTGTTGGTGAGATTAGTTGGTTCGTTTGAGCGATTTGTAATCTCAATTTGTACTCTCCTTCTCTATTAGTGGAAACCCTCCCCCTTCTTGCCCCGTGGACGTAGGCAATTGCCGAACCACGTTAAAATTGGTGTTTGGCTTTATGCATTGATATTTGGTTGTTTTTTGCCTTCTTTGATCGGCGTTTGTTTTGGTTCCTCGGTGCCGCCGTCTGTTCACAATAAGTGGTATCAGAGCATATCGTTGTATGGCACTACAAGTGGTATCAGAGCTCGGGCTACGCTTGGGCTATTTGGAGGAGTAGATCGCTTTGGAAGTTCGTCAAGGGCTTCGTTTGGTGATAAAGGTGGGGTCTTTTTGGTAAAAATCTCATCTTTTTCAGTTTTGGATCTATTTCTCGTTTGTTTCCGTATTGATTTGGTGATGTTTTGAGGATTATGGCCGAGAAAGAAGGAGTTGTGGGCAGTACTTCTGGCGTGAAGACCGTCCAAAGCTTGAATATCCACTCGATGAAAATTAACGTGGAAAAGTTCAATGGCACAAACAATTTTGGACTTTGGCGATGCGAAGTCATGGATGCGCTCAATGCCCAAAATTTGAAAGATACGTTGGAGTTGGACGGGAAACCGGACAATATTGATGAGAATGTTTGGAAAAAGATGAATCGAACGGCGTGTGGTGTGATTAGGTCTTGTCTCACTCAAGATCTAAAGTATGATGTGATCAATGAGACTTCTGCAAAGAAGATTTGGGAGATCCTTGAGAGCAAGTATTTGACCAAGAGTGTGGAGAATCGCTTGCATTTGAAGAGGAGGCTTTACCGCTTCCAGTTGAAGAAAGGAACCTCCATTGGTGATCACATGAACCACTACACGAAGCTTCTTGCGGATTTGGCGAATGTGGATGTTAAGATTGAAGATGAGGACAAGGCGTTGTTGCTATTGAGTTCCTTGCCTGACGAGGAATATGAGACCTTCGTTCTTACTCTTATTAATGGGAAGGCATCTCTTTCGTATAGTGAGGTCACCGCTGCACTTGTGAATTATCAGCTTCGAAAGAAGGATAAGGAGACTTCGTTTGAGCCGGTAGCGGGGGCGTTGGTCGCAAGAGCAAAGGGTCCAAACCGTAGTGGGAGGTCGCAGTCTAGAGGGGCACATCTTGGAGTTCGTAAGAATCAGTGTGCCTTTTGCAAAGAGGATGGACATTGGAAAGCCGAATGCCCAAAGTTAGTTGATCGAGCCGGGAAGAATAAGGGAAAATCTATTCAATCTTCAGAGGCAAATGTTGTCAAGGCTAGTGGCAACGATTCAGATTCGGATTCTTCGGACTACTCATTATCTGCACTGCCGTCAGTTTGTGTTACGATTCAGATTCGGATTCTTCGGACTACTCATTATCTGCACTGCCGTCAGTTTGTGTTGCCTACTCTACAGAGTGCATGTTGGATTCGGGGGCTACATACCACATTTGCCCTAGGAGGGATTGGTTCTCTAGCTTTCAGGAGTTGGAAAGAGGGGATTTCGTGCTCATGGGGAATGATCACAAATGATCTATTGGTGGTATCGGTACCGTTCGGATCAGGATGAGTGACGGAGTGATTCGGGAGTTGGTTGGAGTGAGGTTCGTTCCTCAGTTGAAGAAGAACATCATTTTACTTGGAGCTTTGGAGGCAGCAGGCTATAGGGTGACCTTGGTGGATGCACGCTTGAAGGTTACATTTGGGTCCATGATTGTGATGAAGGGCGTCAGATGGAGTAATTTATACTATTTGCTTGGAAGCACGGTGATTGATAGGGAGATGACAACTTCATCAGATTCGGCTAGACTGTGGCATTATTTGGTGCTGGGGTATATGATTGGTAATGTCGTGCATTGATTGTTGAGGAGTGCTATGACCTGCAGATTGAAGTCCTGTGAGCATATTGGGATGAGCAAGACCGTGGTGGATTGAAGTCCTGTGAGCATATTGGGATGAGCAAGACCGTGGTGGAGCTTGGCATTCCTATCCATCGAGCGAGGGGTCTTTTAGGAGGATGAGCAAGACCGTGGTGGAGCTTGGCATTCCTATCCATCGAGCGAGGGGTCTTTTAGGAGGTGTTCAGTTAGGCATTTGGGGGTCTTCCATTGAGGCATCATTGGGAGGTAATCGTTTTGTAGTTTTTAAAGTTGGTGATTGTTCTAGGCATTATAAGGTCGCGACCAGTTCCCGTTGGTGTAAAGTCCTAGAAGTCAACAACAATTGGAAGAAGTGTATTGGCACTAGAAGTCAACAACAATTGGAAGAAGTGTATTGGCAGAAAGATAACTCGTTGTTCTAGCTTTGGTAGGGTTCCTTTCTTGCGTTTGTGCCGATCGTTGTTCTAGCTTTGGTAGGGTTCCTTTCTTGCGTTTGTGCCGAGCTCACGGCAATAGGAGACACTTTATTGGTGTGGAGACTTTGGGACAACGAGATGAGATGACAGTTTCGATGGGTCGTTCCTTTCTGGAGGAGGATCGACGTTGGTTGTCGAGCATTGGTTCTGGAGCTTCGACATATTTGGGTCATCTTAGTCACAGGTCGCCGACTGCTGTATTAGGAGTTATTGGATCTGGTGGAGCTGCTTCAGATTTTAGGTTGCGTCGGATATTTGGATACCCAGCATTTGGTTACATCGAGGATGTGAGATTTGATCCGATTGCGCGTTTGGGGTTCGGAGGCTCAGTTGATTATCGTTTGGGAGCTTCTGATTTTGTTCTGAGCAGGTATGTAACTTTTGACTCTCGACAGGTGGAGAGTGTTGATCAGGTTGTTTGGATATCACAGCAAGTGGAGAATGATGCTACTCCACATTGGGTGGAGATTACTCCACGTACTCCAGATCATACTGCGTCATTTGGGATTCCAGCTGAGGTGACACATGTTGGGGTTCATTTGATTTCGGATGTAGATGATGGATTGGTTTTGGATTCGGTTGCAAAGATTTGGATACGGCCATTGGTTTACCTCATATGGAGGTGTTTGATTTGTATCAGTTTGGGGCCACTATCAGTTACAGATCCGTCTGCGATATTGGGGAAGAGTTGCATACTTTTCTATTTGTTTGAGGGCCTTTGGAGGCCGTTTGGGTGAACTGGGGAAGAGTTGCATACTTTTCTATTTGTTTGAGGGCCTTTGGAGGCCGTTTGGGTGAACTACGAGAAGACTTGATTCCTTGGAGAGGATACGTAGGCAGTCAGTTTTCTGATGCAGCCGATTTGGTGAGCGACATCGACATTTGGGGTGAGTGTTCGCACTCCCATTTGGGTCTCAACATGTGAGGCATTTGTTTGGTTGGTGTCGGTTCAGTTTTGGGAAAACTTCGCCGATGTGAAGAATTATGGAGAAGAACTTGGAAAAAGCAGATTTTTGGTCATAAGTCGACTCATGCACAGGCATAATGTTGGTCTTCTTGTTTTGATGATGTTTAACAAACAATTTACCACTAATGTTGTTTGTCTAGTATTTGTGTTTTCTTATTTATTATAGACAAACAACGTAGTTGGAGGATGGATGGAATCGAGCCTTAACGATCATATCAAATGGAGGTTGGCGGAATTGTAGAGTGAAGCAACGTCAATTCAAGTTAAAGATCCAATTACAAGCTTCTTCCGCAAAGTTTACCAAGTCATGCTCATTGAAGACCTTCATCAAGCTTGGGTATATTTAGTATAGCACTACTGCAAAGGGGACTATTGGCGACGGAAAAATCCGTCGCTAAAAGTCCAAAATCCGTCGCTAAAAGTTTTAGCGACGGAAAAAAAGAAATTCCGTCGCTAAAACTCCGTCACTATTGTAAGGGTAGGTAAATATACCTTTAGCGACGGCAAATCCGTCGCTAATTTATAGCGACGGATATATAGCGACGGAAAATCCGTCGCCAAA
>NC_033800.1:150989635-150993772 GCF_001876935.1 Asparagus officinalis | reverse complement strand
TCACAACTTATAATAAAACTCATTTATTATCATTTATAATAATATTTTCAAAATTTTTGGGGTGTTACACAAGTGAAATAACCAAATGGTAAAAATCATAGGTTAGGACTCATTAAATGGTGAATTTTTTCCCCTATGAAATTAATTGTTAATGAGTCAAAACTACTAAAAATAGCCAAAAACCAAGGGTTATAGCTCTGAAAATCATGAATTTTGGTCTTCGTAAAATTATTTGCCAATGGGTTGAAATGAGTGAAAATGACCAAAAATTATGAGTTATAGTTCACAAAATCCAGAATTTTAGCCTCCATGAAATTATTTGAACATGACATAATAACTAAAGGTAACATAAATTTATGGGTTGTAGCTCAAAAAATTGTGATTATTTATGAAAGAATTGAAAGAACTAAAGATGATCGAAAATTAAGGGTTATTACTCATAAAGTCGTGAATTTTGATTTCCAGAATATTATTTGATAATGCTTGAAATGATGAAAAATAGTTAAAAATTATGAGTTAGAGCTCATAAAACCATGAATTTTTGATGATGTGAAGTCATTTGCTAATGGGATGAAATGACAAAAAATGGGCAAAAATAGTGAGTTATAGCTTGTGAAATCATGAATTTTAGACCTTGCAAAATTATTTAACAACAGATAAAAATGACAAAAATGGCCAAAAAATACAAATTTAGATCCTAAACTTGTGAATTTAGCCTCCAAGAAATTATTTGCTAAGATGTCGTAAAGAATAAATATTGCCATAATTGTGAAGTTTCGTTTTTGTGGAATTTTTCACCAACTTGCAAAAATGACTAAAAATGACCAAACATCATGAGCTATATAACTCACAAAATTGAGAATCTTGGCCTACACAAAATTATTTTCCAACAGGTGGAAACAACTAAAAGTAGCCAAAAATCTAAGGTTATTGCTCATAAAAATGGGAATTTTAGCCACTGCAAACTTATTTGCCGATGGGCCAAAACTACAAAAAATATACAAATTTTAAATTATTGATCATGAAATCATGAATTGTAGTATCTAGGAAAATATTCGCAAGTAGGTTGCAAAGATTAAATTGGGAAAAATTCATGAGTTAAGAGTCATGGAATCGTGGTTTTCTGCTTACGTGAATTCATTTGCCAAAAAATGTAACAACTAAAATAGCAAATAATTATGAGTTATAGTTCACGAAATCATGTATTTTGGTTTTCGCAAAATTATTTGCCAAGTTGTCAAAACAACTAAAAATTGTCAAAAATCATAGGTTATAGCTTAGGAAATTGTGAATTTAGGCCTCAATGAAATTATTTGCCAATAGGTGGAATAATTAATAAGGCAAAAAATTGTGATCATAACTCATGAAGCTAAAAATTTAATCAGTCACAAAATTGCTTGCTAATGGGTCGAAACAGCTGAAAACAGCACAAAATTATGGGTTATAGCTCATAAAATTATGATATTTGGCCTTCACAAAATTATTTACCATAGAATTAAAACTCCTAAAAATGGCCAACAACTGAGGATATAGCTAATGAAATCGTGAATTTTATTCTCCATGGAATTATTTACCATAGTGTTAAAATGACTAAAAATAGCCAAATATTAGGGGTCATGGCTCATGAAATTATGTATTTTGGCCTCCTCAAGATTGTTTGGTAACGGGTTGAAATGACTAAAATGACTAAAAATCATGGATTATATATCATGAAATCATGAATTTTGGCCACCATGAAATTATTTTCAATCGGATCAAAGCGACTAAAATTGGCCAAAAATTGTAGGTCATAACTCATGAAATCGTGAATTTTAGCCTCCCTAAAACTATTTACTAATGAGTCAAAATGACTAAAAATAACAAAAAATCATAGGTTGTATTTCAAGACATCATGAATTTTGGCTGCCATGAAATTATTTTCTAATGTGCCAGTTGACCAAAAATTAACAAAAATAATGCGTTATAGATCATGAAATTTTAAAATTTTGCCTATACGAAATTATTTTCCAATAGGTTCAAATGACAAAAATGGCCAAAAAGTATGGGTTTTAGCTTAAGAAATCATAAAACTTAACCTCTTGAATAATTATTTGCCAACAGGTCAAAACGGCTAAGAATTGCCAAATAGATACTGAGATATAGATATTTGGCCTCTAGGAAGGTATTTGCCAATAGGTCGTAAAGACTAAATATGGCCAAATTTTGTGAATAATGACCCAGGAAATAATGGTTTTTAGCCTGCATGAAATTAACTGCCGAAGAATTAAAAAAATAAGTGATGGCCAAAAATCATGGGTTATAACTCATGAAATTATGAATATTTGAGTGAAACTATTTACTAATGTGTGACAAAATAGCCAAAAATCATGGTTATTGCTCACAAAATCGTGAATATTGGCATTAGGGGAATTATTTGCTAACAGATCGAAATGGCTAAAATTTGTGGGTTACAACTCACAATATCATGAATTTTAGTCCACATTAAATTGTTTGCTCATGTGTAGAAGCAATTAAAAGTGGACCAAAATTATGGTCCATCGCTCACGAAATCTTGATTTTTGTCTTCCGTTATATTTATTTGGTTGAAACAACTAAAAATGGCCAAAAATCGAGGGTTAAAGACCGGATCGAGATGACAAAAAATAGCTAAAAATTATGGGTTAGAACTCATGAAATCGGGAATTTGGCCTCCCCAAAATTATTTATCAATGAGTCAAAATAATTTTAAATGGCCAAAAATTATGTGTTATAGGTGACGAAATCATTAATTTTGGTTCTTGTGGAATTATTTTCCAACATGCCGAATGACCAAAATTAGTCAAAAATTATGGGTTATAGTTCATGAAATCAAGAATTTAGCCTATACGAAATTATTTACCAACTAATTGAAATAACTAAAAATGGTCAAAAATCATGGGTTATAACTCACAAAGTTATAAATTTTAGCCTTTGTGAAATTATTTTCCAACACATCAAAACGACTAAAAATAGCCAAATAAATATTGAAATATTGATATTTGGCCTCCAGGAAGGTATTTACCAATATCTTGCAAAGATTAAATATAACCAACATTTGTGAGTCATAACTCACAAAATCGTGTTTTTAGCCTAAAATTAATTTCCAAAGAATTGAAACAACTAGAAAGGCCAAAAATCATGGGTTATAGCTCATGAAATTATGAATTTTGGTTTTCACAAAATTATTTGCTAGCGTGTTAAAATAACTAAAAATAGACAATAATCATGAGCTATACCTCATAAGATCATAAATTTTTGCCTCTGCGAAATTATTAACCATCAGGTCGAAACGAGTAAAAATAGTAAATAATTATGGTTATAGCTTATGAAATCGTGAGTTTAGGCTATATGAAATTATTTGTTAACTAGTCAAAATAATTAACAACAACCCAAAATCATGGGTTATAACTCAATATACAACTAGAAAATCACCAAAAATTTATGGTTATAGCTCATTAAGTTGTGAATTTTGGTCTCCATGAGATTATTTACTAACTAGTTGAAAGAACTAAAAATGGGCAAAAATTCGTAGGTCATAGCTTGCGAAATCAAGATTTTTTTCCTCCACAAATTTATTTACTAAGTGTTATCGTAATTCACCATCTAAAGATAAAGATATCAGGAGATTGTCTTCATAGGCCCAAAAGAGCTATGATCCAAACCAACTTAGTAGCCTAAAAGCCCGGCCAAGAACCAGTCTATTAACCTGCCAAGCGGACGAGTCAACTTTACCGACGCGAAGTGCAGGAGTAGTTGACCCCTTATAAATCAAAACGACTTCTCAAGAGTCCACCTACCTCATAATCGAGATGACTCCTCAGATAGTTGTCTTGACCATATACTCGACTATCCACTCGGTCAGCAGCTCACCCGACTGTTTGGTCGGCAAGTCACAGGAACGACTCACAAGCCGATCTGACCCTGCTAAGGGGATAAGATCTAACTAAGTCGCCTTCAAGATATGCATCGATCAACACTACAGTTTATTGAGTGATCCTATCAAGATCTCAACTCTGACAAACCTCGTGTGAAAACAGCTCACTCTGCCCACAAGTCACTTTCCAGAGATCACTAAGATACTCTCCTACACTCGAATGACTTTCCCTCCAGTCACTAGCT
>NC_033800.1:150970782-150989625 GCF_001876935.1 Asparagus officinalis | reverse complement strand
CTATCCTCCGTCCTGTCTCATCTATTGAATCTGAGATATTTCTAAGATGTCCTCTCCTGTGCTCGAATGACTTCCCTTCTAGTCGCCAACCGATATCTGTAAAGTGAAGGATGACTAAGTAGCCTATCTGCTCACCCTAAAACCGCTCTCCTGTGCATAGTTAAAGCCAAAGGTCAATCTCAGATGTGATGGACTATAAAAGGAGCCGTCTAAAACCTTGTCGGCTGCCGGTTCCCCACATCACTAAAGTGACTTCTCGCCGCTCATCGACAAGCCTCGACAGCTGTTGGTTCCTCATATCATTGAAGCGACCTTCTATCACTCACAAATCGACATGTACATAGCAGAGGGTGACTCAGCCTCAGCTCACCCCTCATCACCATCTTAAACCGCACACTCACAAAGTGTCTTTTCTGCCCTTGGCATCCTCTATAAATACAGACGCTATTCGTCATAAAAAGAGGTTCGTTCGGATTTTCTGGCAATAAAAAAACTCACTAAACAACACATTTGGCAGAACACATCGTTCTTCCTTCAGGCCACCCAAGTCCGCTAGCTGACTTTACCGTCGGAGATACCATGGGGGAAACGAGCCCCGTACTACCATAATTCTTACATGTGCAGGTGATCCGTCCGCCCCGAGCTCTAAGAACCAGACATAAAGTCGAAGTAGAAAGCAGCCCCCCTCGACGGTTCAACCCCTCGACTCAGTAAGAGTAAGGAATACCAGGACATCAATGATCCTCGAATCTTCCCTCAAACCTCATTCAAGCTCATCAGCTGACTTAACCATCGGAGGTACCACGGGGGAACCGGTCCCCGCACTCTTACAGGTTTCTTCATAAAACATTAGTTTTGTAATAAAATATAAGTTTTCCTCTTTTTAATTTTCTTCTTCTTCTTCTCTTATTAATGAAGATTTGCTACACATGGGGCCAACCCTTGCACTGTAAGTTTTTCTTTTCCCTCTTTTTTATTTATTATTTATAATTTAATTTCTTGCTTTTAATTTATACTTTGTTTAATGCTTTATAATTTAGCATTATTTTCTTTTTATACTTGCTTTCTAGGAGTAACATGAATAGTTAATTTCCTTAGGATATCTAGGATTGGATGAAGCTAGATTAGTTTCTATTTGGTTTTTTATTTGCTCTCTTTTTTATGCTTACTTGAGCATGCTTAGGATAATCAACTGAAATAATAATTGGTAGAAAAAGAATTTGATAGACTATACGTATCGTAAATGGTTTGATAATTTATGCTTTTTTCAAATTATTTATTTCTATTCATGAATATTGATATTGCTTAGATATAAATTTAATAGGTTAAGATGTGTTTGCCTGCTCAGCGGTAAGTGTCAAAACCTGACCTTGTCTTTGCTGCTGTGGAGCTTGTTGACCGTATTGCCATGGGCACCGCTGTTGATACTGTGGCTGGTATCACTACAAGAAATCTGATATTTAACGACCAAAATTAGTGAAGGGACCAGTTGACCGTCATTAATGGGTATATAATAACGACGGGTTTTAAACCCTTCGTGGAGTGATTTCAAATAATAGAGAAATAATGTGATATGGGATAATGGATTTCTAATCCCTTCGTTGATTTGATCCTACTACCGTCGTTATTGGGTCTCCTTAAAAATGAAGGGGTCCATTACCTTCGTTGATGGGACTCCTAATCATAATTGGACTGAAATTAACCTATTGCTATTAACAAATCCCATAACCAAACCCGAAGCCCCAACTAAAACCCAAAACCCGAATTAATAAACTACAAAATTATCTGGAATTAACCTATTCCTATTAACAAACCGAATTATTGAGATTTAATAACTCCTAATCATTATTTAATCAACCACAGCTATATATAATGAATAAACCCTATTTACAAAAACCGCCGCCTCCTGTTTATCTCGTCGTGGTCCTCCCGCACGTCGTCCGCTCCCCCACGTCGTCGTCGTCTCCATCTCCGGTCTTCGTCCGCTCCTCGTCGTCGTCCGCGCGCTCCTCGTCGTCGTCCGCTCCTCGTCGTCGTCCGCGCGCTCCCCCACGTCGTCGTCGTCTCCATCTCCCGTACGTCTTCAATTCGTCTGCAGTCTTGTCGTCGAGATCTCGTCGTCGTCGAGCAACGCCCACAGCACCGCCCCAGCGCCGTCTCCGCCCCTGAGCCGTTGTCGTCGAGAACTCTTCGCCGTCGTCGTCGAGAACTCTTCGCCGCCGTCCGTAAGTTTTGAAGTTACTGTTTGATTTTAGTACAGACCCTATAGTTTAAACTACTTTGCACTTAAGTACCCCCTTGTAACAATTAAAGCCAAAAACATTTATGAATTTGCAAATAAGTGTTGATTCTATTCTTTCCATCAAAAAATATTTATTTGATTGTTTAAAAACTTATACCAATCCCACTGATAAGTAATTGCTTAAGGAAATTATTGGAACAAATTGACAAGCATTGATCATCATGATCATTATCTAGATTTGGAGAATTCCAATGGCAGACAAGATAGTATTCAAAAGTTATTTATTCTTAAAACTATGATATTTCTATTATTCACGTACTCCGTCTACATCTCCACTTTCACGTGTTGTCCAAATCCTTACTCAATCCCCGCTCTTTTGACTGCTCACTCAAATGTTCATCGCTACAAGAAATCTAGTATTTAACGACCAAAATTAGTGAAGAGACCAGTTGACCATCATTATATACATGTTGCAATTATATTGGCTTAAAGTACCCTATACATGTTGCAATTATATACCCTATAAATGTGTGGTATTTACTTAAGTTAAATGAATTTTAAATGATTATTTCTTTAGCTATTCAGATGTACTTGTCAAGCTTGGACATACCACTTTCCATTAACAAGTCATTTTGTTAGTTATAATCATAGTTCCTATGTCACATGTGCTTTGAAAGGAAAATGAGTTTTTTTTTACTAATTTGTTCTATTTACTAATTTGTTATATGGTAGTATTTTTGCCTTTAAATTGACCCTATAATTGCATAAATAAATACTTTCTGAATGACACCATATATAGGTTAACTTCTTTGCATTAGAATGACCATATATCTGAACATATGAGTCTCTACATAAAATTAAGCATTTATTTGTGTTTAGTTTTTGAAGAGGTTGAAATATTTTTCAGGAAATTTTAGTACATTGCTTGAAATGGCGCCGAATAAAGATTGGATGGACCTAGTAGATGATGATAGACTTGATCCAAAATATAAAGAAGGGGTTGATCAGTTTTTAGACTATGCATATGAGAAGCTGTTGGATAGTTTTAATGAAAAGGATGAAGACTTTGAAATTCGATGTCCATGTGTTAAATGCAGCAATGTGAAGTCTGGTAATCGTGAGTCGGTAAAGACCCACTTGATTATTCATGGAATTATTAAAAACTACAGATTTTGGTGTCATCACGGCGAAAGACAGGGTGAGTCCATTTCGGAGTTTGATGAAGAACAAGAAGAAATGATAGAAGAAAGCCAGAGTGACGATGAAATGCAAGAAATGATTGGAGATTTATTTCATAATTCAACTGGCGTTGTTGCACCTGATGCCACGTCGAGTCAGGATATTCTTGAGCAGGAACCAGATGGACATGCAAAACAATTCTACAGTCTTTTAGGTGACTCCGAGAAACCTTTGTATGAAGGCTCTAAATGTTCAAAGTTATCTGCTTTAGTGAAACTACTTCACATAAAGAGCCTAAATAGGTGGAGTAATAAATCATTCTCAATGTTGCTCCAGTTTTTGAATGAGGAGCTATTGCCAGGGGAATCAACACTGCCTAATTCGTATGACGAGGCCAAAAAATTAATCCGAGACCTTGGCCTATCATATGAAAAAATTGATTCGTGTCCATTCTCTTGCATGCTGTTTTGGAAAAATGAAGAAGGTCTTGATACGTGTCAGAGATGTGGTGCTTCTAGATGGAAACTTGATAAACATGGAAAAGAGATCAAGCGAAAGGCAAATGGTAAAAAAATACCACAAAAGACATTGCGATATTTTCCTCTTAAGCCACGATTGCAAAGGCTTTACATGTCTTCGAAGACAGCTTCTGATATGAGATGGCACCATGAAAGACAAGTTGAGGACGGAGTGATGAGGCATCCAGCTGACTCTAAGGCTTGGAAAAACTTTAATGAGCTACATGAAAGCTTTGCCGAAGAGCCCCGAAATGTTAGGCTCGGTCTTGCAAGTGATGGTTTCCAACCTTTCACAAATTCAAAAGTTTCTTATAGCATATGGCCCGTTTTACTTGTACCATATAACTTACCACCATGGATGTGCATGAAGCAATCTAATTTTATTTTATCTATGCTCATTCCTGGTCCAACTGGTCCTGGAGATGCTATTGACACCTACTTACAACCATTGATAGAAGAACTAAAGGAGTTGTGGGCCTCAGGCGTTCGAACATATGATGTATCTCTGAGACAGAATTTCATTTTACGTGCAGCACTAATTTGGACCATTAATGATTTTCCTGCTTATGCAAATTTATCTGGATGGAGCACTAAGGGGAAATTAGCATGTCCTTGTTGTAATAAGCACACTCACTCTATCAGGTTAAAATATGGAGGCAAGCAGAGCTATATGGGGCATCGTCGCTATCTTGATGAAAATCACAGTTGGAGAAAGGATAAGAAATCATTTGATGGCACTAGGGAGAGAGGGTATGCAGCGCCGAAGCTGACCGGAGATGACATCCTTAAGCAGGTGGAAGATCTTATAGGGATCACCTTGACCAATCATCCAGAGAAGAAAATTAAAATATCACACGAAAGACGGGGAGATAATTGGAATAAAAAAAGTATTTTTTTTATTTGCCATATTGGAGAACTCTCTTATTGCGACATAATTTAGATGTCATGCATATTGAGAAGAATATTTGTGATAGTCTGCTGGGAACAATCATGAACATTAAAGGAAAGACAAAGGATAATATCAAAGCCCGTCTCGATTTACAAGCAATGAGTTTAAAACCGGAGTTACATCCAATCCAGAGAGGAGATAAACTTGTGATGCCAGCAGCTTGTTATACTTTATCCCAAGAAGAGCAAAGCAAATTTTGTCGATTTCTAAAGGAGTTAAAAGTTCCAGATGGATTTTCATCCAATATTTCTCAATGTGTAAATCTTAAAGAGCGTAAGATTTTGGGGTTAAAGAGTCATGACTGTCACGTTCTTTTGCAGCGCTTGATTCCTGTATCGATTCGTGGCCTTCTTCCTACAAAAGTGTGTGAACCAATTATTGAACTTTCCATATTCTTCACTATATTATGTGCCAAGACATTAAGGGTGGATGAACTTAAGCAAATTGATGAGCAGATTCCACTTACGTTATGTAAGCTTGAGAAGATTTTTCCACCTTCAATTTTTGATGTTATGCTGCATTTAGTAGTTCATTTAGCATCTGAAGCCATACTTGGAGGGCCTGTTCGATTTCGATGGATGTACCCAGTGGAGCGTCAGCTTTATACTTATAAGTCATATATCAGAAATAGGGCACGTCCAGAAGGGTCAATTGCTGAAGGATATATAGCAGATGAATGCATGACTTTTTGCTCAAGATATCTAAAAGGCTTCGAGACAAAGTTTAATCGCCTTGAAAGAAATTATGAAGATGACAATAGAGAATGTAATGAAGCACAACTATCTATTTTCAGACATAGTGGGCGGGCATTGGGTGCTGCCACCACCCGCTACCTTGATGAACGTGAGTGGTTGCAAGCTCATATTTATGTTCTAAAGAACTGTGATGAAGTGCAACCACACATTGAGTAAGTCACTAAAGTTTAAGATTCTACTAATAAATTTACTATAGTTAGTCAACGTTAATCATATTTATGATATTTTAATGTAGGGACTACAATGAATTCGTGAGAGAACCCACAAATCACTATGATGATAAAGATTGGGATAAGAACTTTATCGAGTGGTTCCAAGCTCTAGTACGTATATATCTTGCCTTATTTTTTAAATATCTTGATTGGTTCATTTTATTACATGTTCCATGACTTGATCATATTTTGGTTTTGTTTAGGTTTATCAGAGTTATCGAGAAGATGATGACTTACTTTCACTATCTCGTGGTCCAAGTAAGATTGTTAAATGTTTTACTGGATTTGTCATAAATGGACATCGATTTCATACAGAAAGTCGAGATAATTGTTTGTCAACTCAAAGTAGTGGGGTTGCAGTTGTTGGTGATGCTGGTGATGGTGGAGATATAGATTATTATGGTGCTTTGGTTGAAGTTGTCGAATTAGAGTATCCTGGTAGAAGAAAGGTTGTTCTATTTCGTTGTAAATGGTGGGATGTGCACGGCAAAGGAAAAGGGACCGCTTTGAAAGAAGACAAATATGGATTTATCAGTATTAACTGCCGACACTTGCTAAAGACGAATGACCACTTTATACTTGCTGGCCAAGCATCACAAGTTTTTTATGTTGAGGATATTGCCAATGAAGGTTGGCATGTAGTTCTTAAAGCACAACCCCGTGATTCCTATGATATGCCACCAGATACAGATGATTGTGGGATAACAGACGATGGAGTTGAAGCTTATTTGCAAGATGAATCATTTGATGCTCAGGCTATTGCATCAACATCATTGGAAGATGATTATATCAATTTGAGAAGGAGTGATATTGATCCAATTATTGTAAATTCGGTCTCAACTTCAAAAAAGAGGAAAAAGACTCAAGCAGAGAATTAGAACGCTTTAATTAAAGAATAGAACACAAATGATATTGTGTTATTGAGATAAAATTTAAGTTGTATCTTCACTATAACTATTCCTTTTTTAGACATATGATGTTCTTTTCTTCATATTTTGGATGTGGCTTTGACATTGCAGCAAGTGCTTCTACATTAGTGTATTATGTATTTATTGTTATGCTTGTCCTTCGTGATATCTTCTTCTTTTATTCATTTCTCTTTTGATATTTGTTTCATACATAGTGTGTAATACTTAAATTCCTTTTCATAGCAGGAAAATGAAAACTCAAGAAGTCACTTCCAAAAGCAAAAAGGCACAATTTCTAGCACCCAGGTCATTAATTAGGAAGCGACTTCAAGCAATTGCAGAAAATTCATTAAGAAGGGAACAACTCCGTACTTGTCATGACATGAACTTGAATATTCAAAATCCAACACAAGATCAAAATATGGATGCAAATTTTAGCGCTGATTCAGAAAACTTTGAAGAGGAGAATTTTGCACAAAATCGCAGGAGAAGTGCAAATACTAACAATGAAGAGAATGATGATTCTGCAGGTTGATGAGACTTAAAATTTATTATTATTTGTTTTTATCTTTCAATTTATTTTTTATGATTGGATTAATAATTGCTCAATTTTTGCAGAATCAGATAATCATCGAGTGCAAAGTGATGATGCAATACTAAATGAATCTCGACAAGAAGGTATATTCTTTATTAATTACAAGAAGAAATATTTTTATCAATTTCTTTAACTATATCTTGTTTCTAACATATGATATGATGTATGCAGCTGATAATTCTCAAAGGAAGAAAAATCCACCTCGTGGTAGTAATAAGTGTCTAAAGTTGAATAATTTGTCACATGGGGAGAAAAAAATCATTACTTTTTATCAGAATAGAGCTATTGAACCAGAATTTTCACGATATCTTGGAATTATTATTCGAGATAGAAATATTTGCCCAGTAGCTGTTGAGAATTGGGCCAAAATACCACAGCAAAATAAAGATCATATGTGGGCATCCATTAAGGTACATTGAAAATTAATTTTTTACAATTGGTTTTTAATTCTTATAAATTAAATTTTGATTCAAATTTGATATAGGATAAATTTGATGCTGATGACATGGAGCAAAAGAGAGAGTCAGTAATGAGACACTTGCGCGATTTGTGGAATAAGTGGCGTGGTGACATGCACAGGAAATATGTGAAAGAAAATTCATTGCAAGTTGCACTTAGAAATAAACCTACAGAAGTGAGTGTTGATGACTGGGATTGGCTAGTTAAGGAACATTATTTTTCTTCAAAATTCCAGGTATTAATCTCCTAATTTTATTAATTAATTTCTTTCATGTATATTGTTGGATTGTTAAAATTATCTTTTAATCTTGATGTATAGAAAGCAAGCCAACAAAATACACTTAACAGAGGCAAACGAAAGATGCTCCACCACACGGGCAGCAAATCCTTTAGACAAATTGCGTGGGAATTGGTATACATTCAAAACTAATTTCCTATTTATTTATAACTACTTTGTTTTTGAGTTTGATGTTGTACTCATTTGTATTTAATATTTGAATAAGGGTGGCAAGTCAGGAAATCCACCTGATGTGGCAAAAATGTTTCATGAAACTCGAAAGAAAGCTAATGAAACACTAGAAAATGGGGATCAAGATAAATATGTAAGTAGAATATGTGTTTAAGTTTGATAATGATGCATTATATAGTACTAACATACGAATTTAATTTTTATAGGATGAAATTGTTCAAGTCAAACAAGCAAACCCTTCACTTTCTGACATTGAGATAGTTGAGAAAATCTGGGGGAAACAATCTCATGGTCACATCATTGTATTTGGTGGCGGGACTACTTTGAAAGATTTGAGAGGACCGCTCCCTAGTCGATCTGATCTGGAAGCACGGGTTATAGAAGAAAAGAGAAAGAACCAGATGCTTCAACAACGCTTAGATGAGCAGGAGCAACAACAACAAAGGATGTCTGAGTTGGAGTCACAAGTGAAAGCTATGCAAGAACTTTTTTTTAGGCAATCACCTTCATTAACTCCTCAAACTCGAGAACATGTGCAGGACTAGGTAATTATTTTTTGTAAAATCTCTTATATACTTTTATGATTGACTACTTGCACTAAAAAAATATGATTTTTACTTAATAAGATAATATTTGCTTCATTAATATTTCTTAATTATGTGATTTTTTAAAATTTTTCAGGCTATCCATGCAAGATTAGGAGGGGGGTAGCTCGAGTCTTCTTTAATTTGACGATGATTAGAGATGAAAGAATGTGTCTTCCACAAACTTTTATTTTAATTAGTTTTAGATAGTTTCATGTATTTTTCTTTGGAACGATTAGGATATTAACTCTTGTTATTAGTATTGAATATTTGAGGATGGTGTAATTTTATTTATTGATGTTATTAATGAATGGAATTTTTTGTTTTCCCTCTTATTCATTATTGGGTATTTTTAATATATTTTTGTTGTGAATCTTAATGTCAGATTGAGAATAATATGATAGTTGCCTATGAATGAAAAAATTATTATTGATGTATATTAGAAATTTGTAGTCTATAATGACGGTTTTATAAACCGTATTTTGTTCATCAACGAAGGGAAAGCACCGTCGTTGATGGGTTACTAATTACCCATTATGAGGACTTTTACGACGGTATCCAACCGTCATTAATTAGTCTTCAACGATGGGAAAATATCCCCGTAACTAATGGTAACGACGGGAAAATATCCCCGTAACTAACGGTAACGACGGGAAAATATCCCGTCACTGATGGTAACGACGGGAAAATATCCCCGTTACTGATGGTAACGACGGTGATAATTACCGTAGTAAATATTAATGACGGTAATATGTTCCGTCGTTATAGACTCTATAACGACGGGTAGTATATCCCTTCGTGACCCTTTAGCGAAGAGGGCTTCAACAACGGGTGACGAAGGGATTTTTCCCCGTCGTTAGCATACAATAACGAAGGTTTTCAGCTCTTTAACGAAGGGAAATCCCTTCGTTAAAGACGTAATTTCTTGTAGTGGAATAAAAGTCAATTCTTTTGTATTATATGTATAAAGACTAGTTCTTTCCATGTGAAAAGGTTTGAGAATGAATTTACAGAAGATATTTAAGATCTAAAAATGATTTAAAAGTTGTTTAATCTAAAGAAAGATGAATTGTTCTTTGTTTCAAGTTCTTATGCATGTTTTAGGGTTTTAAATATGAATTTTTATGCACATAATCATATATTATATATTATGTTGCTCCCAGAAGTTTTTATCTACTGTTGACATGTTTCCATGCAAGATTCATATTGTTTTAATCATGTTTGAATCACCTAAACACGGTGTGAACACAACACACAACCGGATAAACTGTTCCTCAATACTCCAAAGAGTACAAGAGTATAAACTGTTCCTCAATACTCCAAAGAGTACAAGAGTATAAACTGTTCCTCAATACTCCAAAGAGTACAAGAGTATAAACTGTTCCTCAATACTCCAAAGAGTACAAGAGTATAAACTGTTCCTCAATACTCCAAAGAGTACAAGAGTATAAACTGTTCCTCAATACTCCAAAGAGTACAAGAGTATAAACTGTTCCTCAATACTCCAAAGAGTACAAGAGTATAAACTGTTCCTCAATACTCCAAAGAGTACAAGAGTATAAACTGTTCCTCAATACTCCAAAGAGTACAAGAGTATAAACTGTTCCTCAATACTCCAAAGAGTACAAGAGTATAAACTGTTCCTCAATACTCCAAAGAGTACAAGAGTATAAACTGTTCCTCAATACTCCAAAGAGTACAAGAGTATAAACTGTTCCTCAATACTCCAAAGAGTACAAGAGTATAAACTGTTCCTCAATACTCCAAAGAGTACAAGAGTATAAACTGTTCCTCAATACTCCAAAGAGTACAAGAGTATAAACTGTTCCTCAATACTCCAAAGAGTACAAGAGTATAAACTGTTCCTCAATACTCCAAAGAGTACAAGAGTATAAACTGTTCCTCAATACTCCAAAGAGTACAAGAGTATAAACTGTTCCTCAATACTCCAAAGAGTACAAGAGTATAAACTGTTCCTCAATACTCCAAAGAGTACAAGAGTATAAACTGTTCCTCAATACTCCAAAGAGTACAAGAGTATAAACTGTTCCTCAATACTCCAAAGAGTACAAGAGTATAAACTGTTCCTCAATACTCCAAAGAGTACAAGAGTATAAACTGTTCCTCAATACTCCAAAGAGTACAAGAGTATAAACTGTTCCTCAATACTCCAAAGAGTACAAGAGTATAAACTGTTCCTCAATACTCCAAAGAGTACAAGAGTATAAACTGTTCCTCAATACTCCAAAGAGTACAAGAGTATAAACTGTTCCTCAATACTCCAAAGAGTACAAGAGTATAAACTGTTCCTCAATACTCCAAAGAGTACAAGAGTATAAACTGTTTCTCGATACTCCGATAAGTATAAGAGTATAAACTGCTTCTCACTCCAAAGAGTATACGAGTATAAACTGTTTCTCATTCCTCCTACCGGTATATGAGGTTAAACTGCTCCCTGATACTCCAACAGGTATATGAGTCTAAACTATTTCCCACCATTGACGGGAAGTTCCTGGAGGATATTACGCTAATATTCTTAAGGATAACCCGGTCGGACAACCAAGTCAAACCCAGTTCCAAGAGAGAAACTGGGGGTGGATTATCCAATGCATCGGGAAGTTCCCGAAAGAATACCACAGGGGTATTCTTAGGGATAACCCGGTCTTTGTGGAATTGACGAAGGAGAAATCTACATTCGAACCCTGAAGGTCAGAATGTCTCTTCTTATTCTCTAACTCTTATGAGTTATTTTTGTGAGAAGAGATCCAATCTTCTGGTAGGTTAATCTTTCCTCACCAAACCATCCGCTGATCAAATCAAACGACAGTGGATCCACCAACATTTCCATTTGCCCGTCATTGGCATTTTGCAGACTTAACGTGCTAGGTCCTGAACGCCTAGCATTCAAAGTCTCCCTGTGAGTGATAATACGAGTTGGCATTCTCTTTGCTACCTGTATTCCACTTTCTGTGTTTTCTGGTCAAACCTGTAAAAGTTAGGGCCAAAGCCAAAATCCCCTCTCGATTCCCCCAATGAACGAGAGGTCCACCTTCAAATCGAGCGATCAAACCTTCTGACAGTTAGGATCGTCTCAAACTCCTGCTTGGTCAAACCTTCATACAGTTAGGACCACAGTCAAAATCCCCTCTCGATTCTCCCAACGAACGAGAGGTCCACTTTCAAAATCGAGTGATCAAACCTTCCGACAGTTAGGATCATCTCAAACTCCTGCTTGGTCAAACCTTCCTACAGTTAGGACCAAAATCACAATTCACTAAACGAGAAATTCATCTTTGGTTCAGTAACCAAACCTTCCGACAGTTAGGGTTATCCGAATCTTTTCGATTCTCGGAGTGGAGATCCCACTCCTAGTTTCACCATTCTGGATTCTGGGGGTGGAGATCCCACCCCAAGTCTCCTTTCCGGCCGAAGATAGAATATAAAATTCTTCCTCTTCAGCACCGGGAGATAGAATATAAAATTCTTCCTCTCCCGTTTCTCAATCTGTCTTTGCTTTTAGAAAAGACACGATTGTCAAATCCGGGCACTCGATGCACGGGGAATTTTATCCCGAAGCCTGAGTAGGGATAAGTCAACGCCTAACACGCGTTGCCGGGTAGTCTATTCCCGTAAGAAAGACGAAGTCTATGTATTCAAAATCATAGCATTAAGTCTAAGGGAAGTAATTCTCTTAGCGCAACGTTATATGTGAAACGGGTTTTAATAATTCACATGCTAGCCCGATTCAAACGGTAATCGGTAAAGGCACATCAAACCCGTTGATGGCTGGGGGTTTGCCAAAAATCCCAAAGCCTACGTCTAACACGCGTTGCCGGTTAGTCTTTGACCGTAAAAAAGGACAAAAGACCACATATTCAACATTGTGGCAGGATGTTATTGATAACACCGTAATCCGTGCCTCACACGCACGGGGAATTTTATCCTGAATCCTAAGTAAGGATAAGTCAACACCTAACCCGTGTTGCCGGGTAGCCTATTCCCGTAACAATAGCAAAGCCTATGTATTCAACATCATAGCACAAAGTCTAAGAGAATTCACTCTCTTAGCACAACGTTACATGCGGAACGGATTTCGTCAATCCGCATGCTAGCCCGACTCAAACGGTAGTCGGTAAAGGCTAATCAAATCCGTTGAAGGCTGGGGATTAGCCAAAAATCCTAAAGACAACGCCTAACACGCGTCGCCGGGTAGTCTATTCCCGTGAGAAAGACGAAGTCTACGTATTCAATATCGTAGCACTAAGAGCGTTAACTCTCTTAGCACAACAAAGTCAACGCCTAATACACGTTGCCGGGTAGTCTATTCCCGTGAGAAAGACGAAGTCTACGTATTCAATATCGTAGCACTAAAAGAGTTAACTCTTTTAGCATAACGTTACATGCGGAACGGACTTAAACAATCCGCATGCTAGCCCGACTCAAACGGTAGTCGGTAAAGGCTCATCAAACCCGTTGAAGGCTGGGGGTTTGCCAAAAATCCCACAAGTATTATGGTTGATTATTCCATACGTAGTGGTTGATTATTCCATACGGAGTAAGACATCATAATAAATGAGACATAATGAATGAAAAAAAGACATATTTTCTATTAATAAAATTGAGTTTGCAGGTACAAGAGTTACAATCAATCTACATGAAGTTTGTGACTACAGGCTTGCTGTTCAAGTTTAGTCAATTCCTCTGTATAAGTTCGCTCAAGCTCACACTGCAATGCAACCTTGAAGGATTCCTCGGTGAGGGATAATGTTTTCGCAGCCTCTTGTTGGATCTTGGCTAACTTCTGTTTCGAGAGCTCCAATTTTCCGGATATCACAACTCGTGAACGCTCCAAGTCACCCTTCGCCATCCCCAAGATAGCCAAGGCCTCCATTTGATCCACCCGACTTTGTTGCGTTTGAATCTCAAGTCCAGCCGAAGCCCGAGTGTCGTGCCATGCTTGTAGACGAGATTCCATCCAAATGGCTGTGTACGTTGAGCTACCAGCAGTCTTCAACTCTTGTAACCGTCGGAATTCGCGCTCCAGCCGGTCCAAAGCGTCGACATAGCTAATCTGCAATAAAGATCAACAGCTCAGTCAGATCAAGAATCGAGATACATAAATCGAAAGACTAAAAGGGAAATTGCGAATCTTTAATTGAAATTCTATAAAATGGAATTTTCCAATTAAAGGTCTAATTAAACCTATACGACATTCTCGGTTCAATTTAAAGGAAGATCAAATATATAAGCCAAGCAAATCAAGCGCCTCTTGCATAGTTCACATGCGCAATTGAGCATGAAAATCCAAGGGAAAATCAAGTTAAGTGTCGCGGAGTCAAATATAAGGCCTCGATCATATCAACATGTGGATTCACAAGTTCAACCATATGCAAGGGTTCAATCACATGTACAAATTCAAGGCATATAAAGCTCTCGACTATATACAAGTTTGAATTCAAAGTTTGAGTTCAAGGCATATGCAAGAATTCAATCGTGCAAAGATCCGGCCATATATAAGAGTGAATTCGAAGCATACAAGAAATTTTCGACCACATACGAGTTCGGATCCAAGTCATGCACAAATTCAATTATATACAAGAATTCAGTTATATATGAATTCAACAATACAAAAGCTCGGCCATATTCAAGTTCGAGTTCAAGCCAAAGTTCCGCCTCAACGATGCATGAATTCAAGAATAGAGCTCAACAAAATTTTCGGTCATATACAAGCTGTCAGTAAACATCAGCCATGAAGAAGAATTTGGTCACGAATGAATTCAGATCCACAACCTAGAGTCAAGCTCAAACAATTCTCAACAAACCGAATATCTTCGACTGTACCCAAAACAGAACATGCAAGTCTAGTTCTTAAACCGAAGGTTCATATCATGTCCAAAGTCGAAGTTAAACAAGACAGAGCCTCGGTCATGACCAAATTCAAGCTTTCAGCTTCGAATCATCCCGTATACAAGTGTTCAGACAACAGACTGAAAAGAATTTTAGCCATGCCTACATGCAAAGTTATGAGTCAGATTAACAACTCCCGAATCAAATGCGGAAATTTCAGCCATGATTCAAAACACAAGATCAGACAGTTCAATGAAAGAGTTCAGTTCGAATTTCAGTCAATACTTGAGTGCAAGTTCAAGTCATCATTCAAAAGTTCAACAAAATTTCGGCCCCCAAATTTCAGCCAACACAAGCCATGCTCACACGAGCAACCCAAATTTCGGCCACCATCAACCCTCAAAATCCAAGAAATTTCGGTTTTTTCCCTGAGATTAAAGAGTGGGGACTGCAGATATCAAGCCATGAACACAATCAAACTCAAAAATCGGCCATCATTCAAAGCTCAAGTTTAAGTTTCGGTTTTCCCCAAAATTCAAGAACTAGGGCTTCGATTTTTAGGTCAAAATTCAAAAAAAAATCAGCCATGAATCAAGCATCCAAATATGAAGAATGGATAAATTGAAGCAAAGAGGGAGGAACTCACCTGGAACTCAAGAGGGGGATGAACTGTGTGCAAACCCGAATGGCCAATGTCCGGTTTTCGAACCCTAGCTGGCCTTACTCCTAGATTTAAGGGAGTTGAGGGGTTTAAAGAAGGAGAGGATGAAAGATTTAAAGGGCTTGGGGAGTTCTAACCTGGTTCGAATTCTTGAAGTGGGGGAGTTCTCAAAAGACCGGAGCTTGGGAAAGAGAAGAAGCCGAAAATTTAAAGAAGGGGGAGGAGCTGGGACCGAATTTGAAGGAGGAAGAGAACAAAATCGGGATTTTTTCTTTTGACCCCTCTCCGACCCGCGTTCCGCGGGTCGGATGTGTGTCCGACCCGCGTGCTCACGGGTCGGATTAATCCGACCCGCGATCACGCGGGTCGGATCCATCTGACCCACGTGAACGCGGGTCAGACCCGGTTTAAGGGTCGGATCTATCTGACCCGCGTGAACGCGGGTCAGACCCAGTTCAGGCCCGTTTTGCTATATTTCCCGACTGATTTCGTCCGTTTTCGAAATTTTCGAAGCTCAACCTCATCTCCCGGACAATTTCACGGTACCTTCGCTCATATTTGGAATGTTCAGAGTTCAATTTCATCTCCCGGATAATTTGGCGGCATTTTCACTCAGATGGGGAATTTTCGGAGTTCAATTCCGTTTCCCAAATAATTTCGAGATATTTTCGTCTATTTTCAGAATATTCGAGACCCAATTTTATATTTTGGGTGATTTCGTGATTTTTCACCTATTTCGGAATATTCGGGACCCAATTTTATATTTTGGGTGATTTCGCGATATTTTCGCCTTTTATCGGAATACTCGATATCCAAACTCCAATTGGCGACCACGAGTCTAAACTGTTTCCCACTTTTGACGGGAAGTTCCTGGAGAATATTATGTGTAATAAATTCTTAAGGATAACCTATCAAACTCCAACGGGTACATGAGTCTAAACTGTTTCCCGTTTTGACAGGAAGTTCCTAGAGAATATTATAGATAATAATTCTTAAGGATAACCTGGCAACCTCCGGCGGGTACACGAGGTTAAACTGATTCCCGAAACTCCCAGGAGTACACGAGTATAAACTGGTTCTCCTCAGGTTAACGCGAAACCCTAAGGTCAACGCCGGTCAACGCGTAGCCCTAGGTCAACGCCAGTCAACGCGTTGCGATGAAAGTCAACGTCGATCGATTCGAAACCCTAAGGTCAACGCCGGTCAACGCGTAGCCCTAGGTCAACGCCAGTCAACACGTTGCAATTGATCCAAAAAATCCACTCACCAATTCCGGTTCAAGGCTTCAATAACGGTCAGGCGATAAACGCAGTACCGAGAAGATCTTAGCTATTCGACAAAATACAGAATACGCTAAAATATGGAGAAGTCAAGAATCGAAACCATCTGTAGGTCCTTTAACACCGACTGAAGGCGGGAATCCATCATATCCAAAGCATTTCAGACTCCTCTATAAAAGAATGAGGCTGAAACACTTTGGAGGGGGTATCTGTAGGCGTCTAAAATTGCCTATGAGAGCCCGCACGAAACTCGAAGCAATGAATAGGAGAGTCAAGAAAATTCGCTAATCAGTCAGCGCACGTTAAATCATCTCGTGCGCGTCGGTCAGCTCGTGCGCGTCGGTCAACACACGCACGTCGATCACTCAACGCGTATCGATCAACAAGCAACGCGCGTTCGACGATCGGTCTCGCGGCGAAGCATACAAGTCAACAAATCGACCAAATACGCGAAAAGAACAAGTCTCGGAAGAAAGAGAACATAAAAGGAAAAAGTTGACAAAACTGCGCGAACGCAGGACGGAACAAACCGACCCGCGCAAGCGCGGGTCGGATCAGTCCGACCCGCGCAAGCGCAGGTCGGATTGGTTCGACCCGCAACTTTGCGGGACGGACCAATCCGACCAGCAATTGTGCGGGTCGGATTGGTCCGACCCGCAACTTTGCGGGACGGACCAATCCGACCCGCAATTGTGCGGGTCGGATTGGTCCGACCCGCGCAAGCGCGGGTCGGATTGGTCCGACCCGCGCAAGCGCAGGTCGGACTGGTCCGACCCGCGCAAGCGCAGTACGGAACCTGAAATGCGTTTTGACGGTTTTTATGCTGTTTTGCAGGATTTATCTGTTCCAGGGGTTTCTAACTGACCTGATATCATCCCCAAACGTGGTTAGGCTGTTGTTAACTGAAGATAGAGCCAAATCACTTGTTCTCATCCAAATAACCGCTTCTGAAGCTTATAAATACGAGCTCGGGTCTCCTTTCAGCGGGGGCGATTGATTATCAAGACGAGGAGGTGCTGCCGGATTGTGGAGTCAAAGGAGCACGAATTTCAGCGAGGGTTGACAGATCTTGGCGAGTTCTTCGGCATAAAGAAGGAGAGTTCGAGAGATCCGACACCCATTCCCGTCCGTCCCTTGAGATTAGGCTTGGTCTTAATCTCGAGAAGAGCCCTGATTTCGCTTGGTCGATCTCAGCGCTTCAAATCAAATACTTCCTCGGCGAAGGCGAAGCTCTGCCGAATTTTCCATCAACCGGATCCAGATCTAAGGCGGTCCACGGATAAACCCCGGCACAGGCAAAGATCCCACGCAAGCAGAAGACCGATAAACGATCTCTGCGTTTGTTTTGACGAGAGTTGTAAACTTTTGTTTTCATTGTGTAAAAGTCTTATAAAAAGACAATCTTTTTTTGTTTTCATTGTAACGATTGAAGTTGTAATGAATACCGCAATGAATACATCAATTTTCGACGCAAACAAACTGGCGACCACAGTGGGAGCCAACAGCTTCGCTGCCGGAGCTGTCGTGTCGCAACCTCGGATCTGCATCCCGGTTGAAGAAGTGGTCGAATACGAGTTCGACCAACTGAAGTTCGAGGAATATCTGTCGTCCTCCTCCTCCAGATCCTCCGCCTCTCGCAAGCGAAGGAAGATCAACGCCCCCGTTGTTGCGGTAGCTGAACCTTACAACGCCCTTCCGGCCTCCAATGAGTCCGGATCTGCAGATCTGAACTCCTCCTCAATCAAGGAGTTGAGTACAGAAGGCGCGCCTATTTTATCAAAGAGAACTCGTCAAAGGCAGCGCCAACGCTGTGCGCGCCAACTCGCTAGAGCATTAAAGTCAATTGACGGGATCCGTTACGAGGCGGATCTGAAAATTAGGCAACGCCAAGCACCCCAACAGCGGACAGATGTCCTCCCCTCCAAACCAATAGCAAATGAATGGATCCAAATCAAAAAGATCCGTTCAACTCTGGAGGAGCGAATTCAAAAGCGCCGCGCGCTTGCGCGCACGCGAATTCTTGTGCAAAAAGCACAAAAGATGCAGAAGAAGGACATAGCTAAGAAACAACCAAGACTGCATCAAACTTGGAGGCCAAAATCCAAAACGGCGGCCGAAAAGATCGAGAATCGCGGGTCACTTGAATCCGACCCGCCGGCGCGCGGGTCACTTCAATCCGACCCGC
>NC_033800.1:150954556-150969782 GCF_001876935.1 Asparagus officinalis | reverse complement strand
CTATATATATATAATAATAGATGATGAGAGGAGGGAGAGAGAGAGAAGAAAGAGGAGAAAAGAACGAGAGCAAAACTTGTTCAATTAACTAATAGCCCAAAAGTGTCCAACCAAACTTTTTTAGCCATTCATTATTGCCTAGCGATCCCTTGCATAATATATATACTATATATCATATATATATATATAGATATATATATATATATATGATATATATATATAGAGAGAAGAGAGATAGAGCAAAACTTGTGCTAGCTAACTTAGTGAATAGCAAAAAAGTATCCACAAACTTCTTAACCACTCAATTGCCTACCGGATCCTGCAATGATATCCTCTTTTGTGCGCATATATATATATATATATATATATACATGAAATATTATTTTGAATACTAATTATATCCTATACTAATCCTACGTGAACTACCTATAGCTCAACAGTTTAAAAAAATAAGATTAAGAAATCATAAATAGCTAACATATTATAATACGCGAATTATTATTAAAAACCCAAATTTTTTTAAAAATTGCACAAAATACCCTCAAAAGTTCAAAATTACATGAAACATCTTGACTTTTCAAAACCTAAAAAAATAAAAATGAAATCTAGAAATTAACAAGACCCTAAAGACTTTAAAATTTTTAATTAACACCCTTAACATTTTAAAAATTATAGAAACAACCTCAAATGCTTAAATTACAAAAAACATCCTGAAATTTTGGAATTTTAAAAACTTACTAACAACATAGATGAATTTAAAGAATTACCATCAATCACTTAGAAATTAAAATTTATAAAAAAATCTCAAAGGTATAAAATTGCAAAAACTCCCTTAAAAGTTAAAAATCACAAAAAAGCTCTGTAATTTTAGAACTTATAATCAGTACACATCAAATCTAGAAATTACTCAAGAAAATAAAACCAAAATTCAGAAACATTCATGAATCATTTTAATTGACATTAGCAAAAGACATCTATCACAAAAGCACCAACTAAGTTCCCTTTAAAGAACATATTGAGCAACTCTGTCCCAATCAAAGAAGTATTCTCCATGGAAGATACAAAAAAATAGTAAGTATTTGTAAATTTTTATATTTTATTCTTCAAATATTAAAAGAACCATAAAATTAATATAAAATTACATACAAATAATCTTGTAATAGACTAAGTGAAGTCATTGATCAACTATGTTATGAAATATAACAAGCCATATAAGGGGAGGAAAAACACTGTAATAGATAAAATGTATACACATGACACTTATTTACAATAGTGTAAGTAAAAAAAAAAATTAAAATTGATCTTTTTCTTTTTTCTATATAGTGGCATGACTCCGCATGTAACTTTATTTAGGGATATGACAATCAACGAAGGATCATGAATTGAAGACATTCAAAGATAAGCATGTAAGAGTACTGTTAGATTTCAAGATCTTTAAATATGAAGGTGACATATGTCATTACTAAAATTCTTATTAAAGACCACTAAATATAAAATTACTGTATATCTGTCTCAAAATTGTAGAGAAAATATAAATGCCATCGTAATTTGTGTTAACAATATATATCAACCTAAAGATATAACTTACTGAAGAAATATGAGAATAGTAAGTAAACCAAACAAATATCTATATAACACAATAAAGAAAAATATTATGTTTTAAAGCTAATATGCTAGGCTCATTTGGAATAAGCTGCCAAGATAAAAATATCTCCAATAAGACTATTTACAAATACAACACAAATTAAGATTACTGATATATACAATCATCACAACATTGCAAAGAGGTATGATCCTATAAAACCTACTCTAAAATTCACACAATTAAACTTAAAAATAGCTTACCAATATATAGACACATTATTGCACCTATAATGTAAAGATAACTACCATTTATAATAGAGTTGAGCCATGGTTTTACACTTGCAAAGGCTGCAATAAGAATGTAGATAAAGATGTTAATAAGAGTGCCTAATGATAAATACCACAGAATAGCCAATGATGTAGTATCAAGATTAAGTAATATCCTTTTTTCATGAAATAAACATATCAAAATTAAATATTAACATTTTAATCTAAGGCAAATTGATAATAAAAAAGACAATTATTTAGTTCAGATCCTCATGGAAAATGACACGGACAAAACATGAGCAATATTATTTGATGTATCAGAAACTCTTATAGGATGCACAATAGAAGAATTCATTATAGAAAAAAATGGTAATTCCTAACATTGTTTAAATCATAACTTAGAAACACAAAAAATTCATATATATGAAATTAACATTTGTTCTCGTTGAAACAAAAAATAATCAAAATTTGTATTTCCAAAAGTTTGTGTTAAACATCAGAAATGCATTCAACTTCTTTGTGACGTAAGATAAGAAGACTAAAGATGAACGAGCTCAGGAAAATATAACAACACTAGAAATCCAGCTCCAGCCTGATGTCACAATTGATGTAGACGATGAATAGACTATTCTAAAATTGCCTAGGAAAAAAGATAAAGGTGGAGAAAAATTGATCTCGACTCAATAAAAAAGAAACAGAAGGAATAAAATACATTATTTTTTCTGAATAGTTTATAGAATACTTTAATTATTTTAGTGAAATAAAGAATCTTTAGAAGAGATTTTTCATGAACTTTTTTTAGTACATTTATATATTTATGTAGATACTTTTATTATATAAAAGGGTACTAGAATTAGCATTAATCTTTAATTTATGATTTTTAATGAAGTCTATCAATGATTAGGAATAAATTTCATACTCTTTAGTTTCGTTCTAGATCATTTTAATCAATCATCTTGGCTTATTGGCTTTAATTATTTATCTTCCTTTTATAATGTTATTTTTTAAGTGTTTTTCACTTCAACTCTATACTTTTAGGTCAAGCTCGGTTTCATGTTGGTCCTAATAAAATAAAACTTCAAATTGGCTTTGGAGTACATTTGTTTTCTTTTCAATTATCAACATGAAATTTTAAATTCACTGTAACACATTCAAACAAACATCAAGAAAATTAATCTCAACACTAAAATTTGGAGTTATAAGAGAGCAAAAACTATTAAAATGAAACCGATGAATAAATTTTAGTAAGGAAATAAATCAAAACTACTTAATTATGGTATTTAACCACGTGTATTATACGTGCATACTCATATTGTCTAGGGATCCTTGCATGATATGAAAAGGTTTTTTATATTAATAAATGCGTGGCTAGGAAGTTTGGTGGACATCAACTTAAGTTGATAAGAGTCTTACTATATATATATATATATATAGACACAAATGCGATGTATATATGTGCACACTTGCATCCGCACACACACCCATGCATGCGCGCGCGCACACGCACATGCACACATATTACAGACATATATTTATGCATATATGTATATTTGTTTTTTTTGTGTGTACAGACGGATGCACCCAGTCACCCATCCCCTCACAGATACGTACATATATATGTACAGATATATGCATATATACACATATTTATGTATACACACATATGGGTGGGGGTGAGACTGTGCGCGTGTGTGCGTGGCGGGAGGGGGAGATTCGTGCTAGCATGTGATACATCAAGGTACACATCTAAAAGATAGCCTTGATGTGTACATGCATCTCAAAATAAAATCAATTAATAATAAATTGTTGGACAAGAGCTCTTACCCACTTAAGTTTATTCTACCTCTATATAAAGGGTTTGATGTTTATAAAGTGGCTGCTCATTTAGCAAAATGAGCTACCAAGAGATGGAAGTGGTAAGACCAACATCTTTTGATGCGACTAGAAGGGTGAGGCTCACCACATAGCTATTTCTCGGTGGTTCATTTAGCAAATTGAGCCACTACCTCATACCATTTCTTCCCTCACACATGCACACATATATCACATACACACAGAGACACACACATACACGTACATACATGTATGTTTTTATATATGGCAATGGTTACATATAAACCTTGATATTTAGAAGAATGTTGGTTTACATGTTTGGTTATCCCAAATAGGCATACTTCCCCCCAATATCTCAACCAGAAGGACTTCCTCTAAAGGTTCAAGACGCTAATAGCAAAGAGTGGGTGTTTCAGTTTCGTTTCTGGCCAAACAATAATAGTAGGATGTATGTTTTGGAGGGGGTTACTCCTTGCATTCAATCAATGCAACTACAAGCTGGTGACACAGGTAAATTCATGGAGGACTTGCTGAAATATCTCTCTGAGCAAATAAATAAGCAAATAAGAATTATGTGAAACAAAAAGGGAAAAGAAACAAACTGCTGCTTCGAATTGTATTTATCTTTGCCCTTACTTCATATTCATGTTCTAGTGTCATGAACTTTGATATATCTTTGACTTTTATCAAAGGTCCCAGCAACTACACCAAAAATTTGAACTCCAAAGTTACGGTGAGGGTTGAAATTTTATACTCTAACATGCCCTCTCAGGTTGACCACCCTTTCATGGATCAAAACTAATCTACTTTAAATTTGTGGTTAGGAAGATTTGAACATGGATTACTCTTGTACCATGTCAAAGGTCCTGACCACTACACTAAAACTTTGAAGTTGGTGAGGGTTATAGTTCTATACTCTTAACAATTCTAACATACCATGGCGTGATTTTCGTTTTCTGTTGAGTATCCAGTGACACGGGCGGATCTAGTTTGAAGGAAGTGGTGTCACGTGACACCAACTTCCTTCAAGGTATTAGTGACCCTGAGTGATGCATAGAAAATGATGATTGTGCTGCTCGGTGGCAGTGGGGGTTGAAGAAAGGAAAGGAGGAGAGAGTTGGAAAAGTTCATGGAGAAGATGAGAGGCGGATGTTTGTTCGCTTGGCTCTTTGTGAGAAAGAAGATGCAGGAAGAAAAATGGGTTTTCTAAAACGAAGGGGAGGAGAGTGAGAGAGTTAGGTTTATTATTGTCCTTTTGCTCAAAAGTTTGGGCAACAGATCAGGTCACATGAGTTGTTTTCCAAAGGGCTTACATTTTTGTGATTATTCTATTGGGTTTAGATTGAGAACACATAAATGAAAGGCTAGGATTTTATCCAAGATAATAGGCTGTTTGGATCTTTAATAAATAAACAAAGAAATAGTGACACAGATAATGGATGGATCAGATGAACTTCAACTTAATTTCCAACTAATTGCTTTAAACATATCTTTATAAAGTTTAAATTCACAGCCAACTTTTCAGGTTATTTTGTCTAAGTTTTGTGCTTATTTGAATGGAATTTTTGCTTGCATTAATTTCTGTTGCTTTAAACATAATGGCACTTTGACATAGTTAATGCTGCATTCCTTTGGGCTAAGATGGCTGATCCTGCCACGTATAAAAAGAAATAAGTTTACATACCTTATCTTATCCTCTTTAGCCCTTTTTCTCGTGTTGTGACCTTATTATCTGATAATAATGTCAAAACAAATTGCAATCATACTTGATGTTTTTAGTTTTGGATAAAGCAATGCAGAAGTTCTAACTGGAAAAATACCGAACGAAATTCTGCAGTAACATTTAGTCGAGTAGATCCAGAGGGGAAGTTGGTCATGGGATTCAGGAAAGCTTCAAATATCTCTGAACAGGTATGTAATCATAGAGCATCATAGTTTCTACATGTTACTGTCAAAATGATTGAAACTGCAAATTTTAAGTAGTCTGTCTCATTTGATATAGAACATTTCTGATAAATTTAGTTATCAGTGTTATCAAGGTGTGAGGAACAATGCAGGGCGCAAAGTTCTTTTGCGCGACATACTTGGTTTGCAATGCGATAAGTGCGCCTGAGGGAAGTGAGGTGCAAACCGCACGCATAACTTTTCAATATAGATAAAGAAGCATGAAGGAACATGTGTATGAATTCACAAAAAAAAATTTGTAAAGATAAATTTATTCCAAAACACCTTGGCACTTTTTTCTGCTAAACCCTAAAGACTGAGTCCCCATCCCGCCTTGCTATCCTTTTTGCTCTTCACAGAATTTCAATCAATATGATCCTAATAATATTTTAATATTCCAAATTGCATGCGCACATATACTATGATGAACTGGTCCATGTAAAATCACGAGAATCTTGGATATAGGTACATGCTACTTAGTATGTATATCAATAATACAATTACATGGGTTCACATGCAAAAGTTGGTCGTAATACCAATTACTGCATCTGATTAAAATTGGTATCTTCTTTGTATGAATGTGTATATAATCTGCAAGCCACCATTTTTATCAGTATGCCTCTTCTACGATGTGGGTAAATAAATTTCAAATATTTACCTTTATTTTATATATTAAGACCTGTTTTTTCCCCTAACCTTTAATGTCATTGACAGGATTCACAAACATTTAAGACTGGAAATGGTTTCTCAACACCTCCAGAGAGCAGCATAAATGCAACTGAGTTTGGTTCCAATGGTCCTCTTCGACCTCAAAAGTGTAGTGCAGAATCAAGGAAGCTGTACAATACAGCAGATGAGGCCATCTTGTCTAAATTTGATAAAACTGGATTTATACAGAAAGATGTGGCTGCTACTAAGTCTTCTCAAGGCCTTAGTAGGACAGGTAGCACTCCTGGATCAAGAAATAAACGCTTAAGAATTGAGAATGAGGACTCACTTGAGTTAAAACTAACATGGGAAGAAGCTCAGGAGCTGCTTCGACCGCCTCCTGATGATCCTAGTGTCTTTGTCATTGAAGGCCATGAAATTGAGGAGTATGAGGTACATCATTTAAGATTTGTTCATTCATCTTCATTATAGAGTTACATGAGTTGCTCCTGTTTTTCTTACTGTTATATTGTAAAACTTCGTTATTGTTATTTTCCATTTGAATGGCTGACAAATGAGCTTATATTTTGGAAACTGTGATTTAAACATGCGTTTCTTCTTCTTCCACCCATCCTATTGTTATATTGTCTTTTGACGCGATGGCCTTGGTTATTTTATACCAATTTGACCATTCATCTCCCTTGTTTATTTTAATTTACTCAGCTTATATATATATGTTCAGTAATGCAGATTCGGTTGCTTTTACAGGAATCTCCAATACTTGGAAAGCCTACCATTTTCACCACAACTCAAGCTGGGTAATTTCTATCTTTTCTGAACTTCTCAGCATGTGATAAACATAACTTGATGAAGTTACATGCGATTAATTGATTGTTAAGTTGCACTGTGATTCATATATTTTAAGGGGCGACTAAGGATTTTCTTTTTTAATTAATATCTTATGTTTCATGGCCACGCTAATCTTGTTTTGTGTATTATGTCCGGAAAAGCAATCTCACAGCACATTGCATGTTTATGTTAGGGAGCACATCAACACCTCTTGTTTTTCATTTCCAGAGTCACACTATGCATACTGGCTGAACTTCCCTTCCCTAACAATGTAGCCAATAGAGAAGCTCTACTTTTGAGATCAGAAGTAGCTCTATCACAACATAACATCAGATCGATCTGGCAAAGTAGTGATTCCTATTTAGTGTTCAACTAGATCACAAGGGAATGTTTAAAAAAGTGGAAATGCAAAGCGAAGCGCCAGACTTTATGATGAAGCGAGACGTAAGCTTCAAAGTTGAGGCGTAAGCTTCACGAGTTTAAGCATTTTAATTTTAAAATTGTGGAAATTATGAACATATAATATATACTGGTATTATAATTTACAAATATATACATTCATGTTCTGATTAGTAAATAAGAATTAAATATGTGAAGTATAGAAACGAATCATAATAAACTAAGCTACATGCATTATATACAGTGTTGTAAATAACGGCAAAAAGCGGGGCAATCGCGGCGCGAATAGCGGAAGCGGGCCATCAGCGCTACGCTTAAGGCATTAGCGGCGTGCTTAAGCGGTAAAAACTGCTTTGTGTTCGAAAAGCGCGTGTTAGCAGTTAAAAGCGCTTAAAAGCGCTATTACCCGCATCAGGTTTTAATGAGAATCACCCCCCGAACCCGACCCGTACCAACTAATATTAAACCTCTCCCCTTATTTTGTGCCCTAGCCTCCTCTCCCAGTATTCCCCACTCCCGACTGCCTCTTCCAGTCTCCCCCACTCCCCGCCTCTCTCAGCTCCAGCAACGAGTGACGCCAACTTCCAGCGATGCCGTCCAAGCTCCCACTCCCGACGACCGACGACTTCCAGGTTGTGTAACTGGTTTATGGAGGAACAAAGGTCTCATCTCATGCCTGTTGCAGTGCTCAATCTGATAACCCAATGCAATCGGGTATATATAGCTGGTTTTTTTATGGCATATGGATTCTTTGTTCTCTTCGTTTTCTCTTTGGCATTATTTTGGGTTTCTCTGTGCTGGAGCATGTACTGCTGGCCGTGGTTTTTTTATTCTTCCCCAAGAAGTGGTAAATGGCTTTCGGCTTTTTGGAGATTACTGTAGCAGGTTTTCCCTTCACTTACTGGGAATGGCGGTTTTTTCCACAACAAAAACACTGTAGTAGGGGAGGTATATGGACTTGTCTGCAACAGAAATGAATGAAGAAATAATTTATAGAATTTTTAGATTTTTATATGATTTTTCTTATTATGAAATGAATGAAGAAATAATTTATAGAATTTTTAGATTTTTATATGATTTTTCTTATTATTTAGAATATTTAAATATATTTATATTTTATAGAATTTTTAGATTTTTATATGATTTTTCTTATTATTTAGAATATTTAAATATATTTATATTTGACTGTTATTTGATCGTGCGCTATTTGCCACTATTTTGTCGCAATAGCCCGAAATAGCCTCAGCGGTAACTCGTCGCGATGCGACGCAATCCGCTATCAGCAACCTTGATTATATATAATATTCACTCTTACATGGTCATATTGAAAATATATGGGCATTTTAATGTTAGTCAAAAATTCTTTTATACTCTCCCATCTTATCTAAAGCGTGTGCTTCAAAAGAAAAGCGCTTTATGAAGGATGAAGTGCACGCTTCAATTATGATTTGAGCGATGATGTGTATGCTTCAAGGGATAAAGAGCTTCACTCTTGAGTTTCAAAGCGTTTAGACTTCACTTGTGAAGCGAGTTTCGAAGCGAGTTTCAAAAAGCTTTTGCAAACATTGGTAGTAGCAAATTCGAGTCAATGGAATTGTGTACTTTATAAACTATGGTTTTGCTGGCAGAAAAGCAAGGAGAGAAAAGCTGTTGATATCTTTGAGATAGATAGAAAATAGATAGATAGTCATGTTACTTAGACTTCTACCGTGAAGCTGTGTCCGTATTGGCACATTTCATACCCTTACCTTCACTCGACACTTCTTGGACACTCCTTAAATTTTACTGAAACGAATACTCAATTATACCATACATGTTTAATTTAAAACACTCTCCATACACTTCTTGGACATATATCTACACTTCACATCCATTTTGGAATTCGTTAGACGATGATTGAGTTCTTTTTAGCCTTAAAAACTATGATTTTTCATTAGGTCATTTGCGTATCTAGCACAAAACTATGACAAACCATGCACTTTAGCCGTGTTTCGGTACCCTACCTTTTATTAATTCATCATGTTGCGTAACTGTATCCTTGTCTGTGCCCATATCTAGTGGCGAAGCCAAGAATTTTTTATTGGGGAGACTAATGTAAAACTGTTATAGTATATAAATAAAAAAAAACCAAATATGGCAATGTATAATAAAGTTTCATTATATGTAAGTGGTGAAAGAATAACCTGGAATCGAAGTTTTATGAAAAAAATATAATGAATATTTGAATCATTCCAACATATGTCAACCAACCATTATGCTCCAATCTTTTAAAGTTTCTTCTTACCTAAAAATATATAACTCATGTGTCTTTTACAAATATTGAGACAATAATATACATTATATCATATTTAGTTTCATATTTAACCTAAAGCTATAAAATTCTTATGCTAAAATGAAGCAAAATTCATTTCTGCATGGACATAAAGTGAACGGAGATTGCCAACAATTCTCATACCACAAAATTCATAATAAACAACAAAGTAAGTTGTGCTCGACGTTCTTCCGTTGAACTAAACTCTGCTATGATTGAAATCATTGAATTTGTGCTGAAGTTCTTGGCAATTTCTTTTCCTATGTACAAGATCAAAGAATCATCCAAGAATTAATCTTCCATCTTGTCATGAAGCATTGTCTTCACTATCTTCATGATCGAGAATGTTCGTTCCGTAGTTGCCGTTAATACGTGAAAGTAAGCACAAGCTTAACCAATGTATCAATAAGTTGATGAGTTAATAACTTTCTTGTTCTCACCAAGCATTGGCATAATTCTTGAGTATTAGATTACTTTTGTCATTCGGAATGATTACAAACATTATGATGGTAATGTTGAAGTTCTATTATCAAGCGCGCTAGTTTGTCCTCCGTGAAATCCAAAAGTATAATACTTTTCAGCTAATTCACAAATATGATCCATGTTGAATGACAAATATGATCCATTGTTTGAAGGAACATACGTACTTGATAATAATGCTCAATGGTAATATGATCTCCTTTTCTTCAAGCTCGGCCATGCCTTGCAACATATTGAGAACCCATATTTGGAACATCAACATTTTGTTGCTCTCAGATATGTTGAAATTGATGTTGCAAAGCTTGACAAAGAAGGTTGGTGATTTCCAAAAGCTCATTCATAAGATGCAAGAAGAAAGCAAAATCAAATGAGAATAGATGATTCTAAGCACATTCCGTTTCTCCACACTGAGTAATTTTCTTCTTTAGCAAGCTCACATATAAATATAGAAGTTGCGTCGAACATCTTGAGCGAACTAGAAATATAATCTAGACGAGAACCCCCATTGAGTATCTCCAACACGTTTTAAAATAGCATGAATAAGCCTGTTGGGGAAACCCCCGATGCCGAGATCCAATACCAAATAGCCGAGAGAGAAGAGCAAACACACCAAATCAATGCCACAAATAAGATACACTAGTTTTAACGTGGTTCGGCGGATGCCTACGTCCACAGGGTAAGGAAGGGAGGAGTTTTCACTATTAAAAATCAAGGGGATACAATTAGAGTTACAAATCTCACAAAAAACCGTATTCAAATCACAATTGATCTCTCCAAATGCTCCTACACTAGAAGCCCAACAAAACCCCTCTATTTCAGCTCAAAACCCTTGCACACCAAACCCTAGAAACACCCCTTAGGTATTTATAACAATCCAAAATGAAACGGGTCTGGAACTCAGATTCAGCCCAAACTGCTTCGGCGGTCGACGCGTTCGACTGCCACGGTCGACCGCACCAACTCCAAAAAGAAGCCCAAACTCCAGAAGAAAACGACGGTCGACCGCCAAAGATCAAGAGGCACAGTGAGGCCCCGTGCACGAACGTGGTCGACCGCCACGATCTCGCGGTCGACCGCCGACCATCCAAAACGTTCCCCATGCTCCAACTGTTCTGCCAGTCCTATAAATCTTCACCTCGGCGAACATTCTCCCAAAACTGAGCCGACACTGATCATACCAAAATGCCTCACTTGTTGCGTCAAGTACGCCATGACAACGGACTTATGACAACAGACTCCATCCACAAGTCGAGACTCATATGGGAGTGCGAACACTCACCCAAAACAAACAGTGTCTACTCACCAAATCGGTTGCATCATAAAGACTGCCTACGTATCCTCTAGTCCAAGGAATCAAGTCTTCACGTAGTTCACCCAATGGCCTCCAAAGACCCTCAATCCAAAAGAAGAGTTCTCAACTCTTCATCAACATCAACACCCAATCTGCGGCTGATAGCTTCACCAATGACCCCAAACTGACACGATCCAAACACCTCCACCTGAGGTGACCCAATGGCCATATATAGCTTCACCAATGACCCCAAACTGACACGATCCAAACACCTCCACCTGAGGTGACCCAATGGCCATATCAGCTACATCTACCAGCTGCACTCGAATCTACTAATTCATCATCTGCATCCTGAACAATTTGATCTCTAAACTGTGCCACATCAGCTGGAACCCCAAATAATACAGAATGACCTGGAGTATGTGAAGTAATCTCCACCCAATGTGGAGTAGCATCACCCTCCATCCGTTGTGATATCCCACTGATTTGATCTACACTCTACCTGCCGAGAGTCCAATATGACATACCTGCTCCGAACAAACTCAGAAGCTCTCAACTGATAGCCAAAAGAGCCTCTGAATCCCAATCGTGCAATCAGATCCAATCTCACATCTACGATGTGATCAAGTGCTGGGTAGCCAAACATTCAACGCAATCCAAAGTTTAAAACAACTCCATCAGATCTAACAACTCTCAATGCAGCAGTCGGTAACTTCATAAGATGACCCAAACATGTCGGAGCCCGAATACCAAATCCACTGTTCGACAACCCACGCAGATCCTTCTTCAGAAAGGAACAGTTCACCGAATCCGCCATCTCATCTCGTCGTCCCAATGTCTCCTCTTCTACGAAGTGTCTCCAACTGCCATGAGCTCGGCATGAATGCAAGAAAGAATCCCTACTAGAACTAGTACGATGGTAACCTTTGTCAATACATCTCCTCCAACTATTACGGACTACTAGGGCTTCATACCAACGGGACTTGGTTACAACCCATAAATGCCTAGTACAATCCTCAACATAGGAAACAAAATACCGATTACCTCCCAATGATGCCTCCTTGGAAGGCCTGCCAATGCCTGACTGAACACCTCTTATAAGACCCCTCGATCGATGGATAGAAGTGTCAAACTTCACCACGGTCTTCTCGCTCATCCCAACATGCTCAAAGGACTTCAATCTACAGGTCAGCACTCCTCAACAATCTATGCACGACATAACCAATCATATATCCCAACAACAAACAATGTCACAGTCTAGCCAAAGAAGTCGTCAGCTCTCTATCACCCACCGTGCTCCCAAGCAAATAATACAAGTTACTCTTTCTGACGCCCTTCATCACAATCATGGACCTCAATATGACCTTCAAGCGTGCATCCACCAAGATCACCCTATAGCTTGCTGCCTCCAATGCCCCAAGTGAAATGATGTTCTTCAATTGAGGAACGAACCTCACTTTAACCAACTCCCGAATCATCCCGTCACTCATCTGAATCCGAACGGTACCGATACCATCAATAGCGTATTTGTGATCATTACCCATGAGCACATCTCCTCTTTCCAACTACTGAAAGCTGGAGAACCAATCCCTCCTAGGACATATGTGGTAAGTAGCACGCAAATCCAACATCCACTCGGTAGAATCGGCAACACCAACTGACGAAAGAGCTGGGCACGAACAGCCCGAAGAATCCGAATCTGAAATGTCGTTACTATCCTTTGCAACATTCAACTCTGAAGCTTGAACAACTTTCCCCTTATTCTTCTCGCTTGCAATTTTGGACATTCTGTTTTCTAATATCCATCCTCTCTACAAAAGGCACATTGATTCCTACCAACTGCAGGATGCCCCCTCTAGATTACGATCTCCTACCACAGTTTGGACTCTTAGCTCTTACGATCAATGCCCCCGCTACCGGCTCAATAGAAGTCTTCTTGTCATTCTTACGAAGTTGATAATTCACAAGTGTCGCGGTGACCTCACTATACGAAAGAGATGCCTTCCCGTTAATAAGAGTGAGGACGAATGTCTCATATTCCTCGTCTGGTAAGGAACTCAATAGCAACAACACATTGTCCTCCAGTGATTTTAAAGGCGCAACGAGGCGCGCGCCTCGGGCGCGAGGCGCTTCGGCGCAGTGGAATAGCGCGCGACTGGCGACGGCGATCAGCGACGACGAGCGGCGACGGCGATCAGGTACGTTCTCCTCAGCGATGTTTTTTCTGCTTTTTTTTCTTTTCGTTTTTGCCTTTTCTTTTTTTCTTTTCTTTTCTCCTTAGCGAGCTCTGTGTTCTCGTTCTTTTTCTTTTCTTTTTTCTTTTCTTTTCGTTTTTGCGTTCTCTTTCTTTGCTCCTCAGCGATGTTTTTTCGTTAGTTTTCTTTTCATTTTTTGTTCTCTGCTTTTTTTTCTTTTCTTTTTTGTGTTTTCTTTTTTTCTTTTCTTTTCTCCTCAGCGAGTTCTGCGTTCTCGTTCTTTTTCTTTTCTTTTCTTTTTTTCCTTTCTTTTCTTTTCGTTTTTGCGTTCTCTTTCTTTGCTCCTCAGCGATGTTTTTTCGTTAGTTTTCTTTTCATTTTTTGTTCTCTGCTTTTTTTTCTTTTCTTTTTTGTGTTTTCTTTTTTTCTTTTCTTTTCTCCTCAGCGAGTTCTGCGTTCTCGTTCTTTTTCTTTTCTTTTCTTTTTTTCTTTTCTTTTCTTCTTTTCTCCTCAGCGAGTTCTGCGTTCTCGTTCTTTTTCTTTTCTTTTCTTTTTTTCTTTTCTTTTCTTTTCGTTTTTGCGTTCTCTTTCTTTGCTCCTCAGCGATGTTTTTTTCGTTTGTTTTCTTTTCTTTTTTTTCTTTTTTTGTTCTCTTAATTAAGGACAACGAACATGTGTTTTCTTTTTTCTTTTCTGATGTTCTAAAATCTGAGTTTTTAGTAAGCTGACTGTTAAGTGTAAACTATTAATTAAGTTCATATTTAATGTTAACTAACTCATTAATTCCTAGCTGTTAGATCTTAATTTAAATTTTTTTTTATTATCGCTCTTGACTGATAACTGTTTTTTTCTTTGGCTTAATATCAAAATGTAGAGTCATGATATTATGAACTAATTGCTTGCTTCTTATTAATACATATCAGTCATAATTGTTAAAAATTTTCAAGCTTATTAATGTAGTACTTGTGCTACTATTTGATTTCCTGTGTAAGACTGCAAGTATTGATTCTTGCTATTTGAGCTAGGTGTAGTGCTACTAGTTAGAAGTTGAAACTTAAAACTTGATTTGCCATTTGTAACCTGTGAAGAGGAAAATAAAACTTAGTAATATAGTTGTTAGTGATGCAATATACTAGTATGTAAGTTTGAATAATTTGCATAATTGAATGAAAATTAACGTATAAGTTTTGTGCGCCTCGCTTCACTCGGGCGCGCGCATCGCATTGCGCTTTGCGCATGTGCGCATAAACTGACTTTGCGCGCCGCATTGCGCCTCGCGCATTGAAAACACTGTTGTCCTCATCTTCAGCCATAACATCTACATTCGCCAAATCCGCAAGTAGTTTTGTGTAGTGGTTCATGTGATCACTAATGGATGTCTCCTTCAATTGAAAGCGATAAAGCCTCCTCTTTAAATGCAATCGA
>NC_033800.1:150936060-150954546 GCF_001876935.1 Asparagus officinalis | reverse complement strand
GCTCTTCGTCAAATATTTGCTTTCTAGGACCTCCCAAATCTTCTTTGCCGAAGTCTTATTCATCACATCATATTTTAGATCTTGAATAAGACAAGACCTAATCACACCACACGCCGTTCTATTCATTTTCTTCCAAACATTTTCATCAATATCGTCCGGTTTCCTGTCCAACTCCAATGTATCTTCTAAATTTTACGCATTTAGCGCATCTAAGACTTCGCATCTCCAAAGTCCAAAATTATTTGTGCCATCGAACTTCTCCACACTATCTTCATAGAATGGATACCTAAACTTTGGACGGTCTTCACACTAGAAGAACCCTCCCCACCTTTATCTTTTCCGGTCATATATCTCAAAGCACCCAATAACAATTACGGAACAAACAAGAAATAGATCCAACTTGAAAAGATAGAAACTTTACCACAAAGATCCTACCTTTAACACCAACCAAAGTTTTAGATGAACTTCCCAACTGATCTACTCCAAAAAGCCCAAGCGTTGCCCGGAGCTCTGATACCACTTGTTGGGGAAACCTTCGATGCCGAGATCCAATACCAAATAGCCGAGAGAGAAGAGCAAACACACCAAATCAATGTCACAAACAAGATACACCAGTTTTAACGTGGTTCGGCAGATGCCTACGTCCACGGGGCAAGGATGAGGGAGTTTTCACTATTAGAATTCAATGGAATACAACTAGGGTTACAAATCTCACAAAAAACCCTCTTCAAATCACACTTGATCTCTCTAAATGCTCCTACAATAGAAGCCCAACAAAACCCCTCTATTTTAGCTCAAAACCCTTGAGCACCAAACCCTAGAAACACCCCTTAGGTATTTATAACAATCCAAAACGAAACGGGTCTGAAACCCAGATTCAGCCCAAACCGTTTCGACGGTCGACCGTGACGGTCGACAATGCAGGCATCGTGGTCGACTGCCACGGTCGATCGTACCAACTCCAAAAACAGGCCCAAACTCCAGAAGAAAATGCGGTTGACCGTCACGGTTGATCGCCAAAGATCTAGAGGCACAGTGAGGCCCCGTGCACGAACGCGATCGACCGCCACGATCTCGCGGTCGACCGCCGACCATCCAAAACGTTCCACATGCTCCATCAACTGTTCTGTCAGTCCTACAAAGCCCTCTCCTGGTCTGATCTTTATTTTTTGCAATCATCGATGCAAATTCATTATCTTACCCTCCTTCAATTCATCATTACGTTTGCTTGATGCACTAGCATTGTTGATGATGATAATCAAGTTAGAGAAAATTAGTGTACATACGATACTTCTCGAGATGTCGCAACCGCAACAACTTGACGGCGATGAGCTAAGCAATGAATATAGAAGACACATAGGCATTGTTTGCGAATTAAATCTTGCAGGTCATTCCATTCACCTCACATATTGCTAGATTCATCATATTCTTACCCTCTAATATTTTGAACATCTAACCCATGATGAGAGAGAATGAAAAAAGGCCATTCTTCAAAGTTAAGGCCGCAGGGGTATCATACACGAACTAGGCCAAAGAAACATTCACGTATGCATCCCTCGCAATCCACACATCTCAAAACGATGGCCATTTTCTCTATTTTTGTCACATCACGAGATTCATTGATAATGATGAAAAAATTTGCAAATTCTTCTCGAATCTCTCTTTTGACTTCGCAAGAAAATACATGAAGAATTTTCTTCTTGATTTGCGACGACGTATAGGAGGCATTCCCCGGAGCTTTGTCTAAAACAATATCTGAGACTTTTTCATTGTAAGATGCCAACAACTTAATCAGTTCTATAAAGTTGCCACGACTAAGAGAATCGACACTTTCATCATCACCACGGAAAGCACAAACCTGGAACGTAAGCCATTGGACTACGTCAATTGATACTTGAAGTCTTCGCCGATTAATTGCTATTTGTTCCGAAGTGTGAATACCTTGTAGTTATGTTAAGAAGCATGCATTGCATCATTGCTTACTTTTATAGCTCTTTTATGGAATGAATTACGATCTTTTCCGAATATGCTGTAGAAAAGCACAATTTTCTCCATCTTTGACTTTCATGCAAGCTCTAAAGCCTTCAATAACAAATGTATTATGTTCGATGCGTTTTGTTGACTTGCTAAAAGATAACAAGGTAAGCAGAAAGCCGCATCACTAGATGGAGAATACTCAAGTTATGATGGAAACAATATAAAACTAAGAATAACAAAAATTTCAGTTACGCTTCTCTGGACTTGATAGAGGATAAGTCGGAAGTTTCAGTTGATATGGACCCGACTCTTACATGCTAGCAACAAGTTTCATCTTCTTGGTTTGCATCATAATTCCATATTGGTGAGCGTAATCCAGGAGGATCGCGCTCCAAAGAATCCAAAGAAAGATTGATTTTTTCAAGTTTAGATCTTTGAAACTTTGAAGGGCGACCAACAACCGTAGTTTCGTGATGCTTAGCTTACTATGTGTGGGTTGTGGAAGAGATTTTCTCTTAAAGGAAGTATCAATTATAGTTGGTTTTCCCATCAGTTAAAAAACCTGAGAAATTAAAAATATGCTATAAGTTACACCATTGAACCTTATTTCAAAATCAAAAAATAATAAAAATTAAGTAAACAATTTTAACTTGAGTTTTGCGTCAGTCAAAATAGAAATCAAGATGAAGTTCTTTAAAATATTTACGTGCCTTCCATCTCAGTTGTTAGGAATCTAACACTGAAACCCTAATTGCAACAGAAACGCAGAATAGAGAACAGTACACCAAGTTTTAACGAGGTTCGACAACTGCCTACGTCCTCGGGAGTCACACAGTAAATTTCTTATTAATCAAACAAGAAATTACAATTTAGAAGCAAATCCCAAAACTGGGATTTCTCAAATAAACACTGTAGCTACAGTGTTAATAATCAAAGGGTATGAACCCTTTCAATTCTCACTTGAGAATAAATGAATAACCCCACAATATAAAACCCCTTTTAGTTCTCTTTCTCTCTCTTCTTAAATCCCCTCAACCACTGTTGAATGCTGGGATTTAATCAAAATCGCAGCAGCGATTTTAGGGCAGCCGCCAGAGAGAAAATCGAAGGAGGGGAAAAAAAATCAGCAACAGCGAAACCCTAAGCTAGGGGGTTTATATAGGCGGATATGGAGGGCTGGCGACAGCCTGTCGCCAGCGAATAACCCTGACGCAAAGGTCGGGTTTGCCAGAGGAACGCAGAGTTCGGCTGAAGGGGGTTCGAACACCGAGCTAAAAGGAGAGGGGGGGTCGAACGCAGAGCTGGGTTCGAACGCAGAGCTGGGTTCGAACGCAAAGCTTGGGAGAGGCGCTCGCACGTGCTGCCGAAGATCGCCTGGCCCTCGCCGCCTGTGGCTTCGCCTGCGTCGCCATCGAGCTCATCGGAGCTCCTCGCCGGCGCTCCTCATCGCAAATGAGGTTTGATCTACACCCCAATTCTAACAATCTCCCACTTGGAGATCAAACCGCCATCAACAGGCTATCTCATCAAGCTCCTCTTCTGTGTGGCTCCGCCCTCATTATCTATGCATGAAGGCCAACTGAAGTTGCGCACAACTCCAGTTTTTGAACAGTCACCGTCTTTGTTAACATGTCTGCTGGATTCTTACTTCCTGGAATCTTTTCCAGTTTCAACACGTCATCTTCCAACAGGGATCTGATGAAGTGGTACCGAAGCGCAATATGCTTCGTTCTAGAATGAAATGCTGAATTCTTCGCCAAGTGTATCGCACTCTGACTATCACTGTGCAAAACATTCTTCTCCGTAAACAACCCCTAAAGCCATATCATCTCTTTACTGGCTTCAGTCACTGCAACATACTCAGCTTCTGTAGTGGATAGGGTAACGATCTTCTGTACCTGTGACATCCAACTAACAGCTGTAGTTCCGACGGTGAATACACAACCGGTGGTGCTTCTTCGGTGATCAACTTCACCGCCGAAGTCTGCATCTACGTACCCTTGCACTTCTACCTCTCCCTTACCAAAGTGCAAACACTTCTGTGTGGTGCTTCGTAGATATCTCAGAATCCACTTGACCGCTTCCCAATGAGCTTTTCCCGGATTCGACATAAACCGGCTGACCACTCCCACTGCACGGCTAATGTTTGGTCTCGTACAGACCATTACGTACATCAAACTTCCGATAGCTGAGGCGTAAGGAACCTGAGCCATACTCTCTTTCTCTTCTTCTGATTGAGGAGACTGATCCTTCGATAGACGAAAATGGTTGGCTAAGGGTGTGCTCACAGGCTTGGCGTTGCCCATGTTAAATCTCTGCAAAACACGGTTGATGTACTCCGTCTGAGATAACTGCAAGAGACCTCTCTTCTTATCTCTCGTGATTTGCATTCCAAGGATCTTCTTCGCTGGACCCAAGTCCTTCATGTCAAACTCCTTTGACAGCTGCTGCTTCAAACTCTTGATATCTTTCATATCTGCTCCTGCAACCAACATATCATCAACATACAGCAGTAGGATGATATAACTGGACTGATATCTTTTGAAGTAGCAACAGTGATCGATGTTGCACTTCTGGAAACCTTTCTTGTGCATGAAGCCGTCAAACTTCTTGTACCACTGTCTTGAGGCTTGTTTCAGGCCATACAAGCTCTTCTTGAGTCTGCACACCAGGTTCTTCTTTTCTTCTGAGAAACCTTCTGGCTGGTGCATGTATATCTCCTCTTCTAGATCTCCGTGAAGAAACGCCGTCTTCACGTCTAATTGCTCGAGATGAAGATCTTCAATTGCTACAATACTCATCACGGTCCTGATAGTATTTAGCTTCACCACGGGAGCGAAAATATCGGTGTAGTCAATTCCTTCCTTCTGCTGGAAACCTTTAACAACCAGTCGGGCTTTATATCTTCTGGAACCATCCTGCTCTTCTTTCACCCGGTACACCCATTTATTGTGAAGTGCCTTCTTACCCGTGGGCAACTCAGCTAGTTCCCACGTCTGGTTTGATATGAGAGATTTCATCTCATCTTTCATTGCAAACTCCCACTTGCTCGCATCTCCACACTGACAAGCTTCATCAAAGTTTTCAGGCTCCCCACCATCTGTCAACAACAGATAGTTCATGTATCTCCTGTTGGGTACAGGAGGACGAGAAGATCTTCTTAATATCGGAGCTGGTGCGTCGGGCTCCTGCGCATCATCTTGTCCAACAGGTTCTTCTGGCTGAGGACCCTCTGCATTGGGTTCTTCCGAGAGGTTACTCGGGACATCATCTGCATCTACAAATATTGACTCGCTCTCTGAGTCATCAGTCTTGTGCATGTCCTTGTACATCACCTTCTCGTTGAATATCACATCTCTGCTCCTGATCACCTTCTTGTTTTCGTTGTCCCAAATGCGGTAGCCGAACTCATCTTCACCATAGCCGATGAAAGTGCATTTCTTTGACTTGGGATCAAGCTTATTCCTGCCTTGATCACTAATATGCACGTAAGCTACACAACCGAAAACTTTAAGATGTGAGAGTTTTACCTCCTTTCCGCACCATACCTCCTCTGGTATTCTGTGCTCCAATGGAACCGATGGACCTCGGTTGATCAAGTAAGCTGCTGTGTTGACCGCTTCTGCCCAGAACTGCTTCGGTAGGCCTGATTGTACTCGAATGCTTCTGGCTCTCTCTGTCAACGTTCGGTTCATCCGCTCAGCTACACCATTTTGCTGAGGCGTGCCGGGCACGGTTCTCTCCATTCTGATCCCGTGCTCATAGCAGAACTTCTTGAATCCGGTGTCTTCATATTCACCGCCATTGTCGGTCCTGAGCTTCTTTATTCTCAGACCGGTCTCATTCTCGACCATAGCTTTCCATCTCCTGAAAGCCTCAAATACTTCTGACTTATGCTTCAGAAAGTAGACCCACACTTTCTGAGAGTGATCATCGATAAAAGTCACGAAGTAGTGTTTCCCACCAATCGACGCAGTGGTGGTTGGTCCCCAAACATCTGAGTGAACGAGCTCTAGCTTCTGCTTCCTGGGGGTTCTGCCACTTGTCTGAAAGCTGACTCTCTTCTGCTTTCCAAGTATACATTCTTCACACATATCCATCTCCACTGACTGCAGTCCTGGGAGTTTTCCCTTTGTGTGCATGATTTTCATCCCCTTTTCACTCATATGACCGAGTCTCTGGTGCCACAGCTTTGAAGTCTCATTGCCTGCTGCAACTGAGATCGAACAACGTGCACCTGCTGTCATATATTGGGTACCAGTCTTTCTGCCTCGGGCAATCGTCATTGCACCCTTTGAGATCTTCCAATCATCTCCATGGAAGGTCGTGGTATATCCTTCGCCAGCCAACTGGCCTACGGATATTAAGTTCTTTCTCAGTTCGGGAATATGTCTGACATCCTTCAGCTCCCATACTGACCCGTTCAACTTAATTTTCACCACGCCTTTGCCCACAATAGCACATGGTTGATCATCACCAAGATATACGTATCCAAGATTTCCGGGAGTATAATTCTCGAAGAATTCTTTCTGAGAGGTAGCATGGAACGACGCTCCTGAATCTAACACCCAAGATTCCTCCTTGCTCTTCAAAGAGCATATCAATGCGTCGTCTCCTCCTGAGGTGGAGGTGACATTCACCTCTGCCTTCGCCTCCTTCTCTGTGCACTCTTGCACTGATTCTTGTAATGCCCGGTCTTTCCACAATTCCAACACTCGATAGCCTTCGAGCTGTTGTTTGGATTCCTTGATTTGGACCTCCTGTCCTTTGATCTACCTCTGTAGTTTGATTTTCCTCGTCCGTTTCCTCTGGTTGAATTTCTACCTCTTGACTCTGTATGCAATACTGAAGAGGTTGTAGCTTCACCCGTCTCTCTCCGTCGGATCTCCTCGCTGGGAACCAAATCACGAACGTCGCCGAACTTTAATTTTTTCTTTCCCGACGAGCTACTCACAGCTGTGACTGTAGCGTTTCAACTCTCTGGTAGGGAAGACAAAAGTATCAACGCCCGAACTTCATCATCAAACTCAATCTCAACTGAACTCAATTGGGTTGTAACCGTATTAAGTTCATTGAGGTGTTGTGCTACTGACGCGCCTTCCGCCATTTTCAGATTGAATAACCGTCGCTTCAAATAAACTTTGTTTGCGGCTGATGGCTTCTCATACATGTTTTAGAGTGTGGTCTTCTCCTTCGCTATGTTGAACGCAACATTGCGAGTCAACGTCAATCTGATAACTCCGAGGGCTTGTCTATCTAGAAGGTTCCACTCTTCTTCCTTCATAGAATCCGGCTTCTTCCCCGATAGTGGTTGATACAGATTTTTCTGATACAGATAATCCTCTATCTGTATTTTTCAGAATCCGAAATCTGTTCCATCAAACTTCTCAAGTCTTATTTTCCCTTCATCTGTGGTCATGGCTCCCACTTGAATCTGACTTTCTCTAGATCGTTTCACGCTCTGATACCAGTTGTTAGGAATCTAACACTGAAACCCTAATTGCAACAGAAACGCAGAATAGAGAACAGTACACCAAGTTTTAACGAGGTTCGGCAACTGCCTACGTCCTCGGGAGTCATACAGTAAATTTCTTATTAATCAAACAAGAAATTACAATTTAGGAGCAAATCCCAAAACTAAGATTTCTCAAATAAACACTGTAGCTACAGTGTTAATAATCAAAGGGTATGAACCCTTTCAATTCTCACTTGAGAATAAATGAATAACCCCACAATATAAAACCCCTTTTAGTTCTCTTTCTCTCTTCTTAAATCCCCTCAACCACTGTTGAATGCTGGGATTTAATCAAAATCGCAGCAGCGATTTTAGGGCAGCCGCCAGAGAGAAAATCGGAGGAGGGAAAAAAAAACAGCAACAGCGAAACCCTAGGCGAGGGGGTTTATATAGGCGGATATGGAGGGCTGGCGACAGCCTGTCGCCAGCGAATAACCCTGACGCAAAGGTCGGGTTCGCCAGAGGAACGCAGAGTTCGGCTGAAGGGGGTTCGAACGCCGAGCTAAAAGGAGAGGGGGGGGGTCGAACGCAGAGCTGGGTTCGAACGCAGAGCTGGGTTCGAACGCAAAGCTTGGGAGAGGCGCTTGCACGTGCTGCCGAAGATCGCATGGACCTCGCCGCCTGTGGCTTCGCCTGCGTCGCCATCGAGCTCATCGGAGCTCCTCGCCGACGCTCCTCATCGCAAATGAGGTTTGATCTACACCCCAATTCTAACATCAGTATGTCACATGATGAACCAACCAGTCAACTAGAAATTTCAGACTCAGATCGAATTAACATGCAAAATCTTGAAGGGAAAACCAGTGTTTGGAAAAGATAACAAATCAATATCACGAACACGATACTTGCACCACACAAATGCACATTTAACTGGTAAGAAAAGTATTCTAAATTAGCAAGCATAATTGGGTGATTGAATGTCATGGTTAGCAACTTAGCACCAAACAAATTTTTTGTGGAAACTTAGCACCCAACAACTGAAAGTTAAATCCCTACTCTCTAGCAAAATCCGTAATTAGATGATAATTAACAAATCAACGTCACAATATATACTCGCACCAATCAACTGGGATTTAAACAATTCAACTAATAAGAAAACTACTTAAAAAAAAGAAAAGAAAAAGAAATTAGGGTTTCGAAATTGGAGCTTACCTCATTGGTGGATGAATGGATGAGGAGTTGGGACTTGGGAGAACTGAGAAGCAAGTAAGTAGCATGGACGACCGACGAGTTTCTTGGAGCCTTAGAAAATTAAGAAGATGAGGGACTGAAGGTTTTTTATTTTTGGAAAAACAAAGAAAACAGTAGGGATGGGAGGGTCGGTTGCAAGCGGGAAATTGGGAATTCCCTGCTCTTTGCAAATTGATTAGCATGGGCGTGTCGTTTAGATTTTGGGTATGGGTATAAATTGACCCATTTGCCTCTAACAAGCCCACAAAGCCACATGCCCATAACTTAATTCTCTAGCTCACAAAGTCATAGGTTGGTTCTTTTCTTCATAAAAGCTCATATAAATCGGCCCAAGGCTTAATGTTATGCGTATACTAGTATAAGATCTTTTGCGAACCCATATTCATGCAACTTAGATAAATAGAGAGTGCTGGCCGAACTACGTTAAATCTCTGAGTTTGCCTTGTTGCTTAGTTTGCCTTGTTGCTTTGATTGTTGGGAATTCCTTGCTCTTTGCTTCTCGTATCGCTCCGGCTACCATATGATCGCTTGGCAACAACAATGCTTTATGGAAGAGAAACACTTGAGATGGAGGTCAAATCAACTTTTCTGAACAGTCAAAGTGAAGAGGCCAAATCCATAGGAGGAATCTTTATGCGTGTTCATTGCTAAGGAAAGAGGGTTGTTGTGCAGACGAGGACTAGCGGAGGTGTCAATGAAAGAATTGTTGAGATCGTAGCTAGCGAGAGATCAATATATAACTCTTATACGTCTGCGTGCTTATTATTTGGAGGGAGTTTCTTGATATTAGTGGAAGCCTGGATCTATATACTAGCGCGTGTCCCACAACGATAGAGTGGTTTGTTAGCTCCAAGTGCAGCTATATACGGCCCCTGGCGAGGATCTGTAATGCAAACACCATGTGGGAAGTAGAAGATACCTGCAGGGATTACAAAACACCATGTGGCCAGTTTAATTATTTCATGTCATGTTCGCGATTATAAAAGAATGGTCTCGAGCCTGAAATGTATTGAGTAAACACAGTTCTCTGTTAATTATTTACTGTGAATATTCATAACATAATAGATGCCCTTCTATTTGCATCCATATTAATTAAGTGTAGGAATATCCAAATATTGGATGTTTGGAAGGCTACAATTTTGCCATTTTCAGGTGACTCCGATGCTTGATATCTTTGATCGTGTGTCCATGCACCCCTGACCCGGGGGTAATGGTTGATGTTAGACCATGTAGTTTGTAATTTTAGTTGTAGCTTATATTTCACTAATATAATTGTTTTCCTTTTTTCTTGATAGAAGCATGTGTAATTAAGTGAAGTTTTTCCAGTCAATGTATGCTTAGGCCTTTAGACACTTCTATGATCTAGTCTATGTTGAGATTACCCTAGAGGGGGGTGAGTAGGGTAATCAAACAAAAAATATGCAATTTATGAAATTCAATGCAATACCAAAACACAAATAATAAATATGGCAATAAATAAGAGAGAGAGAGAATAAGAGAATAGTTAGCCAAATTGTACGCTGATGTGTTCAAGAGGTTCGGTCCTCATGACCTACGTCCCCGACCACCTCTCCCGATGGTAATCCACTAAACACACCCGGTTTGGAAATCATAACTTCTTCACAACGATCTCCCCCGAGATCTCACAACCACACAATTTAATCTCTTCGAGATCAAGCTCTCACATAGTAGAATAAATGGAAAAATCTCTCCACAAACACCCCTATAGCAAGGATTAAGAGATTGCAAATGAAACTTGGGGTTGTGGGTATTGAAAGTGTAAATCCGAAATTGAGAAGAATGAGAGTTTAAGCTCAAAACACACAATAAACACAAGCTCAAAGAAATTTTCTTGCTTGCTTGGTTACTGAAGTGAAGAGGGCAAAAGGGTATATATAGGAACCCCAAACAATAGGTCAAATCCCAAACAAAATCCAAAATCCTGAAATTTCAGCTGAAACAGAAACTAGCCGTTACAGTGCCATCAGTCGACTGATGTTACTGTTCAGTCGACTGATGAGCTGACCGTTGGTGGCCGTTCAGACTTCATCGACCGACTGATGAACTCATCACTCGACTAATGCACTGCTTCGATCGACTGATGGTTCATTAGTTAACTAAGCAGAAACTTTTAGTGTTCCCAGGCAGTTTCTTTAGTCGACTGATAACACTGTTCAGTCGACTATAACATGAACATGACCTGTTTTGAAATAAAAATTTAATTTTTAAAGTGCCTTTAAAAATAGCAAATAAATTCTAAAAAATATAAAACTTTGGGAAATGTTTATAAACATGAATATAAACATGCTAGAAAAGGAATATTTGAAATATCATTTTCCAAAAGGAAAAACTTATTATCTTTCAAAAATTGGTCAAAAACATGATTTTAGAAGTATGTGTGTGTGAACCCCAATTGCTTCAGGTGTTATCTACTTTGTTTCTTGCCTACATTATGATCTAGAGAGAAAATAAAGGATACAAACATTGCTCACACATGTATAAAACTCTTGAGGCTAGATATTAATTTGTTGATGAAGCTCATCTTGTATATGTTGCTTTTAAAGGCTTTTCTTCATCAACTTGCCTCCACCTCCTTGGATATCATCGTTACGACGCAAGTTCCATCCATCCTCCAATAGTGGCACTAAATTGCTTGACAAAATACATCCTGTACAATATCACTTAACAACTTAACAAACAATTAGCACCAATAATGGTGTTTGAAAATCATCATCAAAACAAGAGACCTAACATATGTTTCATGGGCAATTCTATCTGAAGCTGTATTGTGTCGCACCCGTGTCATACGTGTAACTAACACCAAGTTCAATGGACACTCCTCAGAGATGTTAGTATACTTATTTAAACCTATACTCAATTATATAATACATGTTTTGATTTAAAATGCACGTCATGTACTTCTTGAACGTATATCCTATGCTTCACATGCACTTCTTGAAACTCCTTGGACATAGGTTAAGTTCGATTTAGCCTGAACCCAGTTCAAAACTTCGTCTTTTGGATATTAGGTTAAAGCAAACAATTATCTAATTTAGAGATCTATATGATAAAATAAATATAAATTGTTTCATAACATGTGATATGAATATTGATCTCATTATATGTATGTGTGTGTCTGTATGAGCAGCCGCGTGCTCTTACCATACCTTTTATAGATTTACCATGTCCTGTACCCTACCCGCTCCGGTACCTGCAGAGGTGAACATATCAGTAAAACTTAAGATCCAATCAAGGTGTTGAAAATACTTACATTCTCTGAATTTAGTGTTTAGCATGTATTACTTAATGTAGTTCTACTGAATGGGGAAAAAACACTACAAAAAAATTTGTAACTTGTGGTGATACTTTTTCTTAAGTCACATTGCATCACATTTTGTGTCGCAAAAATGGAGCGTGACACAAATTGAAAGCGTGGGTAGAGCATGTGTGGAGAGAGTCTTTCTGCAGATGTGGGAATGTGTCACAAAACTCATACCATATACATGTGTGGAGAGTTGTGACACATTTATGTTGTGATCCAATTTTCTTGTTTTGCTTGTCAATTCATGTGCTTAATAGGAATAGATTTCCTACTCCCCCCACCCCACCCCCCACCAACCGAACGCTACTTGACTGAATCCCCACTAATATCCCACCAGCTTCAAAGGCACGTATGCCTCTTTATATTCCTGCCCATATCTGCGGCAATGTCAATTCAGCAAAACTATTTTAACCGGGTCAGTTCTTCTTAACTGAGTGATGTGGAACTAAAGAACAAGTTCATCTCTCTTAAATGCTCCAATGAAAGATGAAGCATTTTTTTCATTTTCATTTTATGTTGTATCTAATGACCCAGGTACGTGTTGTGGCTTGCGACATTTTTTATTTGGGTTGCTATTGTTTAATCCTTTGCAATTAATACAACACTTCTGCATGTCTCGTAAAAGTAAGTGTGGGGTATGAAACATTTGTTGCAGTAAAACTTATATTACTCTTCCTTCTTCCTGTCACTATTTAGTTAGGCTCACTGCTTTTAGTTTTACAGTTACACGGTGAGTCTTTCCTTTTTTTTGATGATATGCAACTTTGGACTCCTTTGTGATCAGAAAAATAATGTTAATGTATAAACCATTGAAACTATTTGATATGATAGTGTGCCTAAGCTGGCTTTTCAATGTCTTTTTCCCCCACTCATTTGGGCAACTCTGAATTATTCTGTAAGCCTCTTATGTTAAAAAAGTAATGTGTGATGCATATTACATTTTAGTTCTTTAACCTTTCATCTTTGCTCGACATGCTTGTATTCTATCTCTGTTGGTATTGGTGCTGATACCTTGTACTAATAATATGCCATACATCACACAAGCAGTGAAAGTAGTCAATGGGCTCAATGTGGAGATTGTTCCAAGTGGCGTAAGCTTCCGGTTGAAGCCCTTCTGCCTTCTAGGTGGACATGCTCCGATAACAAATGGGATCCTGACAGGTAATTATACCGACACTTAGTTGAACATGACCAATTTTACTTGTTATTATTCTTCCCCTGGGATTTAGTCCCATTAAACTACTGGTACTTTGTCAGCCATAGACTTTAATGAAGTTGATATAGTTTAATACTTGGGTCTTCCAGCCTGCCATCCATCTTTCAGTTTAGTAGCTATCTCTGATAATGTAAAGAAGTGCAAGCTAAACACTTGATGATAAGCATCCTTTGAGGGTCACTTTATTAACAATTTACATTTGTACTTAGTTTGCTGCACTTTTTCGTTGCTGCACTTTTTCGTTTTTGGTTTACTCATGGTTAGCGTATTTACGTATTTCTGTTCCATCATACCTTGTTTTCAGGAGAATACAAAGTGATTAATTACTAGAGGGGGAGATTTGTATTAATTGAATTAAAAGCATTGTTCTATTACTGAAGTCTCTTAGGCTTATATAGAGTCCTATAAAGACACACTTACAATTAACCCCCTACACATACTAATATCTCAACACTCCTCAAGATGGGCGAAAGATACCCACTAAACCCATCTTGTCACATCCTCTAACCATATCTACAGAGCTAAGTCTTTTAGTCAGACAGTCTGCTGTCTGATCCTTAGTTGGAACATGGCCTAATTCCACCAGTCCACTGTCCAACTCTCTTTGATGAAGAACCTATCGATCTCGATGTGTTTGGTTCTATCATGCTGCACTGGGTTGTTGGCGATACTGATGGCTGACTTGTTATCACACCATAACTTCATCTTGGCTCCTTGATCTAGCTTTAGCTCCACCAGCATACTCTTCAGTCATAACAACTCTGCAACTCCCAAGGTCATAGCTCTATACTTTGCCTCAGCTGTCGATCTCGCCACCACCGACTACTTCTTACTCTTCCATGAGACCAAGTTGCCTCCTATAAAGATACAATATCCTGAGGTGGACCTCCTGTTATCAGCACAGCTAGCCTAATCAGAGCCACAATAACCCTCAATGCTCACGTGATCATTCTTCTTGAATATCAGCTATTTTTCGGGGGCACTCTTCAAATATCTCAAAATCTGATACACTGCGTTCATATAACCCTTCCTCGGATTATGCATGTAGCGGCTCATCATGCTTACTACAAAAAAGATATCGGGGCACGTGTGACTCAAATAGATCAACCTGCTCACCAACCTATGGTATCTGTCACGATCAATCAGTTCTCCACCCTCAGCACCCAGTTTAAACCTCTGATCGATCGGTGTAGTTGTAGGTTTGCACCCTAACATCCCTATCTCTTTGAGAAGATCCAATGCATACTTCCTATGGGAGAGGACAATCCCCTCCGCTCCTCGAGCTATCTCTATCCCAAGAAAGTATCGAAGTAAGCAAAGATCTTTCACCCCGAACTCCTTACCCAGTCTCACTTTGAGTTCAGCAATCTCCTTCTCATCATCCCCTGTAATAATCATATCATCTACATATACAGCAAGCATGGTAATGTGGCCTCCACTCCGTCGAAAGAACACAGTATGATCGGCGTTGGTTTGCTTGTACCCCATGCCTATCATAACCCTCCTGAATCTGTCAAACCAAGCACGATGAGACTGCTTTAGCCCATAGAGACTTCTCCAATCTGCAGACATTGTCCACTGTTTGATCTGTACCGAATCCTGATGGTATCTCCATGTATACCTCCTCCACTAAATCTTCATGAAGAACTGCATTCTTCACATCTAGTTGGTGTAGCTTCCATCCACCATTTACTGCCAGAGAGATCAAGGTCCGAACCTTGCTCATCTTCGTCACCGGTACAAAAATCGCATCATAGTCGATGCTATATGTCTGACTATACCCTTTTACCACCAGACGAGCCTTGTAGCGCTCAACCTGTCCATCTGGATTCTGCTTCATAGTGAAGACCTACTTGCATCCAACTGCTCTCTTCCCTGTTGGTAGTTTTACTAACTCCTAAGTGCAGTTCTTTTCAAGAGCTCCTATCTCTTCGTGCATAACCTTTTTCCACTTTGGGTCCTTAGCAACCTACCAATTATTAAGTACAATAACAGAGTCTAACGATGCAATAAATGCTCCATGTACAGTAGAGATATTAGAATATGATACAAACTGGGCAAGATCCCAACCATATCTATCGGGAGGATTTCTCGTATTGCTGCGAGTAGTCCTCCGTACTAACATTGGTGTGAAGGGAGTAAGGATAGGAGTGATATCACTTTGGGAGGAATCTGGTGGTGTAGGTGTCTTAGGAGTCGGGGCAAGCATTAGCAAGAGACTTGACACCAGTGACACTGTAGGTACTGTCCCCATACTTTGCTTTCCCTTCCTACTATATGTAAGTAGCTCCCCCTGAGCCGTGAGCTTCACACCTCTCGTCTCCTACTTTTCTTCTTCACTCTTCTGCTCCTCAGCCAATTCTCCATGTTAAGGAATCGATACAGAAATTGATTCCACATTATTCCGTGAAGTCTCACCAATCTCCCTCTCTCGCCTCATACTCCCAGTATCGGGCGAGTCGCTAAAGGGTGAAGTTACCTCCATGGTGTAATATGGTTTGAACTCTCGAAAGTGCACATCCATGCTCACAAATAACCTCTTCTCTACTGGACTCTAGCAAACATACCCCTTCCGTGTCGCAGAATAGCCTACAAAGATACACTTCACTGCTCTAGAGTCAAGCTTCCCAACAGATGGTCTGTTGTCCTTCACAAAGCACACATAGCCAAACACCTTCAGTGAAAGAATCCCACCATTATCTCCCTTTAATATCTCACACGGAGACTTCCACTCCAGCACTTTTGAGGGCATCCTGTTGATCAACTGAGCCGCGGTCAACACTGCTTGCCCCCACAGAGTCTTTGAGACATTCATGACGATCATCATGCTTCTGGTCATCTCTAGAAGGTGTCTGTTCTTTCTTTCTGCTACCACATTCTGTGCTGGTGTGTATACACATGTGGTCTGATGTTGTATTCCCTAAGCTGACAAGTATTCCCCAAGTGCTCTGTTGGTATATTCTGCCCAATTATCAGACCTCAATACCTTCACCACTGCTCCATATTGAGTTTGAACATCCCTATAAAAGTTTTGGAAGCAACCGAACACTTCACTCTTATTTTTCATCAAGTATAACCCAGTAACGCGAGAGAAGCAATCAATGAAGGTAACAAAATACTTGTATCCATTCATAGAACTTGTGGAACAAGACCCCCAAACATCAGAATGTATCACGTCAAATGCACGAGAACTCCTATGACCAGAACTAACATAAGAGCTTCTAGTAAGCTTTCCAAACTCACATGTATCGCACACAAGTTTCTGTTTATTTGCTTTCTCAAATAAAGATGGATACAACCTACTTAAAACATTAAAGGATGAGTGTCCCAAGCGCTGGTGATGAAGCATCAACACACTCTCAGCACTCATCTCAGGTCCTACTCCTGCTCTCTCTATCATAGACACCAACGCTAAGTCCAGCCCTTCACGATCCAGGTACCATAGTCCACTAATTCACGTGTCAGTCCCAAGTCTCCATTCTGTCCCCTTCTCTTGGAAGATCACATTGGGAATGTCAAAAAAAAAAAAACAATACATTTTAGTTGGAGTATGATGACACTAATGGACAAAAGATTTACTGGAAAGAAAGGAGCATACAAAATATTGGACAAAGTTACAGAACCTGTATAATTAACTGTACCCTTACCAACCACAGGTTGAAATGTACCATCAGCAGTCTGGATGTTGTCAGCCGATGCTAGTTTAGTATATGATAAGAACTCACTAGCATTCCCTGTTACATGTCGAGATGCACCGGAATCGACTATCCATTCTGATGACCTAGTGGGAGATATAAAAGCAAGAGCATATGTGTCATCAGTACATTTGGTCGGATGAGCGTAAGTAGCAGTGTTGCCTCTGGGAAAGAACGAAGTGGATGCCTCCTTAGTTCCACTCTTCTTGTATCCATCACCTGCTGCTCTCTGCTTCCTCCTAAGTATCTCCAGGAGCGTTTGATCCTCCTCAGTGAAGACCACATCAACTTCTTCCTCTCCCTCTGCTACCATCAGATTTGCTCGGTTATCTCCTCTTCCACCTCATCGACCGCCACGATCACGACCACGACCATGACCTCCAAACTATTCACGTCCACCCGAATTTCCCTCCTTGGGTGGCTTAGGACAAGCGTGTCTCAGATGACCTACATCATCACAGTTATAGCACTGTCGAGTCCCCCTCTTGAATGCAGTGTTACCTGAGTTGGAGATTGCCAATGCTGACCTCATCCCTGGAAGTTCACCTGTCCTAGCCTGTAGCTTAATGTGACTCTCTTGTATCATAGCTGAGACTGCCTCTTCAAGTGTGGGAATCTTCGATTGAGCTAGCAGCATCGCGGTCCTCTGATCAAATACTGAGGCCAGCCCCTGGAGAAACACTATAGTCCTTTCCTGCAGAAAGGCCTCTCTCTTCTTACACTCCGGATTCTTACAGCTTGCTCGAGGTGAGAAGTGATCATGATCCAGCCACAAACGCTTCAGCTCTGTGGCATACTCTTGTACTGTCATATCTCACTGGACTGTAGCATTAATCTCCCTCTTAATCTGGAACACCCTTAGGTTATTCCCCATCCCATCATAGGTTCTTCTCAGCTTCTCTCAGACGTCCTTCACCTTCCCAATGCCGTCCACTGTGGCGGCAATCGACTGGACCAACGAGTTGAGAAGCCAGATGTACACAAACATATGAGTGGACTTCCACTCATCTCTTCCCGCAGTACCCTCATCCGGCTCTGCCTTTTCACCTATTAAGTACCCCTCCAGATTCCTTCCTGCGAGAGTGTACCTCACCCGACGTGACCAGCTCAGATATATAGCTAGCCCATCGAATTTCAGATCAATAGGCGGGAGCTCTAACTTTGCTCGTGGCCTTGTCGCGCTCTCACCAGCCGACAACTTCATCAGCTGCATCAAAGTTGAGACATCTGCGGGGTTCAACTTCTTGATGATCTCCTCCATCGATCAAGCTCTAGATCAAACACCTGTTCTCCTTCTTCTCTTCGAACCCTTGTACGCAATAAAAATTTTGGCAACACTTCTGCTGCACAACAAGAGTAAGATCTCAACTAAATTCCTGTTTCTCAAAGAAAACAAGAATTGAAAGTGATATATCTCAACAACGTGGGATATACACTTCCTCTCATCAGTTCTAGGACTAACTTGTCGAGGGAATCTACCAAGCTACACACCCAGATCTGGATTTTCCACATCATGGCCAGATCCCCCTCCTTGCATGGTGGCAACGACTCAGCGGCATGATGGCGGCTC
>NC_033800.1:150934022-150935424 GCF_001876935.1 Asparagus officinalis | reverse complement strand
AGGGTTGCACGCGCGTGGTGCAGGAAGGCAGGGAGGCGCGGGAAAAAGGGAGGAGGGGGGTTGGCGGCTAGGGTTAGGATTAGGAGGAGGGGGAGGAAGGTAAGGCAGTTCGATAAGTGAAATTCTTTACATTTCAATAGTGGGTCTGGCCACAAGAACTCTTTATCTTCCGAGTATAGCTTGCAAAAAGAAGGGATTGGTCGGCTAGGGTTTTGCTCTGATACCAAATTGAATTAAAAACATTGTTCTTTTACTGAAATCTCTTAGGCTTATATAGAGCCCTATAAAGACACTTACAATTAACCCCCTACACATACTAATATCTCAACAGTATTGGGAGGTGGCAGGACATAATTTGTTAACTACTTGTCTTGCAAGCTTCAATTTCGTGACCGATATAACATGAGCCCTGGAATTTTTGGCAGGCCCTGTTCTTGTCTACTGTGCTTAGCCGAGAATTAATGTATTCAGATGGTTGGCATCAGGTTGACCATCCTTTTATAAACTTTTATCGAATATTTCATTAAGTATTGTGCTCTGGAAAATCTACTCTAAATGGGAAAGGCTTTTATGATGGTGGTGGTGGTGGTGATGGCTTACATTTAGAGCTTCTTAAATAGTGCAAAATGAAGAGAGGGAATTTTAGAAAACCTGCCTTTAAGCTTTGCTGGTTTCCGGACAAAGCTCCTAATTTTAAAAATGTCGCTTAAACAGTTAAACCCCCTTAAGCGTGGGGTGTTTCATAAACCCCAAATGTTTTCATTTTTTCTTAAAACTAATCTCCCTAATGAGAACTTGTAAAAGATAAATATACCCTTTTCAAATTAACTTCTAATTAATAACTCATGAGTTAAATTAATTAAATCCCTAAACATAATTCAAGAGAGGGGAGAGGCTTTGGTGGCAAACCTCGCTGGTAATGTAAGGAAGAAAGAGAGAAGAGAAAGAGAGAAGGGAAGATAGAAAGGGAGTGGAGGGAAGAGAGGAAAAGAGAGGAGGGGGGATATGGAGGGAAGGATTCTTGGGCGCCTGTTAGGATTTTGGGGAAGGGTCAGTTTCACGGTTAGTATTACACATAGAGTGATAGGGTAGAGGAGAGGTTGCTAGCAACGGCCATCAACGGTGCCGGTTAGGGAGAGTGTTAGTGTTAGAGATAGTGAGATGGGGCCGGGGTCGGTGTCGGCCATCATTGGCGATGGAGTTGAGAACGATTGGGGAATCATGTTAGAGAGGTTTATTTCAAAATTGGACCAAACTTTTTTTTGTTTTTTTAAGGTTTTGTTTTTGGGGTTGGGGTTGGGGTTGGGGGGTGGTTGTGAAAATTACGATTTACAATTGTTAAAAGGGACATTCATACCAGCATTTTGGTCATTTGAACGCATGTGACTTTCACGTGCTTAGT
>NC_033800.1:150910705-150934012 GCF_001876935.1 Asparagus officinalis | reverse complement strand
TATCTATAGTTTAGGGGTTATCTTAAAAATGGACAAACATAATTGAGGGAATTTACCGCTTTACGAAATTACCCAGATGAACACTTTCACGCTCAATCAATGTGGATCAACTTTTTTACACTGGAAGAACTTCACAACAGGCTTTTGATTTAGTGCAATAAAATCGATCAACAATGTGATCCAGCAATGTGCAAGAACAAAGAAGGTATCAAGTTATAAAGTTATGCATTACTGGCCACAGGAGGCTTATTGAACTGTTCACATCCGCTCTGTTTATGTACTGCCACAACTCATGATCATGGTACTTCCCCTTCACATCATCGTTCTTTACTGACCAAAATCACAGCATGAATACTCCATAAGTATGCTTTTTCCGAGTATGGTTAAGCTATTGTTATAACAATAGCGGTTTAACAGACTAAACAATCTGGATAAAGGTTTTTGTTATTATTAGGAAGCACTAGATGAAAATTCACATTATTCTTGATTTCTAATGTTACCTTTTGTCTTTGTACTTTCATAGGGGTTCATGTTCATCTGCTCAGGAACTAACAGATATACTTCCTAGTAATGCCGGTATGAGAACATCTTGCTGTAATTTCCTCCACTGTTTCTTATGTTAGTCAGTTCTTAATCATATTTATTGACTCTTTAATTAAAGCGTGTTAATTTGTTCGCCTGTTCAACGTGCAAGTTGGAGCAGGATGCTGGAACCTGCATACAAATAAACCAACAAGCAGAGTTGCATTATATGTTTGGATAACTAGTCTGAATGTGCTTCTTAAAATGTTTTGGATAGGTTCGAGGAGATCAAAGGTAAAAGACATTGAAAACAATGATAACTTTGAAGTATCAGATGGGCTTGACACGCTTGCCAACCTTGCAATACTCAGGGAGGGAGAATCTCTCCCTCCATCTTCTCAACCTACTACAAAGCATCCTCGGCATCGTCCAGACTGCTCATGTATCGTCTGCATCCAGCCTCCTAGTGGCAAAGGTCCCAAGCACAAGCAGACATGCACTTGCAACATATGTCTCTGTAAAGCGTCGCTTCTGTACCCTCATGCTGCGGCGAGAGAAACGACAGTCAGAGAGAATCTGAGACTGTTCCTCCACACCAGAAGCAGCCTCTTTCTCAGTCGCCGGAGATGCCTTCAAGTAGTGACCCTCATCTGCCAGCAGGGATTTGCATCACTAGTGGCTCTTCTCCTCAAAAGTCCAGCGAGGGTGAGACTGATGATGACCCCGACAAGAAGATAATGTTACCATCTCCTCTCAAGGCTCAGATTGAATTGAACATCCAGCCAGAGCGGGAGGAGGAGCCATTGCCAATGGCTGATGCTGGCAGCGTGATGAGCACTTTTGTTAAGACTACAAACTAGGAATTATTTATGTCTAGATGTGGAAGCACATCTATGGTGTGGTAGGAAGAAAAAGGCCAGTTGTGCCTGTCGGTGTGGTCAGAGCCTGAAATCTATCGAAACCATTGAGTGATATAAGTCACTCAACCTTTGGAGAAATAGCGGACAAGCTCCAGGGATATATTAAAGGTTACTCATCAAATGTAAAAGAGGCCGGAGGAAACAAAAGCTGTGATTTATTTTTTTTAAATTTTTTTATTTGGTTATCCTCCACCTGGAAGGAATAGGTATAACTGCGGCTAGTATAAATGCACAAGGTATTCTTTCTTTTCCCTGTGAGGTTTCAAAATTTGATGGGAAAACTGAAGCTTGTTATGAGGAGATATACACTAGCTTTTCTGATGCGTAAAAGGAATTGTGTAACTAACTTGTGGAGGACTACAGGTTATTACTTGATAGTTTCATGCCAAGTGCGTATTCATGCTGTATCTTGCCGTTGCACATAGCACCGTGATATATGTATATTTTATTAGTTATGCTAACATAATCAGGAAGTTTTTACTTGACGAAAGGTGAACCAACTTAGGTGCTGTTCAAATTCAGTGCTCCAGGATTTGGATGATATTGACAAGCATGTGAGAATTAAAAAAAAGAAGAAAAGAAGAAAAGAAGAAAAGTTCTGCTTAATTTGAGGCATCAATATATTCTTCCGAGCGCTAATAAATTACTTTTGTTCAACAGAAAATTGTTGTCATACAACTTCTCAGTGTGATCTCTGACATTGTAAAGATATTACAGGTACGTAAATTTCCTGAATCTTTGGCATTGTCAAGATAATACTTGTTCGTATGATCTGAATGTTTTCTCCTAATATTTTTTTTTTCTTGTTGAAGAATTAGAGAATAAACAGATGCCAGTTGGCGTTCGAGCCTTCCTTCACCCAGCGGAAAGGAAAAAGAAGTTTATGTTCTTTCTTTTGGGAAGGGAGGATTAGGGAAATGGAACCAATAACAAGCCGAATCAAATCCAGATGCCAATCCAAGGCGTTCGATTTCCCGCAGCAGAAATCAAGAAATCAAGCTTTAATGTGAGAAAAGGAAGATCCTAAGTACTTTACTTTTATAAGTTCTTTATTATACCACATTTTGATTCCCTTGAAGCATATATGCGATAGATAGATTTCTGTTCGAAATCATTCACTAGGCCCAAAAAAGATGATGGAACCTCTCCCACTTCGTGGCTAGGTTTTGATGCTCAGCTCCAGGCGGCTTGTCCTCTGTCAATTGTGCCCCATAACGCAGTAAGATTTTTTGACTTGTGCTAGACTTACATGTTTATACGATAGAAGATGCCGACATATTTGTCAACCTCACAACACCCATCTGGGAAACTACGTTGGTAGTCTGACTAATGCATCGAGGAATAGAAAATGCACGAAGTAAATACATATACGTGTAACTCGTCAGTGCTGGTGATCGTTCGTGGATTTTATGGGTGTCACACTTCGATTGCGTGCGGACTTTTGTCCAAAACCAAAAAACTAATGCTGGAAGTCAGAATTATAGCAATGTTAGATACTGACAGCCGGCAGTTTATTAACTAATGTCAGGTGGTAGGAAAATATGTATGGAACTGTGCTAAATATTTTGTTGCCGGCTAACAGAAAACACAAATGTTTGGCTTCTCTTTGTCTTGCTTGATTTCCTCCTCTCTGGTGTCTCATTTCTTGACTCAGTTAACCATTCTCTCAAATCATTTTTGAATTCAAGGATTAGTTAAAAGTTTACCATATTATATTTGATTATTTTGTTACTCATCTTTCTTTGGCCGTCAATACTGTACGGTTATTAAACCTTGTAATATCCGTCCTCAGTCAACTAAACAATGACACTGATTTGCCGGCTAGTTACCTTGCTCTCTTTCTCTCCCTTAATTACTATCTGTACACCAACAACTACAACGACAACAACAAAGCCTTCATCTCAAATGGTTGGGGTCGGCTACATGAATCCTATTCTCCCATTCCGTTCTACTCTGGACCATCTCCTTCATTAAATTAACCATTATCGTATCCTTCTTAATTGCTCACAACCAAGTTTTTTTTTCAGATCTACTCCTATATCTCTGTCCCCTTAATGGCTATCTCTACTTGGCAATATTCTTTCCTATTTATATATATTGAAACTTGCTTGCTCCTCCAACTTCTTCTCTGACCCTCATTGTCTATCTATGCCAAATGGAGAACAAACACTTGCGGAACAATCTGCCGTTGCTGCGTGATTCTTCCACAGCTTCTGGCTCCCAACCTTGCTCTCCCCTCATTGACCCCACAACTCGCCATGGTTTCTGTCCACTCCGCGGCCGCAAATCCTGTGCTACCGAATCCTCCGGTAAATCACTCTATTCCAATGATGGCGCTCTCCTTCGTGCCCGATGGCCTTCTTCCTCTTCCTATTCGTCTTCAAAGCAATCCAACAATTCGCTAGCGGATTATCTGAGCAACGACGGCCTTCCTGGACTTGTAGATCGAAAGAGCAGCACCAACTCCTATGCAGCCGGTCCCCAATCCCTCTCCCGCATGCGCAGCTGCTCAGAGTTCAGCCGCTTTGAAGAGAAGAAGGAAGAAGATGAACAGAAGAGCAGCAGCAGCAGGAACGTATCCAAAGAAAACCGCCCTTTTGGGAGTTCCATGCGCTACATAGGAAAACTTAGATTCCCCAAATCATCCTCAAAGACCGAAATCAACTCACGCATACTGCCTGGTAGAATGTCCGTGGATGAGAGCATACTCTCGAACTACAGGAGAACCACTGATTTTGCTGTGGACTCGCTGAGCTCAGAGTCTGATAGGAGTGATAGTACCAAGGGGATGAGTCCTAATATTCCTCGGTCTAGAAATAAAGATTCAGGCCCAAAGTCTGCGGATAGGACTCCTGCAAGCAAGCTGGCAGCTGCTGCAGGTATTCGAAGGAGTAGCTCCTTAACAGGAAAAGGACCAGGTTTGAATCTAAGCCCGTGGGCACTTTCTCCCGGGCACCGCTCCAATTCTCCACCAGTACGGCCACCACTGGCAGCGACAATGGAGGGGGGAGGGACTCCGACTAGGTCATTCTCGAGTCTCCGACCAGAAAACCCCGATAAGAGTAAGAAAGTTGGGAATATTATTAGCATGGGGATGGATCTGTTTAGAAGGAAACAGGGTTTTACATCCAGTAATATTAAGTTGAGACCTTCATCTCCTGTGATGGTGGTAGGAGATGTAGGACACCAGTTCAGGATGTTGCGTAATTGTTTGATTCAATGGAGGTATGTGAATGCTAGATTGAACTTCACTAATCAGACAAGAACAAGCACTGCTGAGGTATTTTCAGTAGTACTCTTTACTTGACTGTTTGTAGTTCACTTGTCGTGGTCGGTTGTAGTCTAAAACTTTCCCCCCTTTACGGTTTGTTTTGCAGGGTATGTTGATGCGTGCATGGACTGAGATAGGGAAGCTGCAAAGTTCAGCGATGAAGAAGACGTTGCAGCTTGAGAGGGAGAAGTTGCACCTAAAGCTCGACCTTCATCTATCTTGGCAGGTTAGTACAAGTTTGAACCAATGCTGATTTCTCCTCCACCTCCCGAGAAGATCTTCCTCTAGAACTTCGTAATAGATATTGTTGTCTCTCTGTTGTGGAACCAATGCTGATTTCTCCTCCACCTCCTAAGAAGATTTAGAGAGAATATTACGTTGAAAATGATAACTCTCAGAAAGTGAACCTGTACCTACAGGAGCAATCGCCTGTGGTCATGCCATCTCATAATCCTTCGGTGACCCTCCGAGAAATGTTAAAATCTCCAGCTGCTCCTGTTCTCTCTTCATATTCTGTAAATCAGATGTAATTGGAAAGATCTCTTGAAGCTCGCCCTTGTAGTTTGTTGAACTCTGCATATTATTCTTCCAAATACTTGCTTCCTAACTAAAATCTTGAAAACTTCTGTGAAACAGAGTAGGCTCTGTGTCAAACTACACTTTTCGGAGCAAATTAACTCCAAGAAATACCATAATTCCTGCACGGTCATACAAGGGCAACATCCTGTACTTCTATCTCTGTTGCATTCAATAGATGATTAAGAGTTGTTTATCATCTTCATTCCACTCTATTTCCTTTCTAGAAGGAGACTCCCATCAAGTGATCTTCTTTTTCTCACCCTTCCAAATTAATCAGAACAAGTCTCTTCATTGTAGATAATTACCAGAGGACAATTTTCTATCACAAAATTTTCTGGAAGCAAGCATTTCGGGATAAAGATAGGGGCAACTTCCTTACTGGCGGTCATAGCAATTGACCTATCACCACCCTATCAATTGAAAAACAAATGCCAAGCACCTCCCTACCTCCCCTACAAACCAAACCAAACTCCTAGCACATCTCTTACCATCCTCAAACAACTTCAAACTACGAGAAAACTATTCCAAAGTCCAACGCCATCACCAAACAGCAATAACAACCAAAAACAACTTACTACAAAAATAACTCATCAAAAGAGAAGACAACCAAATAAACCTTACCAAATCCATCTCTATAGCAAGAGAGACTAGATGACTGACTGTAGGTTGTCTAAAAATTACTGCAGATAGCTGGTCCCCATTAAACACCGATGATGGAAGTCACAATATGATGGCTTTCAGAAGACTATAATTTGAAAACTTTCACGTAGATCGATGAAAGCTCTAATTCAACAGCCTTCACAATCAACATCGAGAGATATAATCTGATTGACGCTAATATTTTCAAGGAGCCAAGACGAAGGTTACAAGATGACGATCTTTGCAACGCTCTAGCAAAATAGGCTACAAATTGACGGTCTCTTCGAATCAAAACACAGATATCTCTCAAACTGTAAGGAATTTGATAAAACGGATGGGAGCAAACCAAACCCTTCAGATTGGTTTGGTCGGCTCCGTCTCGTCGAGATAGTCGATTTTCATATATAATTCGTCTAATTCTGACTTACGGTTTAAAAGTTATGACCTGTTCTTCGCAACAAGTTATGTTCTGAAGTCCATCTGCAAGACTGGACTTCGCCTAAACATTGGACTTCGCCTGAAGCTCGCCTAAGGCTCGCCTCTGCGTTCCAGAGTCAAAACATAGTGTTCCAAATCCAAACGCAGAGTTCATTACTACGTTTTCAGCCCAAAACGCATGGTTCATCGCTGCGTTCCAGATCCAAACGTAGCTTTCATTGCTGCGTTTTCAGCCTAAAACGCAGAACCTAACTTTACATTCCAGTTCCAAACACAGAGTTCATTCCAAAACGCAAATTGCGCGTTTGGCTGGTTCAAAACAAAACCCGAATGATATCAAAACCATTTTTTCACTTAATAGGGGCGGTTACACCCCATAAACCCACATTAAGGAGAGATTTAAGGGGGACGGTTTTACCCCATTCAGCCCTATTAAGGAGAAAATCAAGAGACAGTTACACCCCTTAATCTCCTATAAATAGCTAGAATTTCAGTTTAATAAAGGGCTGCTTGGAAGAGATCTTTTAGAGAAGATCAAATCTTTGGATTTTCAGATCGATCTCTTGGAGCTTTTCCTTGGCTTATAAACCGATTTCGGTTAGATCAACTCTTCCACAGAGTTATAACTCGCTCAGAGTTCCCTAACTCATTAAGAGTTTCAAACTTGCTCCACAAGTTTGTTCGAGACTTCGAGTCAAAAGGCGAAGACAACGTTCCACGAGGTAAAGTGTTCGGATCGTCAACGAGAAGAAAACTCGACACTAACATCGAGGGAGGCATCTCATTGCTACCGTGAAGAACCCAGATTTAAACAAAGGAAGGATCTCCGTCGATTTCTTCTCTCTTTTGTAAATCGGGATTTTAATAGAGAAGATTGTAATTTTCTTTTTTCTAAGTTGTTAGAGAGAGATTACAGTGAGAAATTGTAATTCATTCTTTTTCTGAGTCTGTCAGAGAGAATAATACAAATTTAATACTCAATTGTCTTTTTGAATGTTCCCACTAAACAAAAAATGACGACTCTGCTGGGGACTAGCTTTTTCACCGAAGAAGAAGTGGTGGCGCAATCTGACACCAAGCTCGCTAGAACGACCGTTAAAACTTTGATCATTGAGTTCGATCAATCCAAGTATGAGGAGTTACTCTCTTCCGGATCACTTAGCCCCAAGGCTATGCGCAAGATCCACAAAGTCTCTAAGGAGACTAAAGCTCTAGTTGTGACCGACTCGTCAAAGGACTATCTCCTCTGGGTGTTGCACTATTCATATAGTCCCCTCTTTGAATGAGAAGACTTAGCTTTGGCTAAACTCGTCAATCGAGTTGAAGGTTCCACGCCCGCGCCTAAACAACGGGTATCGGGTCACAAGAGGCTTATCATCATGACTAACCTGATCAGTACAGATGGTGATGATACTGCAAAAGCCTTAAAACAGGCTACGAAGAACGCCGCTCGACGAAGGAGAAGATCTCGACGGTGAGCACAACTCCAAGAAAGCCGATCTCTCAACAAACACGAGCCGTGCATTTATGAGCCGAAATGCGATCCTGAGCTCTGCGTTTCTGTTTCAAAACAAGAGCCTCGTGTTCATGAGCCTAAACGAGAATCTCGTGTGAACCATGTTGAACGCAGCCCTCAGTGGCGCGTTATGCAACCAAAACATAACCCTGAGAGGCATGTTTTACAATCAAAATGTAGCCCTCAGGTGCGCGTTATTCAAGCAGAATATAGTTCTCAAGATTGCGTCTCACCTTCAGAACGCAGCCATCAGGCCTGCGTTTTACCATCAGAACACAACCCTCAAGGAAGCTTTGCCAAAACCGAACGCAACTCTCAGGAGTGCATTCTAGAACTAAAATGCAGATCTCAGGACTGCATTTCACCAACAAAATACAGATTTTAGGACTGCATTTCATTAGCAAAATGTAGATCTCAGGATTGTGTTTCACCAGCAAAATACAGACTTCGGTCTTGCATTAATCAAGCTAAACACGACCCTCGTGGTCCTTCTTCGGAACACGATGTGATTCGTCGTGTTCAAAAAGATCAACATGGATTTAAAATTCATATTTGCTAAGAACCAGTCCCATCCATTGACGAACATGGGGTTTCATCTCCACCCCCACGCTCTGTGAGAGATTCACTCCAAGTCTCTGACTTGTAGGAATTGTTGTCGAGAGAAAGACTGGCGCAACAAGCAGCCCACTTATGTCAATGTGAGCGGCTTATTTCTACGGTCCTCTCAGAATGCTAATGTTGTGTATCCACACCCAGGCGATCAATATTCGACCGATTGACGAATGTCGTCAGGCCTGCCAAGCGACGACGTCATCACAAGAAGAAGGTTTCAGAAGCTGAATATTCCGAGGTCACTATCAATGTGATTGGCAGAGGTAAGACCATGACTCCTAGTTCTGACGATTCTGAGACAAGTCGGTCACCGACTGTTAGAAAAATCTGTGACGAGTTTGAAGGAATATACTGGCGCACTCGGACTCGGACAGGAGCCATTCCTCTGATTAATTATCAAAGACTAGCTAGGGGAACTACATCCGATGGTGAGCATTCAGCTATGGCAGAATCTCAATCCTCTATCTCTTTCATATAACATGAGAGCTCCTCCTATATGATGGGAAATCATGAAGATCTCGTGAAGAGACTTGATGAGGAGCAAGCCATGGTCAAAGCAAAACAGGAGGTCATCAATGAACTTCAGATCCAGATAACTCAATTCATCGCAGACAAGACCAAATCTCAGAAGACAAATTTTCCGCTAAGGTAAGAATCTTCCCAAAGAGGAAGAACGTCTTCATCCCTACCTCACACAAGCAAGGGGAAGGAAAAAATTGTTGATGATGGTGCTTCTGACCAAGAAGCCCACAACTTAGAATCTTCCTCTGATGAAGGAAGAGAGACTGAGAACGAGCATAATCTCTAGTCTGCGAAAATGAAAGAATTGTAAGTCCGCCTCAATGCTATTGCTAACATAAGCGAACTTCAAGACGAGGGAGTTGCTAGGTCCTATCATGCCGGATGGAATACAACCCCTTATCCTCTAAAGTTCGAGGTCCCGACGCTATAAACTTTTGACGGCATGAGATCATCGAATCAACATATCTATCATTTTAAGTCACAGACTGGGAATATGATATCAAACGATGCCATACTGACGCGATTGTTCGTTGGCACCCTCAAGGGAGTTGCCTTTAAATGGTTCAGAAAACTGCATGCCGGATGTATCCAAAAGTGGGCGGCTAGAGACACTCTTCCTGTCAAGATTCTTTGAAGATGATACATAAGCATCCATCCATATCCATATAAGCCTCCATCCATATCCATACCCTTCGCGCCACTAAGCAGAAGAAGAGAGAGTCCGTCAAAGCATTCGTCAAGAGGTTCTGAAGCATGACTCTTCAATGTTCGTCGGGTATGACACAGTCTACCTTAATAGAGACCTATCAACATAACTTACAGACCAACCTTCTAGCACAAATTAGGGTTGCAGAATGCCGTTCCTGGAGACAACTAATCTCTCAAGGCAAACAAGCTTAAAAAATTATTATCAGGATCAAAGCTGAAGAATAAAGTAAGCAGGATCAACCTGAACAATCGGACCACGCCCAATCTTCTCAATTAGAAGGAGAAGATACTACGATCACTAAAGCCAATTCTCTTCAATAGGATGACGGGTCCACAAAACTATCATGTTAATAATTACCTCTAATAGCCAAACTCCTCAGATAACGACTTACTATATGACATATTCCAATCATAGTCGTTATACTCTAATGTCACTGAATGACTTGACGGATAGTGGCCTACTAGGCAATGTGCCATGTCTACCCCTTTTCCCCCACTGCACTTGTTCAAAACTGGTGTTTGGTGGGAAAATTTAAAAGAAGACAATTGAGAAAATGATTTATTGTATTATCTCTCTAAAAGAATGAATACTATCCTCTCAATACAATTCTCCCGATTTACAAAAGAAAAAATGATTGACGGAGATCCTCCCATTTGTTTAATTCTGGGTTCTTCACGATGGCGATGAAGTGACTCCCTCAAATACTCGTGTCGAGTTTGCTCTCCGTTGACGATCCGAACACCTTGCTGGAACGTTATCTTTGCCTCTTGACTTGACGTTTTGGACGAACTTGTAAAGCAAGTTTGAAACTCTTGACGAGTTGATAACTCAGAACGAGTTTTTAGAACTCTGTAATAGAGTTGATTTGAACCGAAAGCTGGTTATAGCCAAGAACAAGCTCCTCGTTGCTGAAGTTGAAGATGATCTCTGTTGAAGAATCATGTCGATCTCCTTTTTATGACTTTCTCATGAAAAAGTTCAGCCCCTCAACTTGATGGAGTTAACTTGATATTTATAGGGGATTAAGGGGGTGTAACCGCCCCTTAAATACTTCTAAGTGGGGTGTACCACCCTCAAATTATGGGAAACGGTTTTGGAATCGTTTAGCCCATGCTTGAACGAGTCAAATGCCGAAATTGGTGTTCTGGGCCCGAACTCTGCGTTTTAGAGATGAAACACTGAGTTGGGCCTATGCTTAAGGCTGAAAACACAGTGTTCGTGCTGCATTGAGATGCAGATGTGAACTCTGCATTTTGGCATCTGAGACGCAGAGATGAACTCTGCGTTTTGAGTCTGGAACGCAGTCACGAGCTCTGCGTCTGGGCTTGAACGCTGGGGATGAACCCTACGTTTTGAGCTTGAAACATGGGCATGACATTTGCGTTTTGAATCTGAGAGGCAGAGGTGAGATCTGCGTCTTGATTTGAAAAGACCGTTAAATTGTAGTCTCTTTTGCTAGGACGTTGAAAAAACCGTCATATTGTAATCTTCGTCTTAGCTCCTTGAAAATATGAGAGTCATCAGATTGTAACTCCCGATGTTGATTGTGAAGGCTATTGATTAGAGCTTTCATCAGTTGTTATGAAGGTCGTCAGATTGTAAACTTTATCAATCTACGTGAAAGTCTTCAAATTGTATCATTCTGGAAGCCGTCAAATTGTAATTTTTATCATCGGTGTTTGATGGGGATTAGCTATCTGCACTGATTTTTAGACAACCTACAACTGGGGGTTGGTTTATTTGTGATCCACTGGATTATGAGTAATAAATTTTCTGAGTTGTTATGTTCAATAAAATACCTCTGTCAACCATAAAATCCACAAACACTTTCACGTTAACATCACATCTCTGACAATCCACTTATCAATCCTCTTCAATAGGATGATATGTCCATAAAGTTGCTACGAACGTAACAAATTCTATCACGTTAATATCAAACCTCTGATAACCAATCCTTTTATCACATTAATATTACACATCTGATAACGCCATGCTAATATCACACCTCTGACAATCAACTTATTGACTCTCTCTAATAGAGCGATAGGTCCTCAAAGTTGTTCCGATCGTAACAAATTCTCGTCATGTTAATATCACACCTCGGACAATCAACTTATCTTATCGACTCTCTTTAATAGAGCGAAATATCCTTAAAGTTGCTCTGATCGCAACAAACTCCAGTCACGTTAATATCACATCTTTGACAATCAACTTATCGACTTTGTTCAATAGAGCGATAGGTCCTCAAAGTTGCCCCATTCACAACAAATTCCCGTCACGTTAATATCACACATCTGATAATCAACTTATCGACTCTCTTCAATAGAGTGATAGGTCCACAAACCTGTCAAGTTAACATCATACATCTGACGACCAAATTAATTTATCGATTCTCTTCAATAGAGCGATAGGCCCATAAAATACTGTTAGGTTAACATCACATCTCTAACAGTCAAACCCCTCTTCAATAGAGCGATAGGCCCATAAAATACTGTTAGGTTAACATCACATCTCTAACAGTCAAACCCCCTAATGAACTTGTTAATCCTTATAAAATACTGTTAGGTTAACATCACATCTCTAACAGTCAAACCCCCTAATGAACTTGTTAATCCTTTTTTTAATAAGAATAGCAAGTTTTCATTATAAAATTCCTAACGGATTAAAGATTTTCTAGAATTATCCTAGTGACAATGAAGAATTTTTTTTGAATTTTACTCTAAGTGAAAATTCATGCCAAGTTAATACTACATCTCTGGTACTTAAAACTTTCTTTCAGTGTTTCAAGTAAAAATATAACATAGGAAGAAATAGCGGTAAAACCTACATATTCAATATCGTAGCAGGTTGTTATTAATAATACCAGAATCCATGCCTTACACGCATGAGAGACTTTATCTTGATTCCTAATTAGAGATAAGTCAGCATCTAACACATGCTATCAGGTGGCCTATTCTAGCAATAATGGCGAAGTCTACGTATTCAACATCGTAACATCAAAAATGCATGCCTTTCACGCATATGAGACTTTATGTCGATCCCTAATTAGAGGTAAGCCTATGCCTAACACGCGTTGCCGGATAGTCTATTCCCGTAAAATTGACATAAGTCTATGTATTCGGCATCATAGCACTAAATCTAAAAGACTTCATTCTTTTAGCACAACGTTACATGTGGAACGGACTTAGACAATCCACATGCTAGCTCGAATCAAACGGTAGTTGGTAAAGGCTTATTAAATCCGTTGATGGCCGAGGATATGCCAAAAATCCTATGAATATTTACGGGCCCATTAGCTGAATGGATGTGATTCATGACGTGACGTTTAAGAGCTTCTGCTCATGAGTAGCTTGTATCGTCGCTACAGTTTCTCTTTGAAGCTCATCCTCACACAGGTCCTACGTGGCAAATCCCTTCAACCAAGATGCCTTTGAAGCAAGTGCAGAGAACAACTCCTTTATGACAGGGAATCAACAGCTCCAAGATCAGAGTTGAGATCCAAAGTATTTTAAAAATTCGTCCCAATCAACCGCGAACTTTAAAAAACTTTAGAGGAGGTTTTGTAGGCTGTATTACTGCAGATAGCTGATCCCCATCAAACACCAATGATGAAAGTTATAATCTGACGATTTTTAGAAGACTATAATTAAAAACTTTCACATAGATCGATGAATGCTCTAATTCAACAGCCTTCACAATCAATATCGGGAGATACAATCTGACAACTCTCATATTTTTATGGAGCCAAGATGAAGGTTACAAAATAACGATTCTTGCAATGCTCTAGCAAAAGAGACTATAAATTGACGGTCTCTTCGAATCAAAACAAAGATATCTATCAAACTGTAAGGAATTTGATGAAATGGACGGGAGCAAACCAAACCTTTTGGGTTGGTTTGGTCGGCTCCATCTCGTCAAGATAGTCGATTTTAATATATAATTCGTCCAATTCCGACTTACGGTTTGAAAGTTATGACCTGTTGTTCGTAGCGAGTTATGTTCTGAACTCCGTCTACAAGAATGGACTTCACCTGAACATTGGACTTCGCCTGAAGCTCGCCTCTGCGTTCTAGATTCAAAACATAATGTTCCAGATCCAAACGCAGAACTCATTGCTGCGTTTTCAGCCCAAAACGCAGGGTTCGTCGTTGTGTTTCAGATCCAAACACAACTTTCATTGCGTTTTCAGACCAAAACGCAGGGTTCGTCGTTGCGTTCCAGATCCAAACGCAGTTTTCATTGTTGCATTTTCAGCCCAAAATGCAGGGTTCATCGCTGCGTTCCAAATCCAAACACAGCTTTTATTGCTGTATTTTTAGTCCAAAACGCAGAACCCAACTCTGCGTTCCATTTCTAAACGCAGAGTTCATTCCAGAACGCGAATTGCGCGTTTGACTGGTTCAAAACAGAACCTGAACGGTTTCAAAATTATTTTTCCACTTAATGGGGGCAGTTACACCCCATAAACCCTCATTAAGTAGAGATTTAAGGAGGCGATTACACCCCATTCAGCCCTATTAAGGAGCAAATCAAGGGGGCGGTTACTCCCCTTAATCTCCTATATATAGCTTAAATTTTAGCTTAATAAACGGCTGCTTGGGATCATCTTTTCGGCGGCAAAGAAGAGATCTTTTAGAGCAGATCAAATCTTTGGATTTCCAGATCGATCCCTTGGAGCTTTTCCTTGGCTTATAAACAAATTTCGGTTAGATCAACTCTTAAACAGAGTTATAACTCGCTCAGAGTTTCCTAACTCATTAAGAGTTTCAAACTTACCCCGCAAGTTCGTCCGAGACTTCAAGTCAAAACGCAAAGACAACGTTCCACGAGGTGAAGCGTTCGGATCATCAACGAGAAGCAAACTCAACACTAACATCGAGGGAGACATCTCATCGCTACCGTGAAGAACCCAAATTTAAAAAAAAGGAAGGATCTCCGTCGATTCCTTCTCTCTTTTGTAAATCGGGATTTCAATAGAGAAGATTATAATTTTCTTTTTTCTAAGTCGTTAGAGAGAGATTACAGTGAGAAATTGTAATTCATTCTTTTTTTTGTAATTCATTCTTTTTTCTGAGTCTGTCAGAGAGAATAATATAAATTTAATTCTCAATTGTCTTCTTAAATTTTCCCACCAAACAACGACCTGACAATGGCGTAGGTGACCTGACGGCAATGACAATGGTAGCCCATCATTGGTGGCTGGTAGCCTGACAAAGACATCGCCTATAACGAATGCTAGGTTTTTGAGGAAAAGGCTATTAAAATCTTATTTTGAGAACCACGACTTTGATACCATTATAAATATAGACTTTTAAGTAGGTAATCATCATAATCTCATTAATTGCATTGAGATCTCTATATAAAATAGTAAGGCCTAAGAAACGTGGGACTAAAATAAATAAAAAACAAGATGGTCTAATTATATTATTTAATTGATAAGTATAGAGAAGTTTGAGAGAACTTGATAATCTTATTCATTGCATTGAGGTATTTATATATATGAAATAGTAATGGGAGAAGTTCTATTATCAGAAGTAATGTAGGACTAAAATAAAGGAAAACAAGATGCTCTAACTATATCATATAACTCCTCTCAAACTATATTGGGATATCGAAGGCAATTTGCTGGGAAGGAATGCTCATGATAATTTGCTTGCAAGCAGAAAATGTTGCGGTGCTATCTGACAAAAGCTTGGACTAAGAAGAGGGCTAGTAAGAGCTTGGCTGGTGAGAGTTTGGCAGGAGGTGATGGCTGGGGGAAGTTTGATTGGGAAAGGAGGGATGCTTGATTGGGAAAGGAGAGCTGGCCGAAGGTAGCTTGGCTAGGGGCTATGACGTCGTGATTGAGGTCATGGTGAGAGATGCCTCTCAAGCATTCCATCAAACATCTTGTGTGCACCCGTCGAAGGTTGTGGCGTCGTCGGAGCAGTGGAGCATGCGAGGGAGGGACGACAAGTTGTGGTGGCGACATGGTTGCAATAAACAGCGAGTGGTTGAAGCAGGTAGCTGGTGCTGTCAAAAAAGAAATAATTAGTATAAATCTAAAATTAAAAGTTAGAACACCAGGCTTGAACGAGTGCAGTCATGATTTCACTGCCCTAGAAGATAGAGGACCCACCTATCACCCTGGCACAGTCAATCCTCTCCCCCTAGCGGTAAAAGCCCCCGAAAAGCGACTGACCTTTGTACTCGGACGTGAGTAGCAGAGCTTCTTTTCAGACGAAGATGATTGCATGAAAAGGAAATTAACACAGTAAAAAAATGTTGAGAGAGAAAATTTGATAAGGAAGATGATGGAGAATTCTGCTTGTTTTTCTGTGATTTCCGAGGAGGAGAGCTCTTGTATTTATAGGGGCTGGAGGCGAGTATCTGTTGCTCCTCTTCCGCATCCATTACGCACTATCCACATAACTCCCCGCGCCAACTCCGCATATGTTATGAACAGGTCAAGCAGAAGAAAATGGTAAAAAATAAAAAATCTGTGAAGCAAAAATTGTGTGCGTGTGCGGCATAGCGTGGCGCGCAAGCGTCGCGGTGTGACGTGGCGCGCGGGCATCGCGGCGTGGGTAGACGTGGCATGGCGAGGCGAGGCGTGGCGCGCGTGTGTGTATGATAGCAATAGCCCAAACAATACAAGGCCCAAAACACTAGCTCAAACCCCAATGAGATGTGAACCATTATAAACCTCTTGGACTTCTTTCCGTTTTCCGATGTGGGACTATTCACAAAGGTAAAATTGCCTTTTCATGAACAAAAATATCCAACGGTCCCCCCCAAAAGGCAATATTGACTGAAAACTCAAAATCAATAAATAAATCAATAAATCATAAAAAGGATATAGGTTGGGAAACCTTTCGTATCGTGAATTTGGGATATGTAGCTTTCGGCTTTGAACCTTTCCTTAGTGTGTTCATCGCCACCTGAGGGACATAATGGACTAGGCCTTGAATTAGGCCCCTTGAAGCAGGTATTAACGAAAATACGCACAATACATCTTCATCTATTGAGCAAAGCTGGTTGAGCGTTAAAGACCATGTTCACAATAACCGACTCATGAGAGTTTCTAGGGGTTAGCCCAGCCTCCCCCCTAACCGTGGCCATCACAGTTCCTCTTACGAAGGTAAGTCCTCCAAGAGTACTACAGCTGGATATCATACCCTCTGCAATACATGTGTTCAACTTATTAAGAGTAAAACTCAGCCTAACCACCTGTATCATAAGAACATCGTCATCATAGAGAAGGGGTAATAGAAGATGCTATATAATGATATATAATATATCTAGGTTGATGCTTTACACGAATGTCACTTGTTCAGCTTGTTTCTACCATATTGAACCAACATTGTCTCCAAATAAGGGTTGAGTTATCACTGTCAGTGATCTCATCTATAGGCTTAACCCTATCTCCCTCGATGAATCCAGAGCCACACTCCTAGATAATCCCTTAGTCAAAGGGTCAGCAAGATTCTTTTCAGACTTTACAAAGTCCAAGATTACAACTTTGCCTAACAAATGTTGTATAGGTTTATATCTTATTTGAATATGTCTGTTAAGTTTTTTATTTACATGCACTTACTTTAGAAGCTCTATGGTGGATCTAGAATCAGAGTGAATGGAAATAGGAGGAGAGCGTTTAAGGACCAAAGGAAGTTCAGAGAGAAGATATTTTAACCATTCTGCTTCTGTGCAAAGAGTAATCAATTCAGACTCTATGGTGCTCCTGACAATCACTATTTGCTTATAGGATTTCTAGGATACAGCTGCACCACCAAAAAGAAATACATATCCAGATCTTGACTTTACACTGTTAAAATATGTGACCTAATTGGTGTCACTGTACCCTTCTATAGCATCAGTGTAACCAGTGTAAGCCAAGCAATAGTCAACTGTACCTTTCAGGTTTTTAAATACTCTTTCTAAGGCAGACCAGTGGTCTTGGCTAGGGTTGCTAGTATACTAGCTCAGTCTCCCTACAACATAAGCTATATCGGGTCTGGTCCGATTGAATATGTGTAAGAGAGATCTAATTAGCTGAGAATACTTCAGCTGGGAGACAGGTTCACCTTCATTCTTCTTTAAGGATATTAAAGAATCATAAGGTATAGAAACAAGTTTAGAGTTATGGAAGTTGAATTTAATCAGCAATTTCTCAATACTGTGAGAAAGACGCAAAGATATTCCTCTACTGTCTCTATTGATTTTTATTCTAAGTATCATATCAGCAAGACCTAAGTCTTTCATGTCAAAGTTCTTGGATAGATAATCCTTAACCTTTAAGATTAATTCAAGAGTTTTTCCAAAGATGAGGATATCATCAACATAGAGACAAAGGATGACATAGTCATTGTTTATCACTTTAGTGTAAACACACTTGTCGTGTTCATTCACAGTGAAACCATATTGCGCAATGACTTTGTTAAATTTCTGGTGCCATTGTTTAGGAGGTTATTTAAGACCATACAAAGATTAAACAAGTTTACAGACTTTGTTTTCCTGACCCTTGGCAATGAATCCTTCAGATTGGTGCATATAGATCTCTTCATCTAAATCACCATTTAGGAAAGTAGAATTGACATCCATTTGATGTATGATCAGCTTATGGATAGCAGCAAAAGATAGTAATACTCGAATAATGGAGATTCGGGCTATAGGAGAATATGTATGAAAATAATCAATGTCCTTTTGCTGAGTATAGACTTTAGCTACTAATCTAGCTTTAAATTTATCTATGGAACCATCAGCTCTAAGTTTCTTCTTGAATACCCACTTACAACCAACATGTTTACAGACTGGAGGTAAGTTGGTGAGTATCCAAGTATTGTTTTCCATGATAGATTTAATCTCATTATCAATGACTTCTTTCTAGAAAGGAGATTTATGTGAATCCATTGCTTCTTGGAATGAGCTTGGATCACCTTCAACAAGAAAGGTAAATAAGTCTTCTCCAAAATCCTTTTGAATTCTACCTCTTTTGCTCCTTCGAGGTTCAATATCAAAATGCTGAGAAGAACTGAAAGATGGTGAATCAGAAGGAAGAGATGAACTAGGATTTTTAGAGATTTTGGATTTGAAAGGAAAGATATTTTTAAAATAGACTGCATTTCTAGCTTCAATAATAGTGTTGTTGGATATGTCACTGATTTCAGAGTTAATGATCAGAAATCTGTTAACATTTCTATCTAGTACATATCCAATAAAAGCAGCATCTACAGTCTTAGAATCAATTTTCCTCTTCTTAGATTCAGGAATTGCTACTTTAGCCAAGCAACCCCAAACTCGGAAGAAGTTTAACCTAGAAGATCTTCCTTTCCAATATTCATAAGGAGTTGTCTCAGAATGTTTCTGCGGAATCCTATTGAGAATGAAGCAAGCAGAAAGAAGAGCTTCACCCAAGAGATTTTCAGGTGCTCCTAAACTGAGTAATATACAGTTTACCATGTCCATTAGGGTTCTGTTCTTTCGTTCAGCTACCCCGTTAGATTGTGGTGTATAAGGATCAGTAACCTCATGAATAATATCGTGTTTTTGGCAATATTCAGTCATATCATTTGAAGTATACTCCCCCTACGATCAAATCTTAGAATCTTGATCTTTCTGTCAAGTTGGTTCTCAGATTCAACTTTATACACCTTAAACCTATCTACGACTTCATCTTTAGTTCTGAGAAGATAGGTGTAACAATATCTGGAGTGATCGTCTATAAATATCACAAAATATCTCCTACCCCCTCAGGTGAGAACTCTGTTTGAGTCACACACATCACTATGAATTAATTCGAGAGGTTCAGAGTTTCTAGTTATAGACTTGAAGGGTTTTAGTGTGTTTCCCTTGAACATATATCTTACACTTAGATGAGGGATCATGAGAGGATTTAGGAATAAGATTCAATTTTATCATTTTTTGCAAGGTTTGGAAATTGACATGTCTATCTCACACTTAGATGAGGGATCATGAGAGGATTTAGGAATAAGATTCAATTTTATCATTCTTTGCAAGGTTTGGAAATTGACATGTCTTAGTCGTCCATGCCAGACATCACAAGACTCAACAATTTGTGCAACAGGAGCCTCAGAAACTTCATTGGAACTGGAATTGTTTACATTGAGTTTGAAAAGAACATTACAGATAAAACTTTTTCCAATGAATACATTATTTTTGGTAATCAAAAATTTATTTGATTCCTTGACAATCCTAAAACCATCTCTAAGGAGAAGAGATTCACTGATCAAATTGCGACAGAGAGAAGGAACATGATGGATGCCTTACAGATTTAGAGCTTTCCCAGAGGTCATGGTGAGCTCTATACATCCACTTCCAATTATTTGTTTGGTGGAGGTCATGGTGAGCTCTATACATCCACTTCCAATTATTTGTTTGGTGGAGTCATCTGCTAAGCTTATGCTTCCTCCACATGATTCCTATACATCCACTTCCAATTATTTGTTTGGTGGAGTCATCTGCTAAGCTTATGCTTCCTCCACATGATTCCCGAAGAAAGTTAGGTTCTCTTCAATTATATTAACTTTGTTGGATCCATTTCCTTTAAGAGCAGGTTTAGCCAGTTCCTTCTTCCGAAAGAAATAGTTGGGAGCTAGATGGTTGGTTCTACCACAGGCATAACAGAACTTTCCATCAAACTTATGGCTGGAAGAGTTGGGATTGGATTTGGAAGAAAATTTGTTGAAGGATTGATTGTTTTTCTTGAATTTCTTTCCTTTCGGTTTGAAATTCCTAGATTTAGGCTTATCCTGTATCAAGCTCACTTTAGCTTTTGATTTAGACTTGGTTTTGAAATTTTGCATATACCGGTCTTCAATACGAATAGCTTTGAGGGCTTCAATTAAGGTTAGATCTCCTTGCTTGTGCCGGAGATCTCAAGCAAATCTAGACCAGAATGGAGGGAGTTTATCAATCAGACATGAAACTTTATAGTTATCAGTAAATGTGTTTCCTTTTGATTGGAGGTGATAGAGGAAATCTTGGAATTCATGAATTTGTTCATTATTGGGTTTTTCATCAACCATCATGAACTTATTGAAGGAGGAGGAGGTGTGTTTGTGGAAAATTTGTAGTAACAAGAAAAATAATGAAAGAATCGTATTTGATTTATTCTCTCTAACTGCTTAGAAAAAGAATGATTACAACCCTCTCAATCTTGATTACAATTTGGATTTCCTGATTACAAAAGAGAGGAGAATGATCTGGATTCTCCCCTTTGTTTAATTCTGGGTTCTTCACGGTGGCGATGAGATGCCTCCCTCGAATGCTCGCGTCGAGTTTGCTTCTCGTTGACGATCCGAACGTCTTGATTCACTGGAACATGATTTTCTCCTCACGATTTGATGTTGTGGAGAACTTACGTGGCGAGTTTGAAAATAACTCTTAACGAGTTAATAACTCGGAGTGAGTTTTAGAAGAACTTGCAGTGCAAGTTTTGAACTCTGATCGAATTAATAACTCTGATCGAGTTGATAACTCTGAACGAGTTTGAAACTCTATGGAAGAGTTGATTTAACCGAAAGTCGGTTATAAGCCAAGGACGTCCTTGCTGCTAAAATTGAGGATGATCTCCGTTGGAGAATGATGCCGATCTCCCCGATCCACCAAGCCGGCCTAAGATCTCTTCTTTGTTGCCCAAAACAAGAAGGATCCGAGCTCAGTTGAGTTTTGAGGTATTTATAGGAGATTAAGGGGGTGTAACCGCCCCCTTAATTCGTTCCTGAGTGGGCGAGAATCCCTCAGATCGTGGGATAAACGGTTGTTAAGCCGTTCAACTTGTGTTTGAACAAGTCAAACGCCTAACTTGGCGTTCTGGGCCTTAACTCTGTGCCTAAGGCTTGAGGCGCAGAGTTAAATCTCTGCTAGAGATTTGAAACGCAGAGGCCGCATGCGTTCTGGAAATTATGGACGCACAGGCCGCTTGTGTGCTGAATCCTAACTCCGCGTCTTGAGTTTTAGACGCAGGATTGAGTATTTGAAGAACGCACAGTCTGTGTGCGTTTCGTGTTTTAACTCTGCATTGCAGAGTTGAATGTCTGCTGGAGAACGCACAGTCCGTGTGCGTTTTGTGTTTGGGAAACGCAGAGGTGGGTTCTGCGTGGACTCTGCGCTTTGAGTCCACGAACTCTGTGTTTGGACTCTGGAATGTAGCCACGACCTCTGCGTTTCGAGTTGAGTTTAGAACGCAGCCACGACCTCTGCGTTTTGGATCTGGAACGCAGCCACGACTTCTGCGTTTTGAGTTTAGAACGCAGCCACGACCTCTGCGTTTTGGATCTGGAACGCAGCCACGACTTCTGCGTTTTGAGTTTAGAACGCAGCCACGACCTCTGCGTTTTGGATCTGGAACGCAGCCATGACCTCTGCGTTTTGAGTTTAGAACACGGGCACGACCTCTGCGTTTTGGATCTGGAACGCAGCCACGACCTCTGCGTTTTGAGTCTAGAACGCGGACACGACCTCTGCGTTTTGAGTCTGGATGCAGAGGTGAGCCTTAGGTGGGCTCGGCGAGCTTCAGGCTAAGTCTGATGTTCTGACGAAGTCCGGTCTTGCAGACAGACTTCAGAACATAACTTGCTGCGAAGAACAGGTCATAACTTTCAAACCGTAAGTCGAAATTGGACGAATTATATATGAAAATCGGCTATCTCGACGAGACGAAGCCGACCAAACCTACCCCATAGGGTTCGGTTTGCTCCGTCAGTTTTGCCAAATTCCTTACGGTTTGAGAGATATCTGCATTTTAATATGAAGAGACCGTCAATTTATAGTCTCTCTTGCTAGAGCTTTGCACAGATCATCATCTTGTAATCTTCATCTTGGCTCCTTGAGAATATGAGAGTCGTCAGATTGTAACTCCCGATGTTGATTATGAAGGCTGCTGAATTAGAGCTTTCATTAGTTGTTGTGAAGGTCGTCAGATTGTAACCTTCCACGTGAAAGTCTTCAAATTGTAGCATTCTGGAAGTCATCGAATTGTAACTTTCATCATCGGTGCTTGATGGGGATAAGCTATCTGTTGTGATTTTTAGACAACCTATAAGGTGAAACGCAGAATTCCGGCATCATCATAGTCATATTCTGCTTCAAGAGCATTCCATAGGTCCTTAGCACTTTTGAACTCATAATAAATATCATAGAGGTTGTTCGCAAGTGCACTAAGAATCCCATGACAACAATGATAGTTGATTTCTTCTTGTTTCATAGAGCTAGAAAAGGAGCTAGCTCCAGAACCAGAAGTGGAAGGAACATGTTTTTCAGGATCAGGAGTCAAAAGTTGAGAACCGTTAGTTGAAGACTCAAGAATGTCTATAGAAGATAAGAGACCTAATGTGATAAGCCAGTATCATATTTGATTAGCCCACCGTTTATAATTAACACCGGTGAATTTTTTAGGTTTGACACTTTTAGAATGATTAGGGTTATCCATAAGTCCAATTTGAGTTTACTAGTCTAGGTATTTGGTATCTGAAAGAATAAATGTTTTGTCAATACCACTCAACTAGTAACTTAGAGGATTAAGACTTAGGGTATGAACTAGATTTGTAAATTAACAAAAGATAATAAATGCAATAAATAA
>NC_033800.1:150908740-150910623 GCF_001876935.1 Asparagus officinalis | reverse complement strand
ATATATATATATATATATATATATATATATATATATATATATATATATATATATATATATATATATATATATATATATATATATATATATATATATATATATATATATATATATATATATATATATATATATATATATATATATATATATATATATATATATATATATATATAGGGAGAGGTTCTAATAAAAATCTCATTAGCCTAAAATCTAAAAACCAATATCATCCATTGGATCTAGATGAATCCAATGGCTAAGAGACAGTCAAACAGTCAACATAACATGCATTAATTACATGCATTAATTACCTTAACGAACACAAATCTGGATTCACTACAGTGAATCTGGATTCACTACAGTGAATCTGGATTCACTACAGTGAAAAACGTGTTCGCTGAGGTAATGAATCTGGATTCACTGCAGTGAATCTGGATTCACTGCAGTGAAGGACGTGTTCGTTGAGGTAATGAATCTGGGTTCACTGTAGTGAATCTGGATTCACTGTGTTGATGTAATTAATGCATGTGTTTAATGAGGTAATTAATGCATGTGTCTGTTGACTGTTTGACTGAATCCTAGCCATTGGATGAATGAGGTTTTTAGTTTTTAGGCTAAGGATGTTTTTATTAGAACCTCTCCATATATATATATATATATATATATATATATATATATATATATGAACAGTAAACAAAATAATAAATGAACAGTAATTTTTTTATTTTTTAACAGAAACTAATAAAGCAATTATACACACACACACACACACACACACACAAAAGAAGCAATTAGAGGTAATTACTTAACAATAATTAATTAGCAGGGAAATAAAAAGAACAGAAGAAATTTCAGGTGAACAGTAAACCCAATGAACAGTAAAATGTTTTTTAATTTTAATTAACACAGAAACAACAGAGAAAAATGTACTAACTAAAAGCAATAAATTTCAGATTTAAATTAAAAGCAGTAAAATAACTCTATCTTCTAGATTGTTGTCAAAAAAGAAATAATTAGTATAAATCTAAAATTAAAAGTTAGAACACCAAGCCTGAACGGGTGCAGTCATGATTTCACTATTCTAGAAGATAGAGTACCTGCCTATCGCCCTGGCGCAGTCGATCCTCTCCTCCTAGCGGTAAAAGCTCCCGGAAAGCGACCGACCTCTGTACTCGGGCGTGAGTAGCAGAGCTTCTGCTCAGACGAAGATGGTTGCCCGAAAAGAAAATTAACACAGTAACAAAATGTTGAGAGAGAAAATTTGATAAGGAAGATAATGGAGAACATTTCTCGTTTTTCTGTGATTTCCTAGGAGGAGAGCTCTTGTATTTATAGGGGCTGGAGGCGAGTATCCGTTGCTCCTCTTCCGCATCCGTTATGCACTATCCACGTAACTCCCCGTGCCAACTCCGCATATGTTATGAACAGGTCAAGCAGAAGAAAATGGTAAAAAATAAAAAAATCTGTGATGCAAAAATTGTGGGCATGTGCGGCGCGGCATGGCATGGCGCGGCGCGGCACGGCGCGTGCGCGCACGTGTGTGTGATAGCAATAGCCCAAATAATACAAGGCCCAAAACACTAGCTCAAAGCCCAATGAGATGTGAACCATTATAAACCTCTTGTACTTCTTTCTATTTTCCGATGTGAGACTATTTACAAAGGAAAAATTGCCTTTTCATGAACAAAAATATCCAATAGCTGGGAGCGATGCCGCTAGGGTAGTCACCAGGCGGTAGTGGATGTGGGGAAAGTGGCGACAACATTTTGTTGAACAAAAATTGCCTTTTCATGAACAAAAATATCCAATAGCTGGGAGCGATGCCGCTAGGGTAGTCACCAGGCGGTAGTGGATGTGGGGAAAGTGGCGACAACATTTTGTTGAAC
>NC_033800.1:150886084-150901728 GCF_001876935.1 Asparagus officinalis | reverse complement strand
TGAGGGAAGAAAGGTTGCTGTCCGTGGAGATGATGTTGTCGGAAGTTGCCGAAATCGAAGTCGTCGAGAAGCTGTTGATGAAGATTGTCGCAAAACACTCTCAAGCAACGCGGTCTCTCTTGGAGAAAGAATGATACCATGTTGTTATGGTGTTTTAATCGCCAAATGAGGGAAGAAAGGTTGCTGTCCGTGGAGATGATGTTGTCGGAAGTTGCCGAAATCGAAGTCGTCGAGAAGCTGTTGATGAAGATTGTCGCAAAACACTCTCAAGCAACGCGGTCTCTCTTGGAGAAAGAATGATACCATGTTGTTATGGTGTTTTAATCGCCAAAGTACATTCATTTGCCAGCAACGGACATGTGTCCCCCCTACATGCACCCGCTCAAATAGAATTGACGGTCAGGACCACCAAGAATCCCAATTTAGCCGACTCACTGAGTCGATATCTTCTTAGATCGATTCGAAGGGTGGTACTTGTCGATCATCTTATCGAAGAAGACTCGCTACGAGCCCACTCGATTAGTTATTCAACACTTTGCAAGGTCGACTCGAAAGGCGTTCCTTCTCGACACCCCTTGCTATAAGCCAAAAGACAACTTCAATCTTGAGCTTATCCCACTGACAGCGTGTCGGCGTCATATTAAATGCTTGGCAAACGTCATCATTACTCTAGTCCAGATAGTCTTCATGACATATCGGACCACGTCGGCACCACCATACCTACAATCACTTCGTATTAAATACCGAGGTGACATTTTTTCCACTAGTCGACCGACACCTCTAAAGTTGGTGCTGACGTAGCCACCATTCTATACTCTTTTGTCGCCATCTTATGCTCAGCGGAGATTACCATTCTACCATTTTATCACCACTATAAATAGGGGTACTATTCCAAATACCAGGTCAGCAAGCAATATCTCAGAACTTTTCTCCATTGCACTATACTTTAGAACTCACTTAGTTCATCACTTTCCTACTCAAGTCCATCAACTGACGTGATCGTCAGAGGAACAATGGGGAAACTAGTCCTGTCCTCTTACGAGTTGCTATTTGTGCAGGCATAAGCTACTCAACTCAAAACTAGATATTTGGAGAAGTTAGCGGCCCTTAATCAACCTCACCGTCATTATATTATATGTTTGATTATTGACATCAACACAGGTTAAACAATAAAAATTTGCATATTCACATTAATAATTCAAAGGGTACAACTATTTCCCTTATACAGGGATATAATAGTAAAGTTGTTTGTGTGTAGGCAATATGGGACTAAACTCAGTTGATTAATCACAATTATTCTCCTAATCACATTCTCATTATCTCTCAATCACCTTATCTCTATTATATACTCCTACTATATCTTGTCTAATATCCTTAATTACTTCTAACATAGTGCATTCTAATCCAACTCACAAATTAAATTATACATCTAGGTAACTAAACATGCATAAATGTGTTTTGCATGTATAACTATTGGACAGTAAGTCCAGCACTTCAGATCAAATTATGTTAACTGAAGGTCAAAAAATGTTTCAGGTTTACCAAATTATCTGATGACTTTGTAATCCTAAGCTTTAGTTTAGGACATTACATTTGTACTCCGCACTAATAATTCTGACCATGCATTCAGCTCAAAAATATAAAGTACACATAATGGATTTTTAAGCAGCAGTACTGTAATCCCCATCAATTTCATTTCTGATTCGTATTCGACAGATGAAATCATTGGAAGCATGGCAAGTGATAGAGAAACAGCATGCATCTGCCCTTTCGACTACACAAAATTGCTTACAAGCAGCAGTTTGCAGGCTACCTCTTATTGATCGGGCAAAGGTACTTCCATACTTGACTACAGTGACGTATGCTTACCAATATTTTTGATTTTCTGTATTCTTTTTAAGTTACGTGTAATTTCATGTGCAGGCAGACCCTCAGCTTTTGGCCATTCGGCTTCGACAAGCAGCAAATCTAATTTCACTTATCGAGTCTGCATTAGGCATATACGCTTCAGTGGTATTGCTCTAGCATCATGTTTCGAATTTCCTCAAATTTTCTTTCGGCTTCTATGAACCTGTGTATGCCTTTTGCTTAATGCAGAGCTCAATGCACAATGCCCATTATTTTATAACTAAAAAAGAGTGAAAAGGAAAAGGAAACAAATAAGAAAGTTTTTAACATCTTCAATCCGTTATTATATAGCATATTTGTAGAACAGCTAGAGGTCAAGTAAATTCTCTATCTTTTATTAACAGGGGCAAAGTACAGTCCCATTACTTTATGAGCTCGCCCAAGTAGTTGCTGAGGAAAGAACATTATTGGAAGAGTGTGTTGAGATGCTGGGATTGATTTTTTCTCTACAGGTAAATAACTGATATTTTCTTTAGCTATCATTACAATTATTATAGGTTATACCCTGTCCTTACCGATATATCGTGATGTTTGATCTTACAACATTTAAATTTTGGCAGATTCAAGAGGAAAGCTTGGAGTGTCATCTATTTCAAATAAAATCATCACAGCTGCAGAGCAATACTTCACTGGAAGGAAAGTTCATTATTTCCAATTAGCCAGAAATGAAATAAAGGAAAAAAAAAGAAAAAAAAAGAAAACACAAGAACAAGAGAGAAACTTACAGGATGCCAGCGCTACCTGTGACTATAGATCCCGAGTGAACCTCACGTTTCCAGCGATGAGTTCAAAGCCCATTCAAGAAGCATAGCTTAAGATTTCAGTTGGGGTCCTTTTTTTTTGTTTCTTTCGAGGGGTTGATTTATTGTTGAAGCTTTTGTAATCANGTGGTAAGCAAGTAATATAAGCCTGAAAACAACATATAGCATAAAGTGCAGATCAAGTCACATATATACAGAAAGGACCAAAGAATGACAGAGAGAATTAATTGACATTAGATAGAAACAAACGAAAACGAGCTTTGAAATTGTTGGTTCTTGACAAAGGGCAGAATAATGTACTTCATCTGGTACATTTACTCTAAGTGTGCCCATGATAACTTGCTATTTTTATCCATTTTTATTCGTTATATCCAATGAAAAATAATTTTATGGAGTTTAAAATTCATGATTTTATGAACTATAACTCGCGTGTTTGGTCTAATTTTGTTGCTTTTGATCAAACATCAAATAATTTTTCAGAGTTTATGGGCTATAATTTATGGTTTTCTTTTCACTTTTGTTAGTTTCAGTTTTACGAAGTTTAAAATTCATACATGACTTTTGTCCATTTTTATTCGGTTTGATCTAATGGAAAATAATCTTACAGTGTCTAAAATTCATGATTTCATAAGCTGTAACCCACGATGATTCCCTATTTTTGCTTGTTTCTACCCAATGACAATTAATTTTTCAGAGTTCAAAATTTACAGTGTTATGAGTTATAACAAACAATTTTTGTCCATTGTATTTGTTTCGAGCTAATAGCAAATAATGTTTTGGAGGTCAAAGTTACCTATTTCAGAGCTATATGACACATGATTTTACACATTTTTTTGGTTTCAATTAAATAACAAATAACTTTTCAGAGTTAAAAATTAATGATTTAATGAACTGTAACACAATTTTTGTCTGATTTTTTTCTTATCAACCTAACATCAAATAACTTTTCAGAGTTCAAGGTTAACAATTTCATGATTATAACACATGATTTATGTCCAATTTCATTCATTTTGACCTAATAACAAATATTTTTTTGGAGTTCAATATTAATAATTTCTTGAGTTATAATTCATGATTTTTATTTATTTTCATTTGTTTTGACCTAATAATTTTTTTATAGAGTTCAAAATTCACGATTTCATGAGCTATAACACGTAATTATTTTCATTTTCATTCTTTTATACCCAATGAAAAATCATTTAACGAAGTTTAAATCCATAATTTTATGAACTATGATCACGATTTTTGTCCAATTTTATTCATTTTGATCTAATGTTAAATATCTTTTTAAATGTTAAAATTCACGATTTCATGAGCTATAACACACAAATTTTTTCTAATTTTATTCATATCAAACAAATAGTAAATATTTTTTCGGAGTTCAAAATTAACGAGTTCATGAACTATAGCCCATGATTGTTGTCCAATTTTATTCATTTTGATCCCATGGCAAATAATGTTATAGCGTTTAAATTCATGATCCATGAGCTATGACCCATGATTTTTGTCCATTTTTGCTCATTTTGACCTTATGAAAAAAAATAATTTTATGAAGTTAAAAATTCACATTTAATGAGTTATAACTAGTAATTTTTGTCTATTTTTATTCGTGTAGACCCCATGGATAATAGATTTATGAAGTTTAATATTCATGATCTCATGTACTATATAAACCATGATTATTATCCATTATTCTTCATTTTGATCCAATGATAATTAGTTTTTCATAATTTAAACTTCATGATTTTATGAGCTATAACACACAATTCTTTTTCAATTTCATTCATTTCAACCTAATAGCAAATAATTTTTTGGAGTTTAAAATTAATGACTCCATGAGCTACAACCTATGAATTTTTTATTTTTATTTTTCAATCCAAAGTAAAATATTTATTTAGAGTTTAAAATTCATGATAAAATATTTCGACCAATTAGCAAATAATTTTACAGAGTTCAAAATTCATAATTTCATGAGCTATAACCCATGATTTTGTCCGATTTTGTTCATTTTGATCAAATTTCAAATAAATTTTTAGAGTTTAAAATCCATAATTTTATGAGCTATAAAACATAATTTTGTCCAATTCATTCATTATGACCTAATAGCAAATAAATTTTTAGAGTTAAAATATCATTGTTCAGGCGCTAAAACATATGATGTTTCTCCAATTTTATTCATTTTGACCTAATAGCAAATATATATAATTTTATATAGAATAGCAAATATATATAATAGCAAATATATATGATTTTATGGAGTTTAAGCTTAATAATTTTATGAGCTATGTAACATATATTTTTTTCAAATTTGTTCGTTCTGATTGAATGCTAATAATTTTTTAGAGTTTGAAATTCACAATTCTAGGAGCAATAACCTATAATATTTGTGCAGTTCCATTCATTTAGACCCAATGAAAAATAATTCAATGGAGTCTATAATTCAAGATTTCAAGAGTTATAATTCATTATTTTTTCTTTAGCAAGTAATTTCACATAGGCCAAAAATCACAATTTCGTGTGCTATATCTCTCGATCTTTTGACCACTTTTAGTTGTTTTAATTTTCTGGTAAATAATTTCATGGAGGCTAAAAATCACAATTTCATTAGATATAACCTAAGATTTTTTGTAATTCTTAGTTGTTTCGATCTGTTGGCAAATAATTTCGTGGAGGCCAAAATTCATGATTTTATGAGCAATAGTCTATGATTTTTTCTATTTTTAGTCTTTTCGATTTATTAGCAAATAGTTTCATCAATGTTAGAATTCATAATTTCATGAGCTATAACCTATATTTTTTAGCCATTCTTAGTCATTTCGATTTGTTTGCTAATAGTTTCACACAGGCCAAAGATCAAGATTTTGCGAGCTATAACCTATGATTTTTGACCATTTTTAGTTATTTTAATTTTTGGTAAATAATTTTAGGAGGCTAAAAATCATGATTTAGTAAGCTATAGTTCATGATTTGGCTATTTTTACTCATTTCAACCCATTAGCAAATAATTTCGTAAAGGCTAAACATCACGATTTCGTTAGCTAAAATCTACAATTTTGGTTATTTTTAGTCATTTTAATTGGCAAAGAATTTCATGGAGATTAAAATTCATGATTCCATGAGCTATTATCCATAAATTTTTAGCCATTTTTAGTCGTTTCAACCCATTTACCAATGATGTGTTTTAAATAAAAATGTTTGAAGTGCGCAATATGTGTGTAGCATACAAGTGTCGATCCCATGAGAAATGTGTGATCTAAGAAGGATCCCAGAATGGTTCTTGAATTATGGTAAAAAAAAGAGCATAAAGTTTGGTTAGGTGTTGATTTTACACGAATAAAAAGACTAGAAAAAGAAGAGAGTAAAACCAAGAGAGGAAAGAAAATAAAAGGGTTAAAGAAAATCTACTTATGAAATTGGAAATCTAAGATTGAATAGTTAATTCCTATTTAGATCTTAAAACTAGTCTCTTTCAATTCTCATTTCATTAGATTTCTGATTTCTGAAGTATAGATTATCGAGTTATTTATAATGGCGTCCACCAAGACTCAGGCTATCAGATAATTATCACAATGCAAATCCTTGTAAAGTTTATAATTCATCACATTATCATGTGGGACGGACTAACAAATCAGTATCCTAAAAGTTTATAGGCTCATTAGTCTCATCGTATCAACATGCGGGACGGACTACCAAATCAGGCATCCTAGGTATATGACTCACAAGCCTCATCACACCTCTGTGCGGGATGGACTACTAGATCAAGCATACTAAAACTAGACTCAATGGTCTGTACTAGTGGTATATCAACGCACTTTCCCAAGTAGTACTGAGCGGTGCTTATCAACGATATCCATACATGTATATAATGTTTAAACCCATATCACAAGTGTGGTTAAAAAAATACCTATAATAATCCACTCCAGGATATCTGTGTGTGTGCTACAACACTATTTATGTATGCTCATGATTGTACGTGTATCATTGTGTGGTTCGAACCCCGAACTCATGGTCAAACGATGCAAAAACAACCATTCAAAAACAAAGAGAACACAGGTCAACCGACTGCCCATAGGGCATCGGTCGACAGAACACAAACGTGCACAAAGTGCACTCACAAGATCTCACCGGTCAACCGGCTAGCCTTGGTCGGTTGACTGGCCAGAGAAGATCTCCAAAGATCAGGTTTTGGCATTTGTATTTTTGTATTTTTTTTAAAAAAACTTAATTTTATTAACATGAGGCATATAACAAGATTTAAACTTTCAAATTTGCTTAACATGAATTAACTCAACATGATTTAAACTCTTGAATAAATCTAGTTAGGGTTTAGCATCTCAATTAACCAAAATTTCTCAAATAAAACATAAATTATCAACATGATTAACTAAGCATGATTAGAACTAATCATTGAATAGACATAAAATAATTTAAACACGTTTACATTACTTAGGTATCACAAACCTAGGGTTTATATGTGACGCCCCTGTTTTCATACATGGCTGCAGTCTAAGGTGAACCCAGAGATGTCAAACCTGCCATGCACCTACACCGTGAAATAACACGTTTCAACAATCAAAAGTAATATCCTCTAGTGGAATCAAAAATAAAGTACAGGTACAATACATGAAAAAAGAAGAAAATAAATACAATAAACATGATGTCGAAAGATAAATCTCATAAGTGAACTCATGTCCCAACTGATAAATCTAAAATACATCTGATGACTGAAAAGTGTAACGCCCCGCCCCGGAATCCGAGAGTCGGTACGCTACTAGATCTGATGGACTGGCCTCACAAACCACATGTCTTTTCAGCACGTTTTGTCCTCACTCACGTGCTCCCTGGAAAAATTCCTAGGGAGCACGTGAGTGAGGATAAAACGTGCTGAAAAGACATGTGGTGGTTTGTGAGGCCAGTCCATCAGATCTAGTAGCGTACCGACTCTCGGATTCCGGGGCGGGGCGTTACAAATGGTATCAGAGGCAAGCCAACCGGAATTGTGAGAGCTAAGGGCTGAGTTACCTCTTGAGGTCGTAGGAGCCACCTCTAGAATCTCACACGGATGGTACGGTCTTGGATGATATGATTTGGCGCAACGAGGACGTTGCGAGTTTAAGTGGGGGAGTTTGTAATACCCCAACCCTTGAGAGAGTGATGTGATTAGTATTGATAGATTTGATTGGAATACTCATACCACCAAGATGCATCTTCTTTTCGGAAACCCAACTCTTAGAAACTCCATAGTTAAGCGTGCTTGGCCTGGAGAAATTCTAGGATGGGTAACCCCCTGGGAAGTTTTCCAGGGAGTGCGTGAGTGAGGACAAAACGTGCTGAAAAGACATGTGTGGTGGTTTGTGAGGTCAGTCCATCAGATCTAATAGCGTACCGACTCCGGGATTCCGGGGCGGGGCGTTACAAAAAGCGACTCGACATGAATCAAATAAAAATCGTACTAAGGCTCACAACCTTTACAATAAGAAAATAAACTCTAATGTCTAAACTAGAAAGTCAATTACAATGGAGTCTCAACTATTATATCTGAGCGACGGTGACTATGCTGGAAGTCCGTCAACCTGCGGCTCTCTGAAGCTCTGAACCGCCTAAAAATAAATTTAAAACAAAAAGAAAATAACAACAAGAGCGTCAGAGTGCTAAAACAAGATCACCTCCATCCCCCCAGGGGAAGGGTTGCTACCTATAGTGGAGGCTCTATCTATTAAGCATAGTCTACCAAGATCATTTTTCCTGTATCTAATGGTATTAATACTTTGAAATCTACAACACGAGACGTAGTATGTCGAGCGAATTAATCCAAACAAGAAAACCCATATGTATATACCATATGTCTCAAACTGTAGATATCTAAATATTAATCCCGAACTATGGAAAGAAACATCACTAGAAAATAGAACACCATAATGAACATCAACATATAAGTCTCATGTACTCATAAGAGTAAGGTATCTCGATCATATATATTCAAAAGTGTGACATAAACACTTTTGGCATCCACCAAACTTAGGCTATCAAGTAATTGTCTCATTTGCAACTCTTTGTAAGATCCTGATCTCATCGCATTATCATGCACAACGGACTACCCTGTAGGTATCCTAAAATAATGTACACGGCTCATTAGTCTCATCGCGATCTTAGTGCGTAATATAAGTACGGGACGGCCTACCTTATAGGTGTCCTAAAAGATGGCTCACAAGCCTCATCGCACCCTCGTGTGGACGGACTGCTAGACAAAGCATCCAAACCCGACTCAATGGACTGTACAAATGGAATATCGATGCACTACCCCATGTAGTACTGAACTGAGCTCATCAACGATATCCATCCCATGTATAAACTGTATAAATCTGGCATATCGATGCATTATCTTTTATAGTACTGAGTTGGGCTCATTAACGATATTCGATATGTGTATAAACTACTCCAATTCAAGTGTAATCACTCAACACTTGTCAAATCCCCTTTGGGATACTCATGTGTGTACTATGACACTATTCATGTATATTCATGTCTATACGTGTACTATCATAAGACTCAAACCCCGCGATCGTATCTCAAATCAAAACAACATAATATTCAGGAAAACAACATTAGTAGTCAACTACATTGTTTAGTAGTCGACTACACTGAGTCCATCCAGACTCTGTAATCTCAACTCAGTATTAGTTAGTTGACTACTTTGATCATTAGCCGACTACTCTGCAAACTCACAGTTTCTGTTAAACTCAACTGTACGTGAGTAGTCGACTACTGCTCAGTGTAGTCGACTACTTTGTCTAAAAAAACACTTTAATGTACAAACAGTACTTAACAATCGATACGTACTTATCACGATTTAATACGATATAAAACTAGTAAATACAAATAAAAAGAAAATATCTCTATGATGATTTAAACTATTGATTCAACCTAATCAAGCTTAACATCCCAAATAATCAAATATCTCACATGAACCCTAGTTATCGACATAAACCCTAGTTATCGACATAAAAAGTATAAACATGCTTACATGAAACATAGAACAGATATAAATTTATTTATTCACGTTTACAGAACTTAATTATACCAAACCTAGGGTTTAATCATCATTAATTAACATTTAAACTCATTTAATCCCAAATCTAGGGTTTAAGCATGAATAAAACATAATAAACAAGATACAAACGAAGTTTGAAACAAACCTAATGATAATGATCATGTTTCTATTATAAACAGAAAGAAAACCATGTAGATCTAATATTTGTGTACCGTTAATATCAAAATTCTAATATTTTTCACATTAGATTAAGATCTAATCATGTAAAACATCGATTTAAACATCTTAAATCATTCAGTAACTAATAGTACAGGTTTAGATGCAAGTGATCATTCCTGAAACGTCGTGTCAAGCCTCTGGACACATGTGCAAGATCCCTCCTCGCTCAAAAGCATGCGATCTCACCCTCACTCAACTATTTGCTTTGAATCTCCTCGAGTAAGGTCAAGAGCGAGGTCTAGGGTATGATGGGAGATGGGGCTGAAAACACACGTGAAAGATCTTAGGAAAAAGTGTCTAAACATGTGTATATACTTAGGTTATCAATTAGGCTCAAAACAAAATGAATTAGACCCAAAATCTATAATCTGACATGCCCATGAAACTCCCGCTAGTCAACTACTCTGAGTATTAGTCGACTACACTGTAAATTTTAAGTTTCTAAAATCTGTATTTGGTATTTTGGCTGTAACGTTCACATCCGACTTCAGAATAAGGTAATTTAAGATTTGTTGGAAAACTATTGAAGATACCTACAGCTTTTATCTTTTGAGTTTCCCTAGATTCTAATTATATCAGTATAAAAAAATATAAATTCTTAACTGGTCATTTTTCCAGATTAGTTCTTCGTGCATGATTTGTGCATTTGCACTCATATATTCACACATATTTATTGAATTGATCTAAAATCAATTTCTAGCATACTCAAATATCAAAATATGTTATTTATCACCATATAACATGTTAATTATTATTTATCACATAATATTCAAATTTTTGGGGTTTTACATTCTTCCCCCTTAAAAGAATTTCATTCCCGAAATTCCGCAATCGTATAATAGCAATATTTACACTTAACAGTCTAGAATATGAATACTCCCACTTAACCTCTAACTAACCGAAACTAATACATTAGACGAAAAACCCAACAAGGGACCCCCCATACATGTGTTTTGAATGATTAGGAGTTAAGTATTAATATCCTCATCCTAGTGTTAAATATAAATATGTCCAAATTGACAATCATTTGTATAAGCAAAACATAATCAATTCAATCAAATTACCTGTTCAAACAGGTGTGGTTAGTCGCAACGCATATCCTCCTCGTGCTCCCAAAAAGCTTCTTCGGCTCCTTTCCGGTTCCATGAACCTTAACCAAATGTATCACTTTGTTTCTAAGCTTCTTGTCCTCCTTGGCAAGAATACATATAGGAACCTCTATCGTGGTCAAGTCATCAATAAGCTCAATCTCTGGTACGTCTAACACTCACTACTACTTCTCATCGCGCAAATGCTTCTTAAGCATAGAAACATGAAAAACATCGTGTATGCTCGACATTGATGTGGGAAGATCTAGCCGATAGAAAACGGCTCCAATGCACTCAATAATCCTGAACGAACCAACATACCTCAGGGCTAGCTTTCCCCGCCTACCAAATCGCTAAATTCCTTTCATCGGAGATACCTTCAACTCTGCGCTACAAGGATGCGCTCCAGAATCACTGCTATCTTCTCTGTAGTTTGTCTCATAAGCTCTAGACCAAGTAATAAGCTATCCTCCGGCTCTGCCCAACACATCAGAGATCTACAAGGTCTTCCGTACAATGCCTCGTACGGATCTATATCAATCGTCGCTTGATAACTGTTGTTATAAGTAAACTCAATCAATGGGATGTGGTCCTCCCAACTACCCTAGAAATCAATAATGCATGCTCACAACATAGCCTCTAATATCTGATTCTCTCTCTCCGTCTGACCATTACGTCTGTTGGTGGAAAACACTACTGTATGATAACTGGCTCCTAAAAGAATTCTGGAAACTCCTCGAGAAGTAGGATGTGAAAACTGTACCTTGATCCGATACAATAGTCTCTAGGACTCCATGTAAGCGAACTACCTCCCGGATGAAAATCCTTGCATAAGTCTCTATAGAGTAAGTCGTTTTCACAGGTAAGAAATGTGCTGACATCGTTAGCCAATCGACTAACACCCAAATAGAATCATTCCCTTTCTCGACCATGGAAAACCCACGATAAAGTCTATAGAAATATCCGCCCATTTCCACTTAGGAATGGATAAAGGCTGTAGGGTTCCTACAGGTCTCTGATATTCTACCTTCACTTGCTGGTAGGTAAAACACTTAGCTACATACTCTATATTATCCCTACGCATGCCACTCCACCAAAAATACCACTTCAGATCCTTATACATTTTTGTTATGCCTGGATGCACTATATACCTGGTATGATGTGCCTCATCAAATAAATCCTTCTTCAGATGAGGATTGTTCGGCATGACTAATCGGCCCTTCATCTAAAGGCCTCTATCTACTCCTATAGTCCAATCAGCCTTAGGCTCTTTAGAAAATTTCCCCTTTTGGGTTTGAATCCAAGAGTCGTCTAGCTGAGCTCTTACTACTCTGTCACTCTAAGATGGCTGTACTGACATAGCTCCCAAAAATACGCTACTCCTACCAATCTCTGGTCTGAAGTCAAACTGATTGAGGGTGTAAAGGTCTCGATGTAATGAACACCTCAAAGCTGCAAGTACGCGATGACACTTCCTACTTAATACGTCTGCTATCACGTTCGCTTTTTCTTGATGGTACTGTATAGCGAACTCATAGTCCTTAATGAACTCAACCCATCGTCGTTGCCTCTGGTTGAGCTCCTTTTGAGAGAAAAGGTACTTCAAACTCTGGTGATCCGTGAAAAGCTCAAACTGTACTCCATACAGATAATGTCTCCAACTCTTCAGTGTGAAGACTGCCGCTGCTAACTCCAAATCCTACGTGGGATAATTCTGCTCATAAGTCCTTAATTGTCTTGAAATATAGGCCACAACTCTCTGGGTCTGCATAAAAAAACCTCTAAGGGCTGATAACGACGCATCAGTGTAGACAACAATAGTCTTATCACTGCTCGGAATAATCAACACTAGTGCTGTAGTCAACTTAGCATTCAATGTATCAAAGGCCTCTTGGCACTCCGTGCCCCAATCAAACTATACGCCCTTCTTCGTAAGGCCTATAAGTAGCGTCGAAATCTTCGAGAAGTCCGGAATGAACTTCCTGTAATAGCCGATCAGACCTAAGAAGCTAAGAACCTCTATAATGATCTTCGATGACTCCCAATCAAAAACGGCCTCTACCTTAGCCAGATCTACTATAGTGCCCTCCCAGTTGATAGCATGACCCAAAAATCTAACCTCTGATAACCAAAACTTGCATTTGCTAAACTTGGCATACAACTGATGCTCCCGCAAAGTCTGTAATGCCAAATGAAGATGCTGCTCATGCTATAACTCCGATTTCGAATATATAAGAATGTCATCGATAAAAACAATCACAAACGGGTCCAAGTATGGACGAAAGACTCGATTAATTAAATCCATGAAACTGCGGGTGTATTGGTCAGCCCAAATGGCATGACAAGGAACTCGAAAGACTCATATCGAGTCAGAAAAGTGGTCTTGGGAATATCCATCTCCCGAACTCGCAACTGATGATAACCAGAGTGAAAATCAATCTTTAAGAAGTGCTGCGCTCCCTGCAGCTGGTCGAACAAGTCATCAATCCTTAGAAGTGGATATCTGTTCCAGATAGTGGCCTTATTTAACTCATGATACTCTACGCACAGACGTATGCTACCGTCCTTCTACTTCACAAAGAGGACCGATATTCCCCATGAAAAATGACTCTGACAAATAAAGCCCTGAGATAACAACTCATCTAACTGGGTCTGTAGCTCTCTCATCTTAGCAGGTACTATACGATAGGGTGCTCGGAATATTGGTGTTGTGCTGGCTACAACTCGATGCAGAACTCAACCTCTCTCACCGGAGGTAACCCAGGTATATCCTGAAAGACATCCTAAAAATCTGAGACAACTTTAGTCTCGCACAAATCAACACTCTGGTCCCTTAGCATCACCTCCTCGATGTATGTCAGAAATAACTCCACAATCTGGTTGCCCGGGGAGGCCGCTACGATCAATTCAGACCCATCGGATGTCCTCAAGCTGACTGTTTTAGCAAAATAGTCAATACTAACATGGTAGGATGATAGCCAATCTATACCGAGAATAATGTTAAAATCCGACATCTGCAAAACAATCAGGTCGATGATGAACTCGGACTCATCTAGACTGATGACACATCTCCTACAGATACTCTCTCTAATAGGGATACCTCCCCTAAAGGAGTAGAGATGGATAAACGGTACATCTAAAGGATGTGAAATCAACTGGAGCCTATCCATAAAGATATGAGAGATAAAAGAATGCGAAGCTCCTGAATCAAATAAGATTTGAGCTGGGAAGGAATTTACTAGAAATGTACCTTCCACTATGGCTCTGCTCGTACCATGATCAAGTGGTACAACTGTATAGACTGTCGGTGGCCGGCTTCTACTGCACTGTTGGTGGTGGAACATATGGGTCTATCTGACCCTGAGAAACCTCCTGAATCACTCGAATCTAGCTTGCTGGCCCCTTAATCCTCAGAACGGCAGGTGGTGCTTCTATCCTCTGCTGCTGTTGGCCGTAATCGTGGTCCTACTGCTGCTGACCATGTCCATAGTTCTGCTGATGCCCATGTCCTCGACCCTGGTGCTGGCCCTAGCCTCTGCCCTCCTGGCCTCCAGTTGGTGCGCTACGATAATCCCTGGCTTTATGCCTTATCTTGTTACTATTGTAATATGCACCCTGAATCCTACACTGCTGTGGCGCTCTTTGATCATGTGATGATCCCCTCTGCCCCTGCTACTGGTACCGAAAATCCTTACCCCACTGCTGAGGTCCTGCAGGTTCGGCGAAAGGTCTCTTGCCCTTGCGCTTGTCATTCTGTTGTCCCGACTTAGCGTTACCCTCCTTGTTCTTCTAGAACATCACAGTCTCTATCTCCTACGCAATGGATGCATCAGCTACCTCTCTAACTGAGTAGAACCTCCTGGACATGAGGTATAGTCTAAGGCTTGGACGAAGCCCCATAAGAAACATATAAGCCTGACGTTCTCCGGACTGCCATATGTCTGTAAATCGAAGTAGACTCATGAAGCATCTCTCATAATTTTCCATAGACATGTCTCCCTGCTCCAATTTGGTCAACTTAATATCTTTCCAGGTCCGTGCCGCAGAAGAGATGTACTGCTCATCGAAGAAATAGACAAAATCCTCCCATGACAGTATTACTCGCTTCTCTGGGGTGAACTGAAGCCTATACCATCCCCCAGCATCACCCTTTAGGCTGAAGGCTGCTAACCTTTGCTTTAGATTAAATCCACATAAAGAAAGTCAAGGATATTCCCCACATCTTCCATCCATTTGTGGGCTAAAAGCGAATATGATGATCCCTAAAATTTCGGTGCCCTCATCTTCTGGTACCTCTCAACTAGATAGAGCCAAGCCCCCTGCTCCATGGCTCTACCTACAACTGGTGGTGGCATGATCCCTGGTGCACTGTCTGTGGACTCCTCTGAAATAGGAATGGCTGGAATCACTGGCGGTGGTGCAACTGGTGGAGTCTGGCTCGCCACTCGCTCCTCGAGCACTACTAGTCTAGCTGCTTGTGACGCCCCTATTTTTACACATGGCTGTTGTTTGTCGAACGAATCACGAGCTCCTGTTTTGCGGTCACTCGCTTTTGTGGGTTCTTTGTCTGCGCCGGGGTTTATCCGTGGACCACCGCGCGATCTAGATCCGATCAGA
>NC_033800.1:150872937-150885310 GCF_001876935.1 Asparagus officinalis | reverse complement strand
AGATCTAAACATTTTAGATAAATCAAATCATTCATGAATACATATAAACATGTCGAATCATATAAGAACGGGGTTATTTCATTTAAAACTCTTGTTAGAAAAACATCTTCAGATTTAGATCTGCATTAAGAATTTCATTTGGTGGATTTTCATAAGCTAAAACTTTGGTCTTTACATCATATACAACGTAGATTTATATATATACACAAAATGACATTTTTGGCTCAATAAAACCATGTAAAAACTCAATAAAATCGTTTAAAACTTGGGTGCAGAGTTGAGCAAGATGAAACTCGCCTGAGGGGTGCTAATGAACTCCCAAAAATGCTCGGGAAAGATCCTCCTTCACTGAACACCACTGGGTCTCACTGTTAGCCCTCCGAAATCCTCCAAAAATCGCCCAAAGGAAGAGGTCTAGGGTTTGAGAGAGGAGGAGGCTATTAGGGTTTAGACTGGTGGAAGAGGTAGGTTTTCAGGAGAAGAAATATATATGTGAACCAATAAATCCGACCCAAACCCAACATGACCCGAACCTAGAAAAACTCAATATCCGCTCGACGGTCGACCACTGCTATGTCGCGATCAACCGGGCAGAAAGCAGAAGCCTTTCTACTCGCCTACACACCCAGCGATCGACCGCCATTATGGCGCGATCGAGTGGACAGGAAAATTCCTGTTTATGCATGTTTGATTGTGTGCTGGTCTTTTCCACTTGATTTCTCTCACATATATACACTTGTTTGATCCCCAAACACTTGTTATCACATTTATCTATGATATAAATATATATTTTACAATAAAAACTCATTCACTTTATTTTACGGGGTTTTACATTCTTTCCCGCTTAAAAGAATTTCGTCCTCGAAATTCCAAAATTGCATCTAGAAAATTAATAATATGAGAAAAGCACATTAGGATTAATTAATTTCTCACATACACGTCACATAGCATTAATTTCAAGATATGAACATAGTGCTATCTAAAGTTCAAAATTTAGAATGCAAATATTCACACATTAAATCCCTAACTAAATGGAATTAGTACATTGGGCGAAAAATCCAAACAAGGAACCTCCCATGTATATACCATGTATTCCAAATGATTAGGGCCTAAGTGATAATACTCCTATTCTAGTGTTAAAAATAAATATAACTATCCCAAAATCATCACAAACCATAGGGAAATATAATCCAAATAATTTACCTGTTCAAATAGGTGTGGGTAGTCGCTACGCATATCCTCCTCGCGCTCCCAAGAAATCTTCTCAGATCCTCTTCTGTTCCATTGGATTTTCACCAAAGGAATCACCTTATGTCTAAGTTTCTTGTCTTCTCTAGAAAGTATACAAACTGGAATCTCAATCATAGTCAAATCGTCCTGAAGTTTAACCTCCGGAGCATCCAATACTCACTATCTCTCCTCATCATAAAATTGTTTCTTGAGCATAGAAACATGAAATACGTCATGCACACTAGACATCAATGATGGAAGATCTAGTCTATAAGAAACAACTCCAATACACTTATAATATGAAAAGGGCCAATATATCTCGGGGCAAGCTTTTCCCGTCTACCAAATCGCTGCACACCCTTCATTGATGATACCTTTAGCATGACCTAATATCCTATCTGAAACTCTAAAGGTCGTCGTCTATGATTTGCGTAGCTCTTCTGCCGACTCTAAGCGGTTAGAATACGATCCCTAATCAATACTACCTTTTCGGTAGTCTGCCTCACCAGCTCTGGTCCAAACAACAAGCTATCCTCCGGCTCTGCCCAATATATAGGGGATCTACAAGGCCTCCCGTAGAATGCCACAATTGTCACTTGATAACTATTGTTATAGGCAAACTCTATCAATGGGATATGATCCTCCAATCTGCCTTGAAAGTCAACGATACAAGCTCGCAATATGTCCTCCAACACCTGATTCACTCTCTTTGTCTGACCGTCTGTCTGAGGGTGGAATACACTGTTGTGCAATAATCTGCTGCCGAATGAATCCTAGAAACTCCTCTAAAAGTGTTAGGTGAAAACTGATCCTTGATCTGATACAATCGTATCTGGAACTCCGTGATGTCGAACTATCTCTTGGATAAATATCCTCACATAGGTCTCAGCGGTATAAGTGGTCCTCACTGGAATAAAATGTGCCGACTTCGTCAACCGATCCACTATTACCCAAACTAAGTCATTCCCCTTCTTCGTAAACTATTCACCCTTCTTCGTAAGGTGTGTAAGTGGCATCACAATCTTCAAAAAGTCCTGAATGAACTTCCTGTAATAGCCAGCTAACCCCAAAAAGCTACGAATCTCGGTAACCGTCTTTGGCGGTTCCCAATCAAGCACTGCTGAAACCTTAGTTGGGTCCATAGCTATATCCTCTCTGCTGACAACATGGCCAAGAAATCTGACCTCAGATATCCAAAACTTGCACTTTCTAAACTTAGCACATAGCTGATGCTCTCGCAAGGTCTGCATAGCCAAACGTAGATGTTGCTTGTGCTCCGACTCCGATCTCGAATAGATAAGAATATCATCGATAAATACAATCACGAACTGGTCTAGTATGGACGGAAGACCCGGTTCATCAAATCCATGAATATTGTGGGTGCATTGGTCAACCCAAATAGCATGACTAAAAACTCGAAGGATCCATATCGAGTCAGAAAGGCGGTTTTGGGAATATCCATCTCCCGAACCCGCAACAGATGATAACCAGAACGAAGATAAATCTTCAAGAAACACTACGCTCCCTGCAACTGATCGAACAAGTCATCAATATGAGGCAAAGGATATCTATTCTGGATAGCGACTTTGTTCAACTCACGGTAGTCGATAAATAATCGCATACTACCATCCTTCTTCTTTACGAAAAGGATCGTTGCTCCCGACGGAGAATGACTCCGATGAATAAAGCCCTGAGCTAATAACTCATCCAACTAGATCTGTAGCTCTCTTATCTCAGCAGGTGCTATACGATAGGGTGTTCGGGATATCGGGGTTGTGTTCGGCTGTAACACAATATAAAACTCAACCTCTATCACAGGAGGCAACCCAGGTATATCCTGAAAGACATCCTAAAAATCTGAGACAACTTTAGTCTCGCACAAATCAACACTCTGGTCCCTTAGCATCACCTCCTCGATGTATGTCAGAAATAACTCCACAATCTGGTTGCCCGGGGAGGCCGCTACGATCAATTCAGACCCATCGGATGTCCTCAAGCTGACTGTTTTAGCAAAATAGTCAATACTAACATGGTAGGATGATAGCCAATCTATACCGAGAATAATGTTAAAATCCGACATCTGCAAAACAATCAGGTCGATGATGAACTCGGACTCATCTAGACTGATGACACATCTCCTACAGATACTCTCTCTAATAGGGATACCTCCCCTAAAGGAGTAGAGATGGATAAACGGTACATCTAAAGGATGTGAAATCAACTGGAGCCTATCCATAAAGATATGAGAGATAAAAGAATGCGAAGCTCCTGAATCAAATAAGATTTGAGCTGGGAAGGAATTTACTAGAAATGTACCTTCCACTATGGCTCTGCTCGTACCATGATCAAGTGGTACAACTGTATAGACTGTCGGTGGCCGGCTTCTACTGCACTGTTGGTGGTGGAACATATGGGTCTATCTGACCCTGAGAAACCTCCTGAATCACTCGAATCTAGCTTGCTGGCCCCTTAATCCTCAGAACGGCAGGTGGTGCTTCTATCCTCTGCTGCTGTTGGCCGTAATCGTGGTCCTACTGCTGCTGACCATGTCCATAGTTCTGCTGATGCCCATGTCCTCGACCCTGGTGCTGGCCCTAGCCTCTGCCCTCCTGGCCTCCAGTTGGTGCGCTACGATAATCCCTGGCTTTATGCCTTATCTTGTTACTATTGTAATATGCACCCTGAATCCTACACTGCTGTGGCGCTCTTTGATCATGTGATGATCCCCTCTGCCCCTGCTACTGGTACCGAAAATCCTTACCCCACTGCTGAGGTCCTGCAGGTTCGGCGAAAGGTCTCTTGCCCTTGCGCTTGTCATTCTGTTGTCCCGACTTAGCGTTACCCTCCTTGTTCTTCTAGAACATCACAGTCTCTATCTCCTACGCAATGGATGCATCAGCTACCTCTCTAACTGAGTAGAACCTCCTGGACATGAGGTATAGTCTAAGGCTTGGACGAAGCCCCATAAGAAACATATAAGCCTGACGTTCTCCGGACTGCCATATGTCTGTAAATCGAAGTAGACTCATGAAGCATCTCTCATAATTTTCCATAGACATGTCTCCCTGCTCCAATTTGGTCAACTTAATATCTTTCCAGGTCCGTGCCGCAGAAGAGATGTACTGCTCATCGAAGAAATAGACAAAATCCTCCCATGACAGTATTACTCGCTTCTCTGGGGTGAACTGAAGCCTATACCATCCCCCAGCATCACCCTTTAGGCTGAAGGCTGCTAACCTTTGCTTTAGATTAAATCCACATAAAGAAAGTCAAGGATATTCCCCACATCTTCCATCCATTTGTGGGCTAAAAGCGAATATGATGATCCCTAAAATTTCGGTGCCCTCATCTTCTGGTACCTCTCTCGAGCGCTGCTAGTTCAGCTGCTAGAGAGGCCATGAGGTCTATAAGGTATTGTGGAGCCTGGTGCAGCTCAGGTAGAGCGTGTTGTGGCTCTGGTGGAGTCTACTGCTGCTCGGGTGGGGCCCTCTATGGCTCTGGCTCTGACGCTCGCAATTCGCTCCTCGAGCGCTGCTAGTTCAGCTGCTAGAGAGGCCATGAGGTCTATAAGGTATTGTGGAGCCTGGTGCAGCTCAGGTAGAGCGTGTTGTGGCTCTGGTGGAGTCTACTGCTGCTCGGGTGGGGCCCTCTATGGCTCTGGCTCTGACTCGAATTGTCTCTCTCTGAGTACGGGATGCTCTCCGTCCATGTCCTTGTTCGGCCATCTAAAAATTTCTAGGAAGAGAGTTTATAAGACCTCAGGCAAAAGCATATATATATATATATATATATATACGTATAGAACACATCCTCACTCATTCTAGGAATTCCTATCGGACTCTATACATGAATCCTAAGAAACTCTATTCTAGCTCTATGACTCGGCACATGATGATCCTAAGGATACTGGAACTAAAATGCTGATACCAACTGTGACACCCCTATTTTTACATATGGCTGCAGTCCAAGGTGAACTAAGAGATATCAAACCTTCCATGTACCCACACTATGGAATAATACGTTTCACTAATCATAGTAATATCCTCTAGTGGAATCAAAAATAAAGTGCAGGTACAATACATGCAAAAAGAAGGAAATAAATACAATAGACATGATGTCGAAAGATAAATCTCATAAGTGAACTCATGTCCCAACTGATAAATCTGAAATACATCTGATGACTGAAAAGTGACTCAACATGAATTAAATAAAAATCATACTAAGGCTCACAACCTTTACAATAAGAAAATAAACTCTAATGTCTAAACATGAAAGTCAACTACAGCGGAGTCTCAACTGCTATATCTGAGTGACGGTGACTATGATGGAAGTCCATCAACCTGTGGCTCTCTGAAGCTCTAAACTGCCTGAAAAGAAATTTAAAACAAAAAGAAAATAACAACAAGAGCATCAGAGCGCTAAAGCAAGATCACCTCCATCCGTCCCAAGAGGAAGGGTTACTACCTGTAGTGGAGGCTTTATCTATTAAGCATAGTCTATCTAGATCATTTTCTTCGTATCTAATGGTATTAATACATAGAAATCTACAACACGAGACGTAGTACGTCGAGCGAAATAATCCAAACAAGGAAACCCTCATGTATATACCATATGTCTCAAACTATAGATATCTAAATATTAATCCCGAACTATGGAAAGAAACATCACTAGAAAATAAAACACCATAATGAACATTAGCATATAAGTCTCATGTACTCAAAAGAGTAAGGTATCTTGGTCATGTATATATAGTCAACAGTGTGACATAAACACTTTTGGCAACCATCAAATTTAGGCTATCAAGTAATTGTCTCATTTGCAACTCTTTGCATGATCCTGACCTCATCGCATTATCATGCACAATAGACTACCCTGTACATATCATAAAATAATGTACATGGCTCATTAGTCGCATCGCGATCTCAGTGTGTAACATGAGTACGGGACGGTCTACCTTATATGTATCCAAAAAGACGGCTCACAAGCGTCATCGCACCCTCGAATGGACGGACTGCTAGACAAAGCATCCAAACCCGACTCAATAGCCTGTACAAATAGAATATTGACGTACTACCCCATGTAGTACTGAACTGAGCTCATCAATGATACCCATCCCATGTATGAACTATATAAATCCGGCATATCGACATACTATCTCATATAGTACTGAGCTGGGCTCATTAACGATATCCGATATGTGTATAAACTACTCCAATTCAAGTGTAATCACTCAACACTGGTCAAATCCCCTTTGGATACTCATGTGTGTACTATGACACTATTCATGTATATTCATGTCTATACGTGTACAATCATGTGACTCAAACCCCACGATCGTAACGCGAATCAAAACAACATAATATTCAAGAAAACAGCCTTAGTAGTTGACTACTTTGCGTAGTAGTCGACTACACTGAGTCCATCCAGACTCTGTAATCTCAACTCAGTATTAGTTAGTCGACTATTTTGATCATTAGTCGACTACTCTGCAAACTCACAGTTTCTGTTAAACTCAACTAGACACGAGTAGTCGACTACTACTCAGTGTAGTCGACTACTTTGTCTAAAAATGCACACTTTCACGTATGAACAGTACTTAACAATCGATACGTACTCATCATGCTTTAATATGGTATAAAACTTGTAAATACCAATAAAAAGAAAGTATCTCCATGATGATTTAAACTCTTGATTCAACCTAATCAAGCTTAACGTCCCAAATAATCAATATCTCACATGAACCCTAGTTATCGACATGATCCCTAGTTATCGACATAAAAAGCATAAACATGCTTACATGAAACATAGAACAGATATAAATTTATTTATTCAAGTTTACAGAACTTAAGTATACCAAACCTAGGATTTAATCATCATTAATTAACATTTAAACTCATTTAATCCCAAATCTAGGGTTTAAGCATGATTAAAACATAATAAACAAGATACAAACAAAGTTTGAAACAAACCTAATGATCATGATCATGTTTCTATCTTAAACAGCAAAAAAACCATATAGATCAAACATTTGCTTATCGTTAATATCAAAATTCTAATCTTTTTCACATTAGATTAAGATCTAAACATGTAAAACATCGATTTAAACATCTTAAATCATAAATTAACTAAGGGTGCAAGTTTGGATGCAAGTGACCTTGCCTGAAATGTCGTGTTGAGCCTCTGGACACACGTGCAAGATCCCTCCTCACTCTAAATCACGCGATCTTACCCTTCACTCAACTGTTTGCTTCGAATCTCCTCGAGTAATGTCAAGAACAAGGTCTAGGGTATGAGGGGAGATGGGGGGCTGAAAACTCACATGAAAGATCTCAAGAAAAGGGTCTAAATATGTATATATACTTAAGTTATCAATTGAACTCCAAAGAAAACAAATTAGACCCAAAATCTGTAACCTGACATGCCCAGGAAACTGTCGCTAGTCGACTACTCTGAGTATTAGTCGACTACACTATAAATTTTAAGTTTCTAAAATCTGTATTTGGTATTTTGGCTGTAACGTTTACATCTAACCTCAGAATGAGGTGATTTAAGATTTGTTGGAAAACTGTTGAAGAGACCTACAACTTTTGTCTATTGAGTTTTCCTACATTCTAACTGTATCGGTGCAAAAAAAATAATATAAACTCTTAATTGGTCAACTTTCTAGATTTCTTCTTCGTGCATAATTTGTGCATTTGCACTCATATATTCACACATATACATTGAATTGATCTCAAATCAATTCCTAGCATACTCAAATATCAAAATATGTTATTTATTACCATGTAACATATTTATTATTATTTATCACATAATATTCAAATTTTGGGGGTTTTATATTATACATCTTAAATTAACAAGAAAACTCAATTAATTGTTAAACTAGGATTTAAACATGATTTAAGCATGATTAATAAAATAAAACAAAAAATAAAAGTAACCCTAATAATCATGATCATCAACTAATATAAACAACAACTAAATCTTTAGATTTTCATATTAGTTTAAAGATTAACATCATAAACTAAGATTTTAAAACATCGGGCTAAGCTTTAACATGAGATTTATCAATTAAACATATTAAATCTTAAATTAACTACAGGGAGAGGTTTGGAAGAAGATGATCTTGCTTTAAACATCATGTTGAACTCCTAAACACGTGCATGCAAGATCCCTCTTCACCAAAGTCGCAAAATCCTGGATTCCTCTCGACATACACCTCAATAACTCTCCCAAATCTTACAAATTATGATTAGGGTCTAAGAGAGAGGCTGCTAGGGTTTGGAATACTAATGAAAAAAATATATTTTTAGTGTGTAAACATGTATATATATAACTGCAAACCTAAATCAAAACAGCCCAAACCTGAAACAGAAAACCTAGTAAGACTGAGAAAATAGTCTTCGATATTTTGACTGTAACTTTCACGTCTGACCTCGGAATCAGCTGATTTAAGATGAGTTGGAAAGATATTGTAGATACTTATAATGTTTGTGTTTTTGGTTTTTCCAAATTCGAGCTGTATCGGTATGTAATGCAGATATACGCTTAACTGGTTATTTTTCCAAATTTCTTCTTTGTGCATGTTTAACCTTTGTATACTCTTATATATACTCTTAATTGATCTCAAATCAATTGTTAGCGTAATTATTCATCCATAAATGATATTCATCAAAATTAGAGCTCATTTATCAATATAATTCACACTACTTTCTAAAATTCACTGGGTTTTACAAGTATATCTGTACTTAATGACCTAAGCCAAACTAAGTTGGGATCCATTGGCCCAAAGCTCATTACATGGACACTTAGAAAAGACGGAATAAAATAAAAAAAAATCATCAAAGAACAAAAAGATGTATGTATGTATGTGTATATACAATACATCACCAGACAATTATAAAGAAAGAATCCGCAACAATTGCATTGCCTCTTTACTTTAAGTTAGAAACTAATGGGGATCAGAGTGGGGGCTCTGATTCAAAAGTAGACGGCTCCCGAATGTGTTGCCTTCGATGCCAATCCGAATCTAATCAGAAAGCACGAGATGCTCAATATTGTGAATTTTGATTTGTACTCAAATCTAAACGGGAAGTAAAAGGGGGAGAGGCTAGATTTTTCAATCATTAATAATTTTACAGAGCCGTATTGTAAGGCCTTAATGTCAAGGGTTTATAGCTCATTGAGGATCAATAGGGGGGATTCGGCAACCATAGTACTTGAGAAGCGGTCGTCGATAGGGTTCATAGTCAGAATCGAAGGATTGCGGCATCATAGGATACGGGTCGTGTTGGATCTCAAGGAGACGACAGATAGACAGTACCAAAATCACTGTTTGCATAGGTGAGCAGTATGTGGGTTGATGTTCATCTGTGAACAATAACTTCATATTTGTTTGTGGAATATAAGGTTGAGATTCAATGGCTCGAATTGAAAGTGGAAAAGGTTTATACAAATAACTAGGCCTCACACCTAGAGACCTCACACCTAAGGGCTTCACACCCCAAAAAAGACAAATCACTTGCCAAAGAACACCTTACATGCTCAAGAGAGAATTCCCAAACTTAATTTTTTTATTCATCAATGTCTATTCCTCATGGAGGATTACATCTCGTATTTATAGAAAAGAAACATCAATGTTTATTCCTCACGAAGGATTACCTTAGCTAAGATAGGAACTAGTCCTCTTCATCAGGGTTTGTAATCCCCCTGCCCTTAGCTAGATCGCGACCTATGGATGGATGTAGAAATAATAGAGTGAGCTCAAGTCTCAATAGGCAACTATAAAATTTTGGGTACAAACACAAGGAAGAAAGAAATGACTATATATGAACATCTAAAATTAAAATGAAGAGATATCAGTAATAAGCTACATATGCTCATAATATGATCATCGATAGAAATGAAATAGAAAATGATAATAACAAATAATCCAACTCTAATATTTAGGATTCTAAATTCCCTAAACATGGGATATATCAATAATCTATACATGCTTTTGTTTGTATATCCACTGGTGAGCGTCCTCAAATGGGGCTTGTCACCTCAGGATCCACACCCACCAGTGCCACTTACTTCACATAGAGCATAATGAATATAGAGTAATAACAAGCTAACAAATAAAAGAATACTATCATTCTCAATAGTACAGTCTCAAAGAAAGATGAATTATCATAACATAATCATTAATTAAACTTCAATGACATAGTACTGAAATGAATAAATAATAGTATAGCAATACAGCAATCAGAAAATACTCCATACATGAACTAATTTAAATAGGATTTCATGAAAGCAATAAGGCATTCTATTGAGCATCAATTTTCAACTCAGAGAATTTTAACCAAACTATCAAAGGATTGAGAGGGAACGAGGAAAGATTACCTACCGTTCATGCCAGAATTCTCAGCATCGCCGAACAATTTCAAGAAGTTCATTCCTATACACACATACATGGGTACTCATCTAAGATTTTAAGCAACTAAGACTAGAGATATCTTGTAATTAATAATTGTCTTATGCTATATGATGCTTGATAAGGTTACACATGCACTCTAGTAGAATGTATAAATAGCAAGGACAACAAATAGTTAACAAATTGCAATAGCAAAAAGGATAACCAAATATTGTCTGAAACGTATGAAATTAGTGTCAAAATGTTTCTACATTAGTCTAGTTTCTAGTATATTAATTTTCTCATCATTCCAATATCCAAAGGATAAGTTACACCTAAAAATGTATGACAAGATCAAGATGGAAGTACTGATTGCATTGAAGGATATATGTGGCTAATTAAGGGTCCTAACAATGTTCAAATTGGATGAATTAGTTCCAAACTCTTCCTATATGAATCTATTTTCTAGGATACCAAAATTCATCCAAAATGATAAATTTTTTATTGAAAGAATCAACATAAGTCTATTTTCTAATTCAAAAGTCTTTATAATCATATCCCAGGCATAGGCAAAGATATAAACAATTACACAAGGGAGGGTCCGGTTGTCTGTCCAGAACACATGCATTGAATTTAACCATAGACTCAAAGTACCAAATGACATCCAAATTAGGCCAAACTAGATTCAACTAAAAGATACACGAGTTTAGTTTATAAAACAAAAATATTGCTAGAAAAATACATGTGTAGAAAGAGCTATGCTCCAATTACTACAAGAGGATTTTGCCTGAGAAATTTTGAACGAGTTAGAGTTACCAAAACCGATTGCGAGCTTGTATTCACTAATTTAGAGTAAGACCATCAATTGATCATACGAGGTTAAAAACAAATAGAGATCATACTTCCTATTTTTATAAAATACAAAGATCAAATTTTTACCTCTATTTATTGACATGCATGGACCAATCTTTGCTTATATGTTACATGCAACTACTAATCCTTACATGCTAGACCAAAAGTTAATATAAAACTCTATAATTTAGACTTGAATCTCCAACGACCACACCATGAGGATAATTTGAGATTAAATACCTAGGTGTTAAGCTTTGTTTCTCTTCCTTCTCCAAAATCCTACTAGCTCCTCTTGTTTCTTCCTCTTCTTATTCTTCTTGGATAGATGTATGCTTTAGAAGAGAGGATAGATCGACATGATGTTTGAAGCTTAGAGAAATGACAATGGAGTTTTATAGGTTTGAAGCTTGAAAAATGGCTAGCCTAGGGCGAGAGAGGAATGGTGATGGTTTTGAAGCAAGAAAGAAAATGAACAATGAGGGACGGTTGAGTGTATAAGTAGTGAAGACCCATGTGACTAGATGAATATGAAAGAGAGAGAAAAGAGATGGTTTAGTTGCAAATTTTATTGTCCACCATGGCAACCCTCATTTATTTAGATGTGATATTTATGTTATTTTAAAGGGTTTTTACATCAAAGCCACCTTAAGTTTTACTCAAATTGATGAATACCACCTTTACTTTTTTTTTTGATGAATACCACCTTTACTTGCTTACATCCTTTCAATATCACACCAATTTGTGTTTTCAGCCTAAAAACTTTATAACTTGAATGAAATACCCTCCAACCCCTTACCTTTAAACACGTGTATCCAGGCGCATGAATCTCACGTGCCCTCTCTTCTTCTTCTTCCCTTTACCCAATCTTCCAACATTAAACCTTGCACATTACCAAAA
>NC_033800.1:150869163-150872916 GCF_001876935.1 Asparagus officinalis | reverse complement strand
CTCTCTAGTTCTTCTTCTTCTTCCACAAATCCCATCCTCGTTCTTGCTTACATTTCCCAGTGATTTGAGTGATATTGTTTTAGTTATCAATGGCTACTAAATATTCAACATGTTGTTCTTTTATATGCTCATGGAGGATCCATGAACGTTTTGTGCAAATGCAAATCGAGGGCTTCAATGCTAACTTCAATGACTGAAGCTAACTCAGGGAGATGATTCTTCAGTTGTCATTTCTCAAGTCCTTCAATTTGTGATAAAGGATGTAATTTTTTATGTAGTATGATGGGGAGATTGTTGGGAGGATAAGGGAAATGATGAATAGGCTAATTGCTAAGACAAAGAAAATAAAGAAAGAGCTTCTCAAGATGAGCAAAAAGATGGAGGAGATGGAAGAGATTAGTAGGAGAAATCCAAATTAATTTTTTTTGCATCCATTATAATTGATGTAATTGTGTTGCTTATGTCTATGATAGATGATAAACAGTAGAATGTACCATGTGTATTGTCATGTAATTGCAACTTTGCATCAAAAAAGAGAAATTAAACTAAATTCATTGCTTTGTTTGCATGTTTTTGTTACCATTTCATGCGTTTATGCCATTATCTAGATAGAAACATATACAGAGCATGCAACTGATGGGAGATATGAGCGCATAAACTCATAATTAATGGAAGATGAACGCACACACTTGCAGATGATCACAGATTTACTCATAGATAGAGGTAAAGTAAACATGCACATAAACTTCCTGATTTCACAAATACCACTTTCTGATTTCACAGTTACCACCTTTACTTTTATATTTTTTACGGATACCACCTGTAATAGCCTTAATAGATTTATATACCACCTTTACTTAAGAAATTTTTGATATAAACCACCTGTTAAGCAGGAAATTCACATTTACCAACAAAATATGTACCAAGCATAAACACACATGAGGCATTATTTGTAGAAAATACAATTCACCAACTCACAAACTTCCCATAATAGTAGAAGTATGTGCATCATTGTGAAGAAAATCATAAACAAACTAAAGTCTTGATACAAATAACCTAAATTAAGTATATAGTTACCACCTAAAATCTTAAAAAGAGTACATAAACCACCTTTTAAGTTCAAATATATCACAGATACCCCTTACAAGTAACAAAATATAAGTTAAACTTCTACATATGCCACCATAAGTTTCCAAAACCATTTAGATAACCAAAAATTTCAAATAAAAGAAAAGGAATCAAGGCTTCCATGTAGGCTTTGCTGTATTTTTTTCCTTTTTGAATATGTTGTGTTGCCTCCCTCACTTGTGGTATAGAAATGCAAACATTACCCCTATTTTTAACTCAGTTCATGTCCTCATTTAGTGTTCCTTCTACTGGAGTAGGTGAGTAACCTGGTGCGTAGTATTGTGTACATGTAAAGGCTTGTAAGAGATTAGTTGTTATCATAGAGGGAATCTGCAATTAAGACAAGAAGAAAAATATAAGGTATCATCAATATAGAGACATATTAGGTATATGACAATATTAATTCACCTAACCACTTTCATGTGGAGCTCCTGTGTTGGATTCTTGTGGCCTTTCTTGGCTAGGACCCTACATCATGAAGATATCTATTGTTGTCAATTTTCAAGTTTTGAAAAAAATGGTTGAAAATACACAAAAATTAGAGGCATACCCCTTGAGATAACTTTTTTGGCAAACCCCCTTTCTTAGGTGGAGCTTAAGCTTGGGTTGGATTTTTGCAAGTCTTCTTGTTGTGCCCCTTTTGTCCATAATGTCTACATCTATTATGCAATTTTTTCATTTTCACCCTTTGGGTGCGTGCAAGTTGTTCTTCTTTCTCCCTTCTTATTCTTTTCTTTGGCCTTCTTGGCGTAATTCTTGTTTAAGGAGGGTCTGGTTCAGGATATCCTATCTTGAGCCATTACTTCATGCCAGAGAGAGATGAGACGTTCATGGTATAGGTTATAGAATATAGGTTTCCTTTGTATATGCCTCATGCGCAAAATCTTCAACAAGCATGCCAATTTTAACCAGAGCTGCAACTCCATGTATGCAAGGTAAGCCACTAATTTGTCATTTGTTACATCCATATCTTTTTGTCCCCAAATCCACTATGTATGTATCATCTTCTCTATATTTCACTTCAAATTTGCCATTTCCTGCAAAGTCAGTCTTACAGTGTCTTACCTCATGCTTTGAGTAATTCAATTTTTTTATATGCCTTTGGCACTAGAAGCCCCTCCAGCTTAGCAATCATCTCTTGTTTGAGAATGAACCTCTTCATGAGTATCCTCCTAATGAACTCCATACATGTGAGAATAGGCTTGTCCCTTGCTTGAAGAATCATTTTGTTGAATGGCTAACACATATTATTCAACAAGCAATCTGACTTGGTACTTCCTTTGAATGCAGGCAAGCTCTAATGTAAAGGATCTTCAGTCATAAGATAGTTGTAAGCACCCTCATCCACATACTTAATAATTTTCATTGCCTCATAAAAATTAACTTTTGTAGAAGCCCTACAAGCTCTCCACATAGCATCTTTGAAAGACTTCCCAACAATTTTTTGTTTGAAGTTGGCATATATATGCCTATGAGAAAATCTAACCTCAGCAGTAGATATTACTATCCTCAAAGCTTCAATCAAGCCCTACAAAAACATTAAAAGTAGCATAATGTTGGAAGAATATGAAAATATGTCACACATAAAGTTACAAATACATTATACAGTTTATGTGATTAACACCATAACTTCTCATAACATGTACATTTAGCACCTTAACTTCTCATAACAAATACATATACCACCTTAACTTCTCATAACATATACAAATACTACCTTAACTTCATATAATATATACATATACTACCTGCATTGCCCAGTTTATATATTTACCACCTTAATAGTAATTTTCTATCCAATATATGCAATCAATTATACAAGTTAGAGTATTAGAAAGATTACATTCTGTCTATCTAACTTGAAAGCCCACCATGTTGCTCCACTGGATCAAATTCAACAATTAGTTGGTCAATAAACTAACACCAAGTTTATTTTTCTCCACTTCAACAATTGCATAGGAAATAGGGTAGATGTTGCCATTGCCATCCTTTCCTATAGCACTCAAGATTTGCCCTGTATAGCCACCTTTCAAATGGAAGCCATGAAGGCCAATAAGTGGCCTACAACCTTTCTTAAATCCTTCTTTGCATGCAACTAAACATACATATGGTCTCTGGAAAAGTGGTGATGAGTTCCTATTGATATCATCTACCCTAACCAAAGCTAAGCTCCCTGGATTTGTCCTCCCAATTTCACCTGCATAGTCTCATACTCTCTTGTATTGAACACTTGCAACACCATAAATCTTTACAAAAGCAAGTTGTCGTGCTCTATATGCTATAGGACCACCAATGTTAATCCTATAGTCTCTATTCACCTCTGAAATAAACATAGACATCTTCCAATCAAGATCATCTTTCCACTTTGTTTGATATCTTGTACCTAACCACTCAGATAAGACTTTGGAGTTTTTGTCTCTAAAACCACCACAATTACCATGCTTGAGCCTCATAGATTTAATTTGAAATGTGGCTTCATCATTCATTCCCAGAGCATGAACTTTTAAACTTGCAAATATCTTGACAACTGTTAGGACATTTCAGCCTCCTCCCATGCTTGAATAGACCTTCATACTTACATTGATACTTGCAATAAATGGACACACTCTTGCAATATCGAGGAGT
>NC_033800.1:150833586-150869153 GCF_001876935.1 Asparagus officinalis | reverse complement strand
CCTAACTCAACATCCTCCTCATCAGCATCATCATAGTCATCATCACTAAGTTGAAACTCTGAATCCTCATCCTCATCCTCCACATTTACATCCATAAGCCCCTCTTTGTCATCAATTTGAACTTCCTTAGTGGCCTCATTTTCATTAGCACCAACATCATCATGTTCATCATCATCACCATCACCATCACTAGCCCCATTGTCTTCATCAATGCCCCACACAAAAAATTTCAACTTTCAAATAAAAAACTTTATACAGATACCATCTTCAACTTGCATAGATTATACATATAACACTCTAATAAAAATATATTATACAATTTACACCTAAAATCAAGTTATGTTATGTTGTTACCACCATAACTTAAATTATTCTCTATAGATACCACCTAAATTTATAATATGATATACAGATACCATCTTATATTATGATATCTACATAGATACCACCTAAGATCATTGTCGGATTATATATATACCACCTAATATCAATTCATGGAATATAATCAACCTCAACAACAGCATTTATGTGTCAAAATATACAAATATAAAATAGTATACCTCAATATCATCATCTTTGAGCTTCCTCAGTTGCCTCATTGTCTTCATTGTCTTTATTATCTTTATTCACAACCTTTACATAAAAATACAACAACCATCAATATTTAGGAGAGTTGTTAACGACAAATAAAATAAGCTATTGGAGAGTATACCTCATTCTCATCATGTTCAGCTTCATTACTACCTTGATTAGTATCCTCTACATTTGCATTGCTTGGGCCTTCCTCATATGTAGTAGCATTATCCTCATTTGGTGGTTCATTACGTTCTCCCTCTCTATGATCAATATCAACTTCACCAGTATATTCTTTGACACCATACACAACGTAAACATCAATCTTCTTGCTTTTTCGAATAGAAGTAACCATCTCATTGATGTCACTATCATTAGAAATTTTTCTAATTCCTTATGCTAAACCTTATCCAACAATCTTATAGAAGAGTTTTGGCATGCTGCTTAAACTATAGTTCAATTGATCTGTTAGGACAGCCTTTAGCTCCCACTTTGACATTTCATCAACAATGTAATTATGATTAGTAAAAGTTTTACCACCCACATACTTCAGTGATCCCCTATTCTTTTCAAAATCCCCCCCCTGATGATACTACTCTACAACCATAAATTCCTACATCCTAAAATTAAAAGAGAAAGTACATTAAATACCCCTGTTTACTTATCGTAGGTTAATCAATGTATGAATTAAAAATACCACTTCAATAAACTAAATAGCAAATCATTAACCTAGATTTTGACATACTTTGCATTTAAATACTCCTATTTCAGAAATGTGATGCTTTTTAACTCAAATTACACAATTATCAGCAGCTTAAACTTTTGAGTACTGTGTTGGGACTTTAACATTGGGAGGGTTAAGTGCACAAACACATTAGGAGTTTGGATGGACTCAACCGAAAGAACTTTGATGGACCCATTGTTAATTAATTTGATCAGTAAGAGACTTTAAGGTGGAGGACCGTGAATCAAGCACTCTACATGTTCATCATGGGAGTTTCGTGAGGGAACATTGACCAAATGAGGTCATTGAAAAAAGTCATAGTGGGAGGGTTTTAATCATCTTGGAAATGATTAAATAACTACAGTGAGAGGTTCTTAATCATTTTTATTATGATTAAGAATGAATTATTCAGATAATTGGTCTTCATCTTGAATAATCAGCTGATCTCGGGTTATCCTTAAGAATACAATGCATAACATTCTCCAGGAACTTCTCATTAAATCGGTTATCCCGCATGTACTAAGGATAGTACTTTTTTAGGAAATTCTCATTTATTGTCATCATAAGCTTGTCACCAACTTAGGTGATTAAATGATATATACCATTTGAGTAGGCTGTTTTTATCACAAACGGTCCTTCCCATTTGGGTTGGAATTTTTTCTTCTTCTTGGAGTTGAGTATCATTGGTCGCCGGATGGAAAGAACCAAGTGTCCTTCCTTAAAGCTTCGTTGTCGGACTCTTTTATCAAAAGCTCGGGAGATTCTAGCTTGATAAAACACAATTTGTTACTGAGCCTCTAGGCGTTTTTCATCCAACATCTCAAGTTCTTCGATACGTTTCTGATGTTGTTCCTCCGTCGTCATTTCTATTGCGAGAGCAATGCGAAGGGATAGAATTTGGATTTCTAAGGGAAGAATAGTCTCGTATCCATACACTAGAGAATACTGAGTTGCTCCGGTAGGTGTGCGATTATGGTGCGATATGCCCAGAGAGCTTTGTCGAGTTTATCGTCCCAATCTCGTTTATTGGTCAATAATAGTTTTGTTGAAAGTTTCAGGTAATACGTTCGACGTGGGACTATATGCCGTCAATGGGACGTTTTGAATCCTAAACTTTCCACAAAATTTGATGAAGGCATTACTGACAAACTAAGAGCCGTTATCATGCACGATTTGTCTTGGAACACCGTATCAGTAGATGATGTGGTGTTTGATGAATTTGACGATGTTGCTTGTCTTCACTTCTTTGAGTGGAACAACTTTGGCCTACTTTGAGAAGTAATCGGTGATTGCCCAAATGAAGCGGTCACCTTTGGCTGACGGTGGAAAAACAGGACCAACGATATCCATTCCTCATGTCTTGAATGGCCATGAAGTGGTCGAAGGGCGCAAGTGCTCAGGGAGTTGGTGCATATCATTAGTATGTATTTGACATACGTGGCACCGTCAGACATACTCAACTGTGTCCTTGACCATGGTTGGCCAATAATATCCTATCCTTCTGAGACGATCACAAAGTTTAGGACCAGGTTGGTGCGTATCGCAGGTTCCTTCATGTGCTTCTTTAAGAGCCTCTTCCGCCTCTTTGGTCGAAAGGCATCGGAGTAGCTAGCTATCATACTCACAAAGATACAGCGTCTGAGTCGTCGTGTTATAGTAGAATCTTGGTGCTCTTTGTCAGACTGAGTCTCTTTCTTTTATCTTTTCTAGTAAAATAACGTGTAGGACATAATCAATAATGGGGAAACACCAATCTTGAGGCTTGAGTTCAATTCTGGCTGAGTGCACCTCCTTTATGTTCAAGGCACAATCTGGTATGAAGAGTTGGTGAGTTCTCACAGTGACCTATTATTCTATGTCGGGATGATGCGCCAGAGATACTGCTAGTACCGCTAGTACATCTTCATATGCGTTCTGGAGATATGGAATATACTCGATGAAAAATTCTTCAAATGAGTCTACCATCTCGATGGCCACCTTGTGGTATGGTATCAGGTCTTAATTCTAAACTTCATACTCTCCTCGAATTTGGTTGACTATCAGTTAAGAATCACCAAAAGCTTCAAGATATTCGACCCCTAGCTCTTTGGCGAAACTGAGCCCAATGCATAACACGTTGTATTCGACTACATTATTGGAAAACGGCTCGGTGAGTGAATAGGCTCGAGGAAGCACATGCCTCTCTAGGGAAACTAAGGCAACTCTAACTCTTGAGGATATCTTCGAACTTCCGGGAGCTCTCGCCGTATTGGTTGCCCGAGAAGCACCATCAAAGTATAATTGCCACACCTGTTGATGAGAGGTAAAGTTTACTTCATGAGTTTTATCCGGCAAATCTTCATATAATTCACCTGTATCCTTTGCAGGGTTAGCCGCTAGAAGATCACAAATCGTTTGCCCTTTGATAAACTTCTGTTGCTTGAAGTGAAGGTCATATTGGGATAAGAGTAGGGCCCATCTCTTTAACCACCAATTTATTAAAGCCGGTTGCATCATGAATACCCAGATTGGGTTGACATTGGAAATGACATAGATCGTCTGTCTAACCAGGTAATGTCGTATTTTCTAAATTGTGAATACCAAAGCGAGACACTCCTTCTCGATCATCGGATATCGAGATTCAGTGCCTACCAAAGTTCAACTCAAATAATATATTGCATGTTCATGACTGTTGTCATCGTCTTGTGTGAGTAAAGCACTTAATGAGTGGTTCATCGCTTTGATATAAATCAATAACGGTTTACCTGAATGGTTGGCATTTCTTTGGTGCAACGAGGATATGAGGATTCGTCGGATATGCTTTGTTATCTTCAAAGACCTTCTCACAGGTGTCGTCCCAAATAAATGACATGCCCTTCTTCATGAGCTTGGAGAATGGTTGGCATTTCTCAGATAGGTTTGAGATGAATCGTCGGATATCAGCCAATCGCCCTTGTAGTCCTCTGAGTTCTTTGAGGTTTCTCGGGGGTTGTAACTCATGTATCACCTTAACTTTATCAGGATCGATGTGGATACCCTTAGTGGTGGCGATGAATCCAAGGAATTTTCCATTGGACATTCCCAAGAAGGACTTAGTAGGGTTCATCTTTAATTGGTAACTCCGCATGAGAGCGAACATCGTCTTTAAGTTCTTTAATGTAGTCATCTTTGCTACGGCTTTTCATGACCAAATCATCAACATAGCACTCGACGGTCTTCCATAGGTGTTCCTGGAAAATCTTTGTCATTGTCTGCTGGTATGTAGAGCCTGCGTTCTTCAAGCCGAAAGGAATGACTATGTAGCAGAAAACCCCGAGGGGCGTTTTGAATGCGGTATGCTTTTCATCGTCCGGGTACATCTTGATTTGATTGTAGCCTAAAAATCCATCCATAAAGAACATTCTCTCGAATCCACACGTGTTGTCGATAATGACATCCGTGATCTAAAGAGGGAAATCGTATTTTGGGCAAGCGGTGTTTAGGTCTATGAAGTCGATGCAGATCCTGATTTTCTCATTCTTTTTAAAGTCTGGTACTATATTTGATAGCCAGTCTGGATGTTGCTCTTCCTTAATAAAGCCCGAGTCGATCAGGTTTTTAACTTCAGACTCGATTGCTTCCATAATTTGCATCCGAAACCGTCTTTGCTATTGCTTGATAGGTTTAGCATCCAGTTTGATGTTGAGGCGATGCATCACCACGTTTGGGTCAAGTCCTGGCATATCCTCGTAATTCCAGGCGAAAACATCTATGTATTCCCTGATGAGGGAAATCAACTCTTCCTTCTCGTTTAACGGAAGGCTATCATTGATGAATATGGATTTCGAATTCGCTTACCACTTTGTCTTCGGTGGGAGGTTCTCTTTCTTCAAATCTATCACCATATTGGATATTCAGGTGATGGATCCAAGGATCTTCCTAAGTTAGCAATTGATCGTCCTCCTCCATTGTGGCGGGGGGGGCGGGGTGATGGATCCAAGGATCTTCCTAAGTTAGCAATTGATCGTCCTCCTCCATTGTGGCGGGGTCGGCTGTGGCCATATTCGACATTAGGCCTCTGAACATTTCTCCAAGGCTAACGGCGGAGTCCTAACTTGAAGAATCGGATGAGTATCCATCCTTATTCACTAATCGGTCAATGACTTGCCAGCAACACTCATTATCAGATGAAGAGACGTAGCCTAGACCACTTTTATAGCTATAATAATTGTCGGGTTTTCCTTTCGGTACGTTGGCCGGGCGAGGTGGAACTCGTTGACCTTGACCAAAAAAAAGACCTTCTTCGAGTGCAAAGTTGTATCCCTATTTCTCTATGAAGTTATACACTTGTGTTAGACCCTAGAGAGGGGTGATTAGGGTCTTATGCTAATCTAATCTGATTTTATACCAATTAAAACTAATTAACAAGTTATCCTAGCAAGTATAAAATATAACAAGATATGTGAGCTAGGATAAGTGATATACACAAGGGTAAATAAAATAAACGAGATAGTGGATGATATAAATAATGAGCAATGGACAATGACGACAAGAAACATAAACATAAGAGTAAGTGGGCCAAAGCAAACTCAAACACACGATATGATCACGGAGTTCGGACCTTCCATCCTACGTCTCCGCTCCCCACTCTCGAGGAGAAATCCACTATCACAATCGGGTTTTCTACGCTTACCCGAATAACGTTTACACCGACATACTCTGTTTTCTAGTTTACCGAAAACTTTGCAACTCACACATTTACAAATACACTTCACACCCTCTAAGTGTTGGCCTAGCCCATGTCCTCCTCCTCAAGTGCTCGGATACAACCTCTCCCTAGGTTCATTAACCGAAGCCACTCATCTTGGATTTGACCCCGTCGCACACCACACACTCCTCTCGGTGTACTAGTGTATTACAAAGTGAATCCTCACAATTAAAGCTCACAAATCAAATAATTGTTCTCTAAACAAGGTGATAACTCAATTAAGCACAACTCAATGATACACTCACCACACCCTAAATTTTACTATGTACGAATATACTAGAAGCTCAATGGTTGTGTGTGTGTAAGCAATGATAAACTCAATTATAAACTCAATGTAAACCCTAGCTTGATGAAAATGATAAACAACAACTAATTAAAACAAAGCTAGTATTGAGTTTAGAAATTCTTCTCTGAAGAACAAGATGGAGAGATGGATTAAAATGAAGCTCAAACAATGTAGATGATCTCCTTCACTTGTGAAAACTTCTCACAAACCAAACAAGCTTTAAACCAAACTTAAACACACTTAAACACTCTTTAATTTTTTCTTTAAACTTTTCTTTTTGATGGTAGGAGAATTGAATGCAATGGGGTATTTATATCCACTCAAAACTTTAGCAAAAACCCCACTGAAATGACACAAAAGCCCTCAGAAAAACTGACCTGGAACTAGCCGTTAGAATCCAACGAATACTGTTGCGGTCGAGTGACATTTGGACGGTCGACCGCCAGCACCTCCAGAACTCATTCTAGCTCTGGACATCATCTGGTCGACCGTTGCGTCGACTACGCAGACTCCTGGATTACACGGTCGACCGCCACGTCGACCACGAGCCCATAAAAACATACTGAGTCTCTAGACTCAAGGCGGTCGACCGTGGTGGTCGATCGCAAACTGGCACATGAAATTATCAGGTTTTGAAAGTTGTTTTTCTGATTTTGAAACCATGTTTAAAAATATCAAACAAATTTGGAAAAATATAAAACTTTGGGAAATGATTGTAGACATGATAATACACATGCTACAAAAACTTGTTTTCAAAAAGCATCTCCCAAATGAGAAATCTCCTCATTTTTACAAAATAGTCCAAAACATGTAAACGAAAAAACACTTGTTTTTGACATTGGACATAAACCATGTTTTGAAACTCAATAAACTGATTTTATAGACTTATAAAAAGATATAAACTATTGTTATGAAGTCTATAAACAATGAATACAATATTTTCATAAATACAATAGAATATGAAACATATGAGTATGTATATGAATATATATTTGTTTCATATCTATGAAATTAAACCAAAACAACTTATATATATATAACTACATATATATACAAAGAAACCAATAAAATGTGTATGTATATGATTGAGCTTAAAGTACTTAACACACATAATATAAACTCCTAAACTAGATTACCCAAGTTATAGGTCTTAAATAAGCTCGACTTGGTACACTTGCGGATGAAGCTTGAACTTGGATCTTCAACTTGAATTGCGTAGCTTCACTATTCCGCCAACCTCCATTGGATTTGATCGTGAATGATCGATTCTATCCATCCTCCGATATGTTGTTTGTCTATAATAAATAAAAAACCACAAATACTAGACAAACAACATTAGTCGCAAATTGTTTGTTAAACATCATCAAAACAAGAAGGCCAATAATCTCCCCCTTTTTGATGATGACAAACAATTTACAAAAGAGAAGTATATGCATGAAAGAAATGAATATATAAATTAGAATATATCATGCATATAAATAAGAAAGGTTATACTCACAATATTTCTCTCCCTTTGACAACATCAAAAAGGGAAAACAAAAGAATAACGAGAGCGAAAGCTCCCCCTACAAATAAGCATGGGTGAGTATAACAAAAAAAGATATATAGGGATTGCTCCCCCTATCAAAATACCTTATGAAATATATACAATAAAAATCAAGGCAAATATATGTGAGCAAGCATAGATAAAAAATATGCTAAACACTACTCACATACAAAAAAATACAATGAGGACACATAATGATATGTCATTATAAATAGGTGTCTCAAAACACAACAAAAAATATAAATAGACTTATGAAATCAAAAGAGAGAGGAACATGAGAATCATGCAAAAGGTTATCAAATGAAAATAAATCAACCAAATAAAATCATAAATCAAATTTTAAGCTCAAAAATGATGTTTGATTAATAAAAAAAAATTCTTTGAAGAACTTGATCAAACCACTCATAGAATACATTATAAAGCATATCTAAAATTTGAATCATCTATTTGTGCTTATATAATGAATTCAAAAGAACAAATCGAAGCAAAAAATTTATAGTTCAAAAGTAACATGCAAGAATCATGAACTATGGATTTTAAGAACTAAAAATCATCTTTAAGTGTACAAAACCAAAACATCATTGATTTTCATAAATGAGAGAGACAACCATATCAAGCTCTTGAGCTTGTTCCAACCCATATAAGTACTTTTAGTACCTGATAAACAAGATTTGTGAATAAACACCTAATAAATCCGGGGGGGGGGGTTATATAAACACAAAACTCTCATCAAAATCGAAACTAATAATCATGAAAATAAAAGAATTGATCAAAGAAAACTTGTTTTCACATCCAAAAAAATTTAAAACATAATTTTCAAAACCAAGAAAAGGAAACATAAAAGCACTAAAAATTCTTGGTTTAAAAAATTAAATATGTTTTGGTACCCAAGTATTCTTGGTGCTGAAAAGTTTAGGGACATGACCCCTATTATTTAAGCTCAAAGCCCTTGGGTTATGAATCCATTTAGGCGTATGTGGTACACGAACACGGTCAAAACAAAAATTGTGTAAATGACGCTTCCGGTTGCAATAAGTGCAATGAAAAGGTTGAAATGGTTTGTGTTGACCAAACGGTTGTGCACAAGACTCATTTGCAAAAATAGATTTCTCTTTAAAATTATTTTGCAAATGGAAAACTCTTTTTAAATCAAAACAAATTTGGTCAAATGACCAAAATGACCACAAAACTCACATTTGTACACATGAGCATGTTTATGATGATCTATATGTGTGTGTACATGTGAATGTGATGAAGAAGCTTAATGAGATGCACAAGAAGAATTAGTATGAGCCTTAGTGGGTTTATGTGCATCATAGAAAAATCTAGCAAGATGGTCTTTACGACCGTAATTTGTACATTTGTAGACTTTGCTATACATGTGTGCATGATGTATAGGATGTTCAGATGTTTTAGCATGAGGCTTAGCACACATGTTCATGAGCTTTTTATGGTTGTTAATGCATGTAGTAAGAGTTGTAGGGGGATCGACGAGATGGGGGCGGCATGACGCGGTCGGATCTGGGTGCGGGTGGTGATGGGGGCTCGGCGGTCGGGCTCAAGGAGGAGCCGGGGGCAAAGGTGCGTGGTTGAACGGGAGGGGTTGCAGGGGGTGGGTGAAGGGAGAGGAGGTGTGTAAGCGGAAGGGGAGCGACTGTGATGGCCGCGGTTATGGCTAGCGACGAAAGAAGAGGGGGAGGAGGCGATGGTGGGGGCGTAATGGGTGGGGGCAGCTTTCGAGGAAGGGATAGAGCGATGATAGGGAGAGGAGAGTGCAGCGCCTGTAGGGAAAGGCAGCCCCCCCCGGACGATGGTTGGATTCTAGAGTGTCGAGGTGGAGACTTGGGTGCGGTTATGGAGGTGAGCACGGCTCGACAGCAAGTAAGTTCGGGAGGTTGTCGCGCAGGCCAGGATGTGAGCTCGGGAAGGCTGGCCGAGGTGGAGGTGGTATCGATCGGAGCAGAGAGGGGGGTAAAGGTGTTGGGCAACGGAGGAGGAGGCGTGGAGTGAACGGTGAGTTCGGGCCGTTGGGGGTTTGAGGCGCGTTATGGGTCGGGGAGGAGCTCGGTTTTATGGACATGGCTGATCGGAGCTAATGGGGGTCGGCTTTGGTCAAGCTCAAAGGAAAGATAAGGGGACAGCTTGGTTGGGTTGCTGGAGGAGATGGGATGGGTTCTCTGGCGGCGTGAAAAGTGAGGAGGGGGAGAGAGAGAGAATAAAAGGAGAGAGAGAAAAAGATTTATATAGAATAGTGGATTAGGGTTTAGATATTTAAACGAAAATAATTAATAACAATATAATTACTTATATTTTAAATCAAATAATTATGGGAAAATTATCTACAAAATAAAACGTACTAGTTATACTAATACAACAGATAATACCCAATAGTAGTAATAATACAACAAATTGTACAAATAATACGTAATATTAATAATAATACACTATATTATACAAAATAATACGTAATAGTAATAATAATACAACGTATTATTTAAAATATTACGTAATAGTATGGATAACACAACAGATTAATTTCAAAAATTTTTATTGTAGTAAGTTAATTCATAAATATCAAAAGCATTTAAATAAATATAAAATAGGATTTTTAAATCGTAGAAAATTCTAGAAAATCAAGAAAAATACAAATACTCTTATAAAAATAATAATTAAATATTTTAAAATACCAAAAAATTATTTTAACTAGTATTAAAAATTCACGGTCATTACAATATCCCTAAAAATAAAATTTTATCCTTATAATTCAAGGAATTTTTATGAAGGAAAATATACCTCTTAAACCAAAAGATGTGGATATCGGACATGAATCTCGTCCTCTCTCTCCTAAGTAGACTTAACGGGATGGTTCAGATCTCGAGGGACTAAGATGAGTAGGATAATATGACTAAGATGAGCCGGAATGAAATACTATCTCCGATTTCAAGCTTGAAATCTATCATTGAAGTTAGGAGATATGGAGAACATCGCTCACACCAGATAAGAAAGATGTCAACTGGTAAATGATAGGTTACTTCTCTGATGTGTTGCAAAACATCGATAGGACCCAAGTATCTAGGACTCAACTTTCCTCTCGCTCCAAAGCTTATAACTCACAGGGTTGGTGAAATCCTCAAGAACACATGGTCGCCCTTCTTAAACTCATTGGTCTCCAACCTGTGTTTGCCCGGTTCTTCTAGCCATCTTGATCTCTCTTCAAACGATCCCTTACCACCTAGATCTTGTCCACTATCTGTATCATCATTTTCAGACCGAACATCTCCCTTTCTCCAACTTCATCCTAACACACTAGTGATAGCACCTATGGCCATACATGGCCTCATATGATGCCATTTGAATTCTGAATTGGTAGCAGTTATTGTAGGAGAATTCTACGACATGTGTATTGATCTGTTAAAATGATAACTAAAAGTTGCAAGCACACAACTATCAAGTTATTGTGACGCCCCTGTTTTCACACATGGCTGTAGTCTAAGGTGAACCCAAAGATGTCAAACCTGCCATGCACCCACACTATACAACAACAAGTTTCACCAATCACAGTAATATCCTCCAGTGGAATCAAAGTATAGTGTAGGTACAAAACAGGTAAAAGAAAGGAAATAACTATAACAGTATGATATAGAAAGGAGTATCTCATAAATAAATCATGTCTCAGTGAACAATCTGGAATACATCCGACATCCTCATAAATAAATCATGTCTCAGTGAACAATCTGGAATACATCCGACATCCGAAATAAATAAATATGTCTTGACATGAAACAGCTGAAAACAGTGAACAATCTGGAATACATCCGACATCCGAAATAAATAAATATGTCTTGACATGAAACAGCTGAAAATGTAACTAAGGCTCATAGCCTTTACAAAATATGATACAAACTCTAATGTCCGAATGGAAATAACTCTACTGTGGAGTCTCTACTAGTAACTCATGTGACAGAGACTATGCAATAACTCTGTCATCCTGCGATCCTCCGATGCTCTGAGCCACCTAAAAGTTAAAATAAAATTAAAAAAAGACAACAACAAGAGTGTCAGAGCGCTAGCAAGATTACCTCCATCCACCCCTGGGGAAGGGCTACTAAATGAAGTGGAGGCTCTATCTATTAAGCATAACCTACCTAGATCATTTTCCCCGTATATAAGGAAAATACTTATTAATACATACATATAAGAAATCATCTACTCTGAAATAAATGGATGTTGATATTTAGTAATCCACACACGAGCATAGGTATGTCGAATATCCCGTTAGCTCAAATTGTGAATAGCTAAATACCAAATCAAAAAGCTACTACATTGAGCAATAAGAAAAGACAACTCTATCTCAAACCATATCAAAGGTGTCCTCACAGATATCATATACGTGTCCAACACATGGACTTCACCTGCTTATTAGATAAGACAACTCGAATAAGTGTCCAACACATGGACTATATATGATGAATGTCCAACATATGGACTGCAATAGATAAATGTCCAGCACGAGGACGACATATAATTATGGTCCAACACATGTGCAGGCTGTCTAAAAATCACAATAGATAGTTGATTCCCCATCAAACACTGATGATGGAAGTTACAATCTGACGACTTCCAGAAGGCTATAATTTGAAGACTTTTATGTAGATCGATGAAGGTTACAATCTGACGACCTTCACAACAACTGATGAAAGCTCTAATCAACAACATTCACAATCAATATCGGGAGTTACAATCTGACGACTCTCACATATCAAAGAGCTAAAGCAAAGATTACAAATCGACGATCTTTGCAACGCTCTGACAGAAAGAGACTACAAATCGACGGTCTCTTCAAACCAAGATGTGGAAGTCCTCCCCGCGTACCAGCATCAAGACGCAACGTCAATTCGACCGTGGACGTAGCTCACATTTGGCTGCAAACGCTGCAAACACAGCTAAGATCTAGTTGTCAACGCAGCTCCTGTTCGGCCGCAAACACAGCCTCCGAAAGCTGCCAACGCAGCTTCCATACGCTGCCCAACGCAGCTTCCAACAAGCTGCCAACGCAGCTTCCATCCGCTGCCCAACTCAGCTTCCAACAAGCTGCCAACGTAGCTTCCATCCACTATCCAACGCAGCTTCCAACAAGCTACCAACGCAGCTTCTATCCGCTGCCCAACACAGCTTCTAACAAGCTGCCAACGCAGCTTTCATCTGTTGCCAAACGCAGCTTCCAACAAATAGCTAAATGAGCTTCCAATCGCTGCGTCCGAGCTTTCAGACACTGCGTTCAAGTTTCCAGACACTGCATTTGAACGCAGAATTCATGCCAGAATGTGGATTTTACATTTGACTCGTTTAAACACGAGCTTAACGGTTTTAAAACCGTTTTCCACGATCTGAGGGGATCACAACTCCACTCAGGAGTGATTTAAGGGGCGGTTACATCCCATTACCCCCACTTAGGAGCGAATTAAGGGGACGATTACACCCCTCTCAACCCCATTATGGAGAGAATTAAGGGGGCGGTTACACCCCTTAATTCCCTATAAATATGGGTAAACTCAACTGAGTTCAGGCTGGCTTTTTGGATCTGAGACTTGGCAGCAAGGAGGGGATCTTTAGCTTCTTCTTGGGGATCTTCGATTTGGAGTTTTTGAAGATCAAAACTGCACAAAAGAGAGATCAACATTCATCTTTTGGGAGCAGTCCTGAGAGCTTTCAGCCTTGGCAGATAAACCGACTTTCGGTTCAAATCATCTCTTTCATAGAGTTTCAAACTCGTTCAGAGTTATCAACTCATCAAGAGTTTTAAACTTGCCACGCAAGTTCTCCACAGCATCGAATCGTGAGGAGAAGATATCGTTTCAGTGAATCAAGACGTTCGGATCGTCAATGGAGAGCAAATTCGACGCGAGCACTCGAAGGAGGCACTCCATCGCCACCGTGAAGAACCCAGAATTAAACAAAGGGGATAATCCAGATTAATTCTCCTCTCTTTTGTAATCAGGAAATCCAAATTGTAATCGATTTTGAGAGAATACAAGTCAATTTTCTTTCACTGTCTTTTTACTACAAATTTTCCCACAAACAACATGGGCCACAATAGGTAAATATCCAACACGAGGACTGCGTATGATTAAGGTCCAACACATAGGCCGCAAATAGGTAAATGTCCAACACGAGGACTGCATATGATTAAGGTCCAATACATGGGCCGCAATAGATAAATATCTAACACGAGGACTACATATGATGAGCGTAATACAAATCAATAATGTAAGTAAAATGCATATATATTATTCACACTCGCGCCTCGGTGAGTGAATCCTAAACTCATGTCCATAATCAACTCATGTGTAGATTACACAATTTATAGTATATTAAAATACCAGATAACCCAGACAACACGCCGGTCACACAAACGCATGTAAACAACATGCACATGCACAAACAGGTCTAGCAGTCGACCGCCGCTTCCACCATGGTCAACTGCACAGAAACAGAGAGCTTCTTGTACAAAAATGTCACCCAGCAGTCGACCGTCACGTCCACCGCGGTCGGCCGCGCAGAAGTATAACAGGTTTTCAGGTTTTAAACTTGCAGAAATTTTAACTTATTAAAAATATTTATTTTATCATTTATAAATCATATGATAAGATGAAAACTTTATTTCTACATATTAGAAAAATATCTCATGATTTACTTAAACTTGATTTAACCTAATCAAGTTTAACAACCCAAATAATCAAGTTCTTTACAAGAACCCTAGTTATCGACAAAATTAATATAAATATACTTGTATGAAACTTGAAACTGATGTAACATTTATTTTTTCACATTTTCAAATCTTGTTTTACCCCAAACCTAGGTTTTAAGCATCTCTAATCAACATAAAATATCATTGGGTTTTAAGCATCTCTAATCAACATAAAATATCATTTAATTGCCAAATTAAGGTTTAAACATGGTTTAATCATGATTAATAAATTAAAAATTAAAATATCATTTAATTGCCAAATTAAGGTTTAAACATGGTTTAATCATGATTAATAAATTAAAAATAAGATTATGAATAACCCTAATGATTATGACCATATTCTATTCATAAACAGCAAGAAATTATTATAGATCTATCATGGTTTAAAGAATTATCATCAAAAATCTAAACTTTATCATGTCGGGTTAAACTTTACCTTGAAAAACATCACTTTAACCATTAAAAGTCTAATCTTTATTAAGGGAAGAGTTTGGATGCAGATAATCTTGCCTTATCATGTGCACAACCCCCTGAAACATTCAGCAAATGATCCCTTAATGCCAAACGCCACAAATCTCGCCTTCTCCTCGCTTTTCGCCTCATGAAACTCTCCCGAGAACTCAAGTTTAGGGCTAGGGTTTGAGAGAGGAGGAGAGGGGCTGCTAGGGTTTGGAACATAGAATAAAAGAGGTGTTTTTCGTGTATAAACATGTATATATATGGTAGCAAACCCAAATAAATACAGTCCGAAATCCGAAACCCGAAACTAGAAACCCAGTCTGACTAGAAACATACTCTTCGGTATTTTGGCTGTAACTTTCACATCCGACCTCAGAATGAGGTGATTAAAGATTTGGAAATCTTCTGAAGATACCTACAACTTTGTTCTTTTAAGTTTTTCCATATTCACACTGTATCAGTGTGTAAGATACAAATTTTCAAAACCGACCCCTTGGGGTTTTTATTTGCAAAAAACGACCGGTTTTGAAAATATTTACAAGTTTTTATAAATAAGTTTGAAATGGGTCGTTTTTTGCAAATAAAAACCCCAAAGGGTCGGTTTTGAAAATTTGTCCTATTTTGTGCATTTGCACTCATATATACATATATATATATTGAATTGATCTCAAATCAATTCCTAGCATACTCAAGCATCACAATATATTATTTATCAATGTATAACAAATTTATTATTATTTATTATAAAATATTCAAATTTTTAGGGTTTTACATTCTCCCTACCCCCCTAAAAGAATTTTGTCCCCGAAATTCTGTATCTTATCTTAGAGATTAATATTACATTATTATTAACCTCTAGATACGAAACATAGCAATATCTATACTTAACCATCTAGAATGTGAATACTCTCACTTAACCCCTAACTAAACAAAATTAGTACGTCAGGCGGAAAATCCAAACGAGGAACCTCCCATATATATACCACGTCTTCTGAATGATTAGGAGCTAAGTGTTAATACCCCCATGCTAGTATTAAATATAAATATGACTATCCAAATCATCATAAACTATAAGGAAATCATATTCAAATCAATTTACCTGTTCAAATAGGTGTGGGTAGTCACGACGCATATCCTCTTCGCGCTCCCAAAAAGCCTCCTTAGCTCCTTTCCGGTTCATTTGATCTTTGACTAATGTAATCACCTTATTTATAAGTCTCTTGTTTTCTCATAACAACAATACGAACATGAATCTCAGTCGCAGTCAAATCATCATGGAGTTAAATCTCCGGTGCGTCTAATACTCGTTATTGTTCCTCGTCAAGTAAATGCTTCTTAAGTATCAAAACATGAAAAACATCGTGTGTACTCGACATTGATACTGGAAGTTCTAGTCTATATGAAACTGTTCTAACGCCCTTGAAAATCCTGAATTGTCCAACATATCTCGGGGTAAGTTTCCCTTATCTACCGAATCGCTAAATTCCCTAACATGGAAATCAATAACACATGCCCGCAACATGTCCTTCAACATTTGGTTTACTCTCTACGCCTACCCATGTGTTTGTGGGTGAAATACATTGCTATAAGATAATTTGCTACCGAATGAAATTTTGGAAACTCTAGAAATGTGAAGTAAAAACAGAGCATCGATCTGATACAATCGTTTCTGAAACTCCATGCAATCTTATGATCTCTTGGATGAATATCTTCACATGAGTCTCCTCCATGTAACATGAAATGCCAACAATCTCCCCTTTTTGATGATGGCAAATAATCTACACAAAGAGATAAATAATATGCATGATATCGAATGAATGTTCAAATTATAATACTCATGCATAAAACTAACATAAAAAAATACTCACAATCCACTTGAGCATAAGGGAAAGCATTGAAATTAGGAGCAACACTAGGATCATAGCCTAAACAAGATGCACCATTCATATCCATGATAAATATATATGTATAAGTAAGATACAAATAAAATCAAAACAAGATTAGCAAAAATATAAGAACAAGGGATCTTTAACTCAAGATGGTTAAGCCACAAATCAAAGAGCACCAAGCTCTGATACAAATTGAAAGCACCCTAGAGGGGGGGGGGTGAATAGGGTGTATGCTAATCTAATCTGATTTAATGCTAATTTAAAACTTACTAATACAATATCCTAACAATGAGATACACAATGAGATATATTCAAGGATATACAAACAAGAGTAAACAATATAGTGGGCGAAATAAACAATGAGACAAGGCGATATAAGATGAACACAAAAATAAGTGCGCCAATGACTAACACAAACACACAATATGATCACGAAGTTCGGTCAACCCTTGACCTACGTCTCTGCTCCTCACCTCGAGGAGTCTCCACTATATCAACACACCCAGTTTGGAAGCCGGAACTTCTCCACACAATTTTGATTTTCTATCTCACCGAAAACTCTACAACTCTCACAATATAATCACACTCTACACCCTCTAAGTGTTGGTCTCTAGCCCGTGTACTCTTCCTCAAGTGCTCGGATTTACAATCTCTCTAGGCTTTACTACCAACATCACTCCTATTGGAATCGACCACGTCTCTCACCACACAATCCTCTCGGTGTACAAGTGTATTACAAAGTGATCACACAAATAAAGCTCAACAAAAATGGTTTGTTCTCTAATACAATATGAGAACTAAGTTAGGCTCACTCAATCACACCACCAACCCAATTTACACAATGTATGAAAATACTTTAAGCTCAACGGTTGTGTGAGAATATGATAAATAAAATGAATCTAAACTTAAATCAAACTAGCACAAATATATATATATATATATATATATATATATATGAATAAAAAATGCTAGAAGATTAGTTTAGAAAAACTTCTCTAAGATTCAAGAGCGAGAGAGAATGAGATTGAAACCCAAACCCCAAAGAAATGATCTCTCCCTCTTATAAACCTCCTTTTGTATAAACTAAAATACTCTTAAAAATTTGAAATAAACTCTCAAAAACTTATAAAACTTGTTCTAAACTTCCATAGCAAACAAATGAGAGTAGAGGGCTTTTTATAGTCTCTCAAAACTAGCCAAAAACCCACAAAAACCCACAAAATGACAAAACTAGAAAAACTAGCCGTTATAGGCTGAAAAACACTGATCAGTTGACTGATGACATCATCAGTCGACTAATGATATAGGCGTTGGAACAGTTTTGGCAGATTCTAGAATTTTTGCATATTTAACTTTGTAAAATCAATTAAAAATAGTAAATCAACTCCAAAAATTATGAAATTTTATGAGAAGTTTCAAGACACGTAGATGAACATGTTAGAGAAAGAATTTGTGAAATATCGCTAACCATTTGGGAGAAATAAATATTTGAACACAGATATTTTAGATTCTAAAAACTACTAAAACACCCGATTTTGTAAAATTAATTTGACATAGTAAATCAACTCCAAAAATCATAAACATTTAGGAAATAGTTATAAACCTATAATAGGAAATATTATAAAAAGAATTTATAATTTTCATTTCCTATTTGTGAGAACTCATCGGTTTTGCAAAAACATGAACACATGCACGAACATGAACTTATTAAAACTTGATTTTGAAAATTCAATTAAACATAACAAATTAACTCCAAAATTAATAAAACTTTTGGAAACATTTATAAACATGAAACAAATATGTTAAAGAAGGAATTTTTGAAATATCAATTCATATTTGTGAAAACTTACTATTTTGCAAAACTTGTAAATACATGTGCATATAAACATTTTGATTTTTGAGTTTAACAATATTTTGAAACCTTATAAAATAATTTTATAGACTTAATAAAAGATGTATATAATGATTGTTTAGTCTAAAAACCAATAACTTAATATTTTTTAAAATCACTCAAAAACAAGAATTGTGTGTATGTGTGATATTGAGCTTAAAGTATTAACACACAAGTATAAACACCTAAAACTAAAATATACCCAATATGAATATATCTTTAATAAGCTCTTCTTGGTAAAATTTGTGGATGAAACTTGATCTTGAATATGACTTGATTTGCAAATGGCTCATACCGATATACCGCTAATCTCCATTTGATGTGATCATTTAGGCTCAATCCATCCAACCCTCGACATTGTTGTTTGTCTAGAATACCTAATAAGAAAATACAAACATTAAACAAACAATATTAGGGATTATTTATAAAACATCATCAAAATAAAAAGGCCAACAAATACTACCCTAACTTTTATATGTTTGATCGTTCAACCTGGGTAGAAGCCTTTCGTTTATCAAAAGGGAAGTCCGTTTTCTAAAAGTGGACCTCTTATTCATGGAAGGAATCAAGAGGAGATTTTGGCTTTAGTCCTTGTTTTCTTCAAAAGTTGTGTTAATTGTTGAATCCATTAAAACTTCAATCGCTTACAATGAATTACAATGCGAAATAAGAAAATTACAACTTTCTAGAAAATAACACAAAAATCGTTTATCGACTTCTGCTTTCGTGGGGCGAAATAAGAAAATTACAACTTTCTAGAAAATAACACAAAAATCGTTTATCGACTTCTGCTTTCGTGGGGACTTTGCCTGTGCCGGGAGTGCGTTGGCTCATAACACAAAAATCGTTTATCGACTTCTGCTTTCGTGGGGACTTTGCCTGTGCCGGGAGTGCGTTGGCTCATGGACTACCAATTCATAGATGCTGATTGAATTGTGAAAGCTTTGGGGATTCTTCCTTCATTTAGAAGCAAGAATGAAATTAGTGAATATCTTATCGAAGTAAGATGAACACTCTTCTCAAGATCAAGTCAAAGCTTAGATCTTAAGGAATCATTAAAAGCTCAAGTTTTCTGTTCTATCTGCTCTCAGTGCTCAGATCCCTGTCAGTAATGGTCCTAGGGGGTATTTATATCCCTTAGGAGAGTTTTAACTAAAAATAGAATGTTATGGGGGGTGTTGCCTGCGAGACAGTTGTGACCGTCTTGGTCTTGGCTTCCGAGACAGCCATGCTTGTCTCGGAAAGCCTGAACTGCCCAGCTCTTTTTTTTTATAACTGCCTTCCCACGTTCTAAACTCTGTTATTTTGGTAGTTATCAATGTGATTCTCACCTACAATGTCTTCCACGCTCTTTGACAGTTAATGACCACGTGTTTGCATTTTCTTTAGCGGTTTCTGACTTGTGCAGAACTGTCTCGCGTGCGAGACAGTCAACACTGTCTCATATGTGAGACAATCATCGCTGTCTCGCATGCGAGACAGTCAATACTATCTCGTGCATGAGACAGTCAATACTATCTCGGGTGTGAGACAGTCAACACTGTCTCGCGTGTGAGATAGTCAATACTGTTTCTTGTGTTCTTTTGGTCTTTAGATGATCTCCTCTTTGTCTTGAGTTGTATTTGGATATCCATCAGCATTTTTTAGACGCCTACATATACCCCCTTCAAAGTATCTCAGACTTATTTTTATAGAGGAGTTTGAGGCACTTTAGATGAGACAGGTCTTGCTTGCAACCCCTTCAGTACTTAGTCGAAAAATATCGTGTAGAAGGACCTGTCAATGGCTTTAATCCTTGATTTCTTCGTCTTTTAGTCTACTCAGTGCTTTGTATAATAGGTAAAATTCTTCTGGTGCTGCGTTTATCACCTAACCGTCGTTGAAATCTTGAATTAAAACTGATGTTTTGATTTATGAACTTAGCCTGATATTGGATTGATTATCCCTGTATCGGCTTTCATATGAACATAGTTTATACTCGTATGTTGATTAGAGTCTACACGGTTTAAGCTATTAAGGTGTTGGAGCGTTGAAAATCAATTTGTACTCATGTACTCTTTGGAGTTTTCGGGAATCAATTTAACCTCGTGTACCCGTTAGGAAGTAGTCAGGTTATTCTTAAGAATATTTTGAATGATATTCTCCAAAAACTTCCTGTCGAGGGTAGGAAAATGAACTTAAAATCAGAGAGGAAGAATTTTATATTCTATCTCCTAGTCTCTTGTTTGTTGGTAGAGATGAACCCAAAATCGGAGAGGAAGAATTTTATATTCTATCTCTTGGTCTCTTGTTTGTTGGTAGAGATGAACCCAAAATCGGAGAGGAAGAATTTTATATTTTATCCCCTGGTCTCTTGTTTGTTGGTAGAGATGAACCCAAAATCGGAGAGGAAGAATTTTATATTCTATCTCCTGGTCTCTTGTTTGTTGGTAGAGATGAACCCAAAATCGGAGAGGAAGAATTTTATATTCTATCTCCTGGTCTAAAAGAAACTCAAAGTGAGTTGAACTTCAAGAATCTAAAAGGTAAAACTAAGAGTGGGATCTCCACTCCGAGAATCAAAAAGATTGAGATAACCCTAGCTATTCAAAGGTTTGGTTATCTAATTTGTGGACTTCTCGTTCATGGAAGGAATCGAGAAGGGATTTTGGTTTTGGTCCTAACTGTAGTAAGGTTTGACCAAATAGGAGTTGAGACAATTTTAATTTTAATAGGCTTAATTGTTCAAATGAAATTGAGGCCTTTTCGTTTGTTGAAAAGGAATCTCAGTTTTGAAAGTGAACCTCTCGTTCATGAAAGGAATCGAGAGGGGATTTTGACTTTGGTCCTAACTGTAGGAAGAAATGACCAAATAAGAAATGGGAGTGGAGTACAAGTAACGATGGGAATATCAACTTGTACATATCACTCTGTGGGAGTTTTTTTTTTGGTGTCAAACAAAAGGATTTGACATGAAAGGATTCGATGATTGCTATGGATCAGTAAATTGAACTTTTTGAATATTGTATCATAATTTCAACATTGGGAGTGTTAAAACTTAGATACAATGGGAGTTTGAAGGATTTTAATTCATGATGGATTTTGGTGGACCCACCATCAATTAATCCGATCCGCGAGGGATTTTGTGATGCGAGGTTGTGAATCATCAAGCCCCCTCCACAATTGCACTGTGGGGGTTTGTTGTGAATCATCAAGCCCCCTCCACAATTGCACTGTGGGGGTTTTGTGAGGAAAGATCAATTGTCTTTTGTCGTTGATTTCATCTCACAAACTGCTTGGAAAGTCACAGCATGAGGTTCTTAATCATTTTTTGGAAATAATTATATAACCAACGTGAGGGATTCTTGATCGTTTTCATAATAATTAAGAACAAATTATTCAAATGATTAGTTTTCATCATAAAACAATCGACTGATCTCGGGTTATCCTAAAAATATCCTATACAGGATTCTCTAGGAACTTCCCATTTTAAATTGGTTATCCTGAACACACTAATGGTAGTACTTCTTCAGGAACTTCCCATTTATCGGTATCATAAATTTATTGCCGTCTTGAGTGATCAAGCGATATGCACCATTTGAATAGACTGTTTCTATTACAAACAGTCATTCCCATTTGGGCTGGAATTTTCCTATCTTATTGGAATTGAGAATCATGGGTCTCCGAACGACAAGAACCAGGTCTCCTTCCTTAAAACTTCGTTGTTGGACTTTTTTATCAAAAGCTTGAGAAATTCTAGCCTGATAAAACTCGATTTGTTGCTGAGCTTCCAAGCGCTTTTCATCTAACATCTCTTAGTCTTATTAAAAGCTTCAGTCAATGAAACATCCCGAATTCTGAATTTACTACAGAATTTGATGAATGCGTTGCTGACGAATTGAGGACCATTGTCGTGCACTATTCGCCTCGGGACACCATATCTATATATGATATGGTGTTTAATGAATTTGACGACATCGCTCGTTTTTACTTCTTTAAGCGGAATTGCTTCGGCTAATTTTGAGAAGTAATCAGTGATCGCCAGGATAAAGCGGTCACCTTTAACTGAAGGTGGGAAAATAGGACCTACAATGTCCATTCCCTATGTTTCGAATGGCCATGATGTCGCTGATGCGTGCAAATGCTCCTGAGGCTGGTGCATATAATTTGCATGTACTTGACACGCATGACACCGTCGTGCGTAATCAACTGCGTCCTTTACCATGGTTGGCCAGTAATATCCCATTCTCCTAAGTCGGTTGCAGAGTTTAGGACCGGGTTGATGTGCATCACATGTTCCATCATGCGATTCTTTGAGTGCATCTTCCGCCTCTCTACTAGATTGACAACAGAGTAATAGACTGTCATACGAACGTCGATACAATATTTGTGTCGTAGCGTTGTAATAAAATATCGATGCTCTTCGCTGAATTGAATCCCTTTCTTTTACATCCTCAGGTAAAATGCCATGTAGGACATAATCGATGATGGGAAAACACTAATCCTGAGCTTCGGGTTCCACTCTCGTTGAGTGTGCTTCTTTGACAATCGAAGTGTAGATTGGCACAATAAGCTGGTGAGTTCTCACTGTAATTAATTGTTCTGTCTTCGGAGGCTGTGCCAAAGATATCAACAATGCCGCCAATGCATCTGCATATGTGTTTTGGAGACGTGAAATGTATTCGATGAAAAATTCTTCAAACGAACTCGCCATCTCGATGGCTGCCTGGTGGTATGGGATCAGGTCTTGATTTCTGACCTCATACTCTCCTCGTATTTGGTTGACTACTAGTTGAGAATCACCAAAAGCTTCGAGGTATTCGACCCCCAGCTCTTTAGCAAAATTAAGTCCAATTATTAATGCATTGTACTCAGCCACATTATTGGAGCATGGTTCGGTCAACGAGTACGCTCTGGGCAATACGTGTTTTTCCGGGGAAACTAAAACGACTCCCACTCCTAAAGAAATTTTAGAACATCCGGGCGTACTCGCTACGTTAGTTGCTCGGGAAGCCCCATCAAAGTATAATTGCCACACTTGTTGATGTGATGTGGTACTAACTTCGTGAGTTTCATCTGGCAGATCATCGTACAATTCGGCTGAGTCTTTTGTAGGGTTTACCACCAAAAGATCGCAAATAGCTTGTCCTTTAACTATTTTTTGTTGCTTAAAATACAAATCATATTAGGATAAGAGTAAAGCCCATCTGGCTAAATGCCAATTCATAGAGGCCTGTTGGGTCATGAATACTCGAATCAGGTTTACGTTAGAAATGACATAAATTGTCTGTCCAACTAAATAATGTCGCATTTTTTGGATCGTGAATACCAAGGCGAGGTATTCTTTCTCGATTATCGGATAGCTCCTACCAGTGTATGACTTAGATAATACACAGCTTGCTCGTGACCGTTATCGTCGTCTTGTGCAAGCAATGCACTTAACGAATGGCTCGTCATTTTAACATAAATAAAAAACGGTCTGCCCGATTTCGGTGCAACGAGAATAGGCGAATTTGCTAGATATGTTCTGATATCCTCGAATGATTTTTGACAGGCTTCATCCCAGATGAATGACACGTCTTTCTTTGTGAGTTTAGAGAACGACAGATATTTTTCGGAAAGGTTCGATATGAACCGACGGATATACACCAATCGACCTTGCAGCTCTTTGAGTTTTTTAAGATTTCTCGGGGGTTGCAATTTATGTATCACCTTTATTTTATCAGGATTGATATGAATACATTTTGTAGTGACGACGAATCCAAGAAATTTACCGCTGGACATTCCAAGGAAGGACTTAGTCGGGTTCATCTTTAACTGATGACTCCTCATAAGATTGAACATAGTCTTCAGATCGTTAATGTGGTTGTTCTTATAACGGCTTTTAACAACCAGATCATTGACACAGCATTCAACGGTCTTCCGAAGGTGTTCCTGGAAGATCTTTGTCATCGCTCGTTGGTATGTGGCACCGACATTCTTCAAACTAAAAGGCATAACGGTATAACAGAAGACACCGAGGCGTGTTCTGAATGCAGTATGCTTTTCATCATCTGGGTGCATCTTGATTTGATTATATCCAGAAAATCCATCCATAAATAACATTCTCTTGAATCCGCATGTGTTATCAATAATGACATCTGTAATTGGTAGAGGAAAGTCATCTTTAGGATAAGCGGTATTCAGATCTCTAAAGTCAATACAGATTCTGATTTTTCCATTCTTTTTAAGGACTGGAACAATATTAGCCAACCAATTAGGATGTTATTCTTCTCTGACAAAGCCTGAATCAATCAATTTCTTTACTTCAGCTCCTATCGCCTCCATAATTTGCGGACGAAACCGTCTTTGTTGTTGTTTGACAGGTTTGACATCCGGTTAAATGTTAAGGCTGTGCGTCACCACATTTGGATCAAGCCCCGACATATCTTCGTAATTCCAAGTAAAAACATCGATATACTCTCTAATGAGGGTGATTAGTTCCTCTTTCTCATCCGACGGAAGATCGTCGCTAATAAATATAGGTTTCAGATTAATTTCGTCACCCATATTAATCTGGACATCTTTAGTAGGAGGTTCTCTTTGTTCAAATCAATCGTCATATTGAATATTCATGTAATGTATCCAGGGATCTTCCCAAGTAGGCAATTGATCATCTTCTTCAGTAGTAGAAGAATCAATTGTGGTCATGTTCAACATTAACCCTTTGAACATTTCTCCGATGCTAGTGTCAGAATCCCAACTTGAAGAATCGGATGAATACCAACATTAACCCTTTGAACATTTCTCCGATGCTAGTGTCAGAATCCCAACTTGAAGAATCGGATGAATACCCATTTTTATTTGTTAACATTTCTCCGATGCTAGTGTCAGAATCCCAACTTGAAGAATCGGATGAATACCCATTTTTATTTGTTAACCGGTTGATGATTTGCCAGCAACATTCGTCATCAGATAACGAAACATAACCCAGACCTCTCCTATGTCTGTAGTAATTATCAGGTCTTCTTTTTGGTACATAGGTAGGACTGGGTGGAACCCTGGCACCTTGACCAAAATGGAGACCTTCATCGCGCGTAAGGTCATATCCTTGTTTCCTCATGTAGTCGCTTGCTTGTGAACTGTACCTAGAGAAATGTCGTCCTGGTTCTTTATCATCTGAATTGGTGTCCAAGAAGAGGTCAGGGGTTGGGGATGACTCCCCTCTTCCGAAGATTATTTCTTTTTCACCTCTTGTCTTTGCAGGTAGGATTACAGTCGTTCCGAATGAATCTTGGATGTACGAACGAAGTGGCATGTGTAAATCAAGGCTGTCATATAATTTTTGTATTATATTATCAAGACAATGCGAGTACTCTAAATCCTCATTTATTATTTCATCGGCAAGTTGCTAGTTACAACTTTTATCCGACGATTCGCCATCGTCGAGATCGATTACAAGAGGTTCAATGTCATTTAACATAAGACCTTCACTATAATCGAGCCCAGCTTCGGTATCAATTTTTTCTCCGCTGTCCGTACAATGGGCTGATGGTTCAGTATCGGATTCGGCACCATAAAGAAGGAAATCAGTAAAGTAATTTTCTAATCCCTTAAATGGTTGCTTATCCGCGACCACCGTCTTGACTTTGTTGTTAGTGTCAACATATTTCAGACACTGATGGAGATAGAGGGAACTATAACATTACTGTGGATCCAATAGCGACCTAACAGCAAATTATAAGAAGTCTCGGCATCAATCACATAACAAGTGACTTCTGACTTCAAGTTTCCGAGCTAACACTTCACCCTGATTTTTCCCAATAGCCTAGACCCACTAGTATTGAATCCGTAAATAACGGTTCCTATGAATGCTAGCTTGTTGGAGGGAATCCCAAGGTGGTACAACAACCGAAGTGGCATGATGCTAACAGTGGAACCCGAATCAACTTGGATCCGGTTAACAACGCTTGAGCCAATATATCCAGTGAAATATAAAGGCCTATCATGTTTCAAGTTCTTCACTTACATATCCTCTTTGGTAAAAGCAATGCAAAGAAATTTTTTGGCTGCCAGATTACAATGTTGAACTGATGATTTTGGCTCTTCAGGGGCTAGCTTAATCTGAGTGAGAAATACCTCAGAATCAGCCAAGGCTTCTTGTAAAGCTTCTCTGGTATCTTTTGAAAGGTACAATAACTCATATAGTGTAATCCTTGCTGGGATATTGGCTAACTGAGTCATGACGTCGAAACGGTATGGAGCGTTCGAACTTTCCTGTTTATCTCTTCCAATCGGTCGATCGAAATGAGACTACTTTGAAATTTGAACTTATTTATGTTGGGGTTCTTTCTCTTTTTTTTAGCTGCCTTTTGAGATTTTTCGGTTGCTACGGGCGGAGTTGTAACTACCCCCAGCTCTGTCAAGGTTTTAGAAGGTGCGGCTTTTATCACCCCCTGCTCAGCTAGTTGCTCAGATGCACTTGGGTAATTAAAGCGGTATTCATTTCTACTCCTAGTAGCAAAAGATTCTTGCTCCTCCATAGAAAACGGTAGAGCTGGGATTTCTTCATCATTTTCTTCAGAAATTTCTAAGGCTTCGAAACAGGATTTCTCTTTTCCTTTGCCCTTCAATTTCTTCTTAGACGTGGATGTCGTCCACTATTCATATTCAAGCAAATCAGGATGAACCCAAAGGATTTTGCCATTTGGGGCCATATGTGCCACAAGTCCCTTTTGGCGCTATCCATGAGGGTCATCATTGACGATTTGTATTTTAACCTTTGATACAGGTTCGGGTTGAAACCAGGATAAAGGAATTGAACCGAAGCTAATAGATACTGCATTTGCACCCACTTTCTTCTCCTTTGTCTTTGCAGTGACAATACCTACATCGATTAAGGTTTGTATTTTGTCTTTTAGGACATAACACGCCCTGGTAGGATGATGGACCCTTCTGTGATAGGCACAATATTTTGGGTCATTCGTCTTCTTGGCTTCTTCTTGATTCATGACTGGTGAAAGTTTGATCTTGCTATTGTCCAAAAGATACTTAAATATGACCGGTACTTAATCATCCTTGAAAGAGTATTCTTTCGGGAACCCGGGTTCTGAAGTCTTGGGCTGTCTCGTAGGCTGCTGATTCTAATGTTGTTGTTGTTGTTGTTGCGGTTGTTGTTGGGGCGATTGTTGTGACGTTTGGTGAGCATCAACAGTAGTCGCAAGTCCCTTTCCCCTACCTTGAGAATTAAAATTCTGCTTTTGAGAGTTGGCTAGTGGTTGACCACGCTCTAGCTTCTTCCTCTTGAGGAATCTTTCGGCTTGTTTGCCCCTCACCTTTAATTCTTTCCATGTTTTAGAAGCACATCCCCCATGACTTTTAGAACATCTAATGACAAGTTGTTATGACATGTTTGAAGGATGAACTCCTCAGTGAGTGGATCTCGGCAGTTCCCCTCTTTGTTCCGAAACCGTTTGATGAACATCAACTGACTCCCCATCTTTCTACTTCTCATCCAGCAAAGTGTCAATGGAGACCTCGATATTATCGTCAAAGAAATTGGTAAGAAATAATCCTTCCATATCCTTCCAGCTATTGATACTCCCAGGCTTAAGACGTTGGTACCAATGGAAGGTAGGTCCACGAAGGGTTCCTACGAATGACCGGACTATCAAAGCTTTATTTCCGGATATTTGCGTGAAGATGAGATTTAAAATAAATCAAGTGTTGAGTGGGTGAACCCATGCCATCAAAAGGAGTAAAGTTAATTAGACTAAATTTCGGGGGATAAGGAATCTAGTCCCATTCTCTCGGGTTCAGATATGGGATGCCCGTTTTCTTCACTTCCTGAGCTGTCATCAAAGCATTGACTTTGTTCTCAAGATCTTGCATCTTCTTATCTTCCTCCGTATTCTTCTTCAAATAAATTTGAGAAGGTTGAGTAGACGATTGAACCGGGCCGCTCTCCAAATTGTCTTTATTAGGACAAGAAAATGAGTTCCCTGGTTGGTTTGAAAAAGAAATAAGTTGTTCATACACAATTTTAAATAGTAGTTAGTTATTGTATATGACCACTATGCTAAATTTCTTGTTTCAATTGTTATTCATAGATGATTAAAAAGAGAAAAAACGGATTGATGGATGCAACTGATGAGAAGCTTTATTGTATAGCATGTAAACCACATTTACGTGTTCATACGTACACTAGTTGTATTATGGATGAAGTTCGATATCATACTAAAGATCTTGATGATCATCGAACAACTCAAAATTATGCATGCTTTTATACTATTTTAAGAATATAGGTGAAACTGATATTAGTGTTCTAAAGAGGATTATATTGATTAGGTTGTAATTGAGAAGTTGAATATAATTGAACTGGATATATTTTTTTTTATTTATAGGATCAAATGATAAAGATGCGAGCAGATACCACTCAACCTGATAGAACTCGAACAATGACAGATGAGAAAATTTGTGCTTCAAATCAAGCTACATTAAGGATTGTGGTTTTGGCCCTAGACCACCACCATTAAGGTTCTCTCATTCTTCGATGAGTGAAATGTCTAAAAAGAATAAAGAGTTGTAAGAACATCCTCAAAAGACCCAACAACTTGTAGGAACTCAACAACAAAAGATCGATACGCAAAATGAGGTAATCCAAATATTGGAGGAACAAGCCAAAAAGTTTGAGGAGTTTATGGCTAATTTTTCCAAGCAACATCCATCAGCTTAGTATTCTTAGTGAACTTAAACTTGGAGAGATGTTTCTTTGATCGTGTTGCATTTGTTATTGCTTTAGACTAGCATTGTTACTTATGGTAGAAACTTGCTTGCTTTATTTATTTTAATTGTTTTGATATACTGTGGTGACAATTGATGACAATTATTTATATTTTGAGCGTTTTTCTCGTAATAGTATTATTATTGATGAAATAAAATTTCCTCATTATAAGTTTTCTCGCTATATATTTATGTCGATGAAAGTAAATTTCCTCGAAATAGACAATAAAACTTAAGGTGACGAAAATATGTTTCCTCGCAATAGGTTACATACTTACGTCGTCAAAAGTATAAATTCTTGTTATAGAGTATATAACTTACGTCGTCAAAAGCATATTTCCTCGCTATAGCGGTACAACCTACAACAACGAAAGTAATAATCCTCCCTATAGGCTACATACTTACGTCGTCAAAAGAATATTTCCTCGTTATAGAGTATACTACTTACATGGAAAAACATATATCCTCTCTATAGTGATACAACCTATAACGACAAAAGTAATTTTCCTCGCTATAGACCATATAACCTATATCGATAAATATAAATTTCCTCGAAATTGAATTTCTTTGGCGAGGAATATGGGGTACAACCTACAACGATAAATTTAAATTTTCTCGTATTTGAGTCCATTTAATGAGGAACTTTTTCCACGAGAAAAAGATACATATAATGAAGAAAATCAATTTCCTCGTTAAATATTTACCTTTGGTGAGGAACAGTTTCGTCGCTGAAAGATAATTATAACGACAAAAATAGTTTTTTAGAACTTTTATTATATATAAACTAAATATTATCCACGTATCGTTGGCGAGGAAACTGCAGTTTAGCGATGAAAAAGGTATGAGATTAGGTGAGGAAAAATATCGAGGCTAAAGAGTAATAACGAGAAAAGAATATATTCATCGCAAAAAGGATTTCGCGAGAAATTATAATATTCATCGCAAAAACTTTTCTTGACCACCCAATCGTGAGGAAATGGTGACCAAAGTTTTTTCCTCGCCGACACACTATAGCGAGGAAATCTCGACTTTCAGCGACAAACTTGTTCCTCACGGATTAGTTTTTCTGTTGTAGTGTGTATTGTGTATTGACAATTGTGTAAGATTATAAACGTTTATCGGTGAGCGTTGAAAAACTGATTGTGTAGTAATTTTGAGATAGTGAACATTCTCCTCGAGGGTGAGGAGCGGAGACATAGGTCGTGGGTCGACCGAACTCTGTGATCATTTGCTTTGTGTTTGTGTTTGTCATTAACGCACTATCTCTCTTATATCTTGTGTTCATGTTTATATCGCCCATCTTTTAATTCTATATGCTTGCATTCATCACTTTATACATTATATTGCTAGGATATCATTAGTAAAGTTTTAATTTGGCATTAATATCGGATTAGATTAGTAAATACCATATTCACCCTCTTTAGGGTACTTTCAATATATTCACATATCAACTACTTTCTTCTCTTTTCAAATTGAAGCAAACTAATTCTTTAGGGTACTTTCAATATATTCACATATCAACTACTTTCTTCTCTTTTCAAATTGAAGCAAACTAATGAAAGTGACGGAAAGTAATTATTCTCCATATCAACTACTTTCTTCTCTTTTCAAATTGAAGCAAACTAATGAAAGTGACGGAAAGTAATTATTCTCCATATTTTTTGACGAAACAAACACGAAAAGTGCATTTTCATGAAAGTGAGGGAAACACGAAAAAGTAATGGGAAATTATTTTTAGAATGTGATGAAAAGCAACCAAACAGCCCCTAAAAGAGTTCTTAAAAAATGAGGAAAAACCCCATACAAACTCAACAAGCATGAGCTCTAACACTACTTTCTGCGAGTGTGGAGTCCCACGAACCAACTCGCATTAAGCTAATTAATCTGCTTTGATGCATATTTAACAATTTGTCTATCTAAATGTTCTCCAATATAGGACTAAATTTCACCCCATATAACAGCAAGTAAGGACCCTAAATATTGGATCTTACATCTTATAGTACACAACTTACACAGTAGGCTATAATTTTGTGTCACTCTTCATCAAACTCGGCAGGCGCAACTTGACGTTGATGATGCACCTTTTGCCTCCCGGCCGTCTGCCCTTTTCCACCAGCACCAAACCTTGTCTGCTGCTGCACCACCAGCGTTGACACCCTCCCTCCGAAATCTGTGGATGCCAGCAAATCCCCAACGACCCCGAGCTCGGGATACTCGTTCCACGCTGACAACCCCTCCGTCAACCTCGACTCCTTCCCCTCCCTCCGCCCGACTATCAGCAAACTAAACTGACTACTCATCGCCCGTATCACCCCCACTGTCCCCTCCCCGTCGATCACCACCTCCTCCCTATAAACCACCCGGTTGTCATCCACCATTCTTCTCCTAAACTCATCCACAATTGCATCGTCGAGCTTCATCTCCATCCCGCTATCTCTCAACTCCTTCGGCGGCCGGAACCTCACCAGCGTCAGCCCAACTGTATCGTTCTCCGCTATCCTCATCCCGTATGCCAAGGCCTCCCTGTCATCAGGCCCACCGAAGAAGTACACCGCTACACGGCTCATCGTCGCCGTGCTTAAAGTGGCAAGGACTCCTACCTGGAAAGTATCAATAACAGGTAGGAAACAAGGAGGTCTTAATGCACCATTAGCTATAAAAAGTGTGGATTAGTGTATACGGAGTTTAGCTAGAATCGTGTACACGAGAATTTATCTATTCAACTTTGTATCCATTCATTTTTGTTTGAGATTTGTGAATCAACTTAAGGCTATTTTGAATAGGTGTGCCTTGATGTGTATGGCATGCCAACACAAAATCTCAAAGCGAAATCAATAGATAAAAAGTTTATGGGATAGCTTTTCCTATCCATTTAAGTTGATTCGAGCTCAACTAGACTACATACTATAATCAACATTACCGAGCACGGGGCATAGTGGAGAACGTTGACATTGACGTTCTGGATGTTAGGATTGATGGACTCGATGGTCCCGTCAATAGCAAGGTGCTTGTGGAAAGGGAGGAGGACGAGAGCGGCTTTCTTGTCGAGTGCGAGGGAGCAGACATCGTCGTGCATTGTGGAGTAAGGGGAGAGGCAGACGAAGGGGAGGATGGTGACAGAGTTGTTGGGGTTTTGCTGGGAGAAGTAGTTGAAGGCGTTAACGATGTGGTCGGTCTCGGTGATGAGGTTGGAGCTCTTGTTGCGTTTGTAAGGGGCGAGGATGGCGGCAGCACGGCCTACAAGGTTGGTGAGGTGGAGGACGTAAATGCAGATGGGAGAGGAGGAGGAGGGGTGGGTGGATTCGAGGAGGGAGAGGATGGAGTTGACGTTTTCTTGGTGGTAGATGCAGGCCAGGATGCGGAGCTCGGCGCTGGGTTTTGTGTGCTGGACTGTACGGCGCTTGTAGGCGATGAAGCGGTCCTCAGGGCGGTAGATGTATTTGATGAAGGGAGAGGTGACCCCGCCAAAGATGATGACGGAGAGGATCAAGACGGTGAAAGCTTGGTGAGTGATCATCTGAGGAGCAAAAAAGAACGGTTGTCATGAACTTATATCATAAGTTTTTTTTTGCAAATAATATCAGAAAAATTTTGTTTAAAAAAACAAATATGGCAAACTCCATTCAAATTAGCAGAAAAATCCACGTAGCAGTGGCATAGCTAGAAATTCCAGCTTGACGGGTCGCTTCTATTTCTTATATTAGAAAAATATAAGACTAATGTATCAATAATCACTTTCGATAATATAAAGATTTTTTAAAAGAAAGGACATGTCTCAAATTTGAAAACCCTATTTTATTTTTTTGGTTTTGGTTTTTCTTTTCAAGTAATTCATGCCTCTGACAAAATACAAATGACACTTATTATACTATTTACTCTAAATTATGTAAGACTATTATTATAATATTTACTAAAAGTAATCTAGACTAAATTTGAATTTATTAAAGAAATTACAAAGAGAATTTAGTATTATCATCAAACGAAAAGACTATGAATATATGACAGACATTTTTCTCTATTTTAGAATCTAAAAGTTAAATAAATAGATGAAAATGGAACTTACAATAATCACTATATGTTGATCTCCAAACATTCTCTAATGGGAACTTTTTTTTTCACTTTTATTATTTCACTGCTTCAGAACTTTTAATATATTTTTCCGCACAACAAAGGTACAACATAGTCTTAGACCTAGCGGCAAATCTTTTTATATAAATAATAAAGAAACAATTCAAATCAGAGTAGAGATTTAACAACTGGTCCTCACTTATACATATATTAGCCAAACTTTGCAAGGAATTTAAAAATTGAAAATATATGGTCCCTACAATGTGGCTTGCATAGAAAATTTTGGCTACAGCCAAGGTGCAAATCACTACACTATGGTAATTAGAAGGTGGGGCCAAGGTGCAAATTATTTTTATACTCTAACTTAGAATATTGACACGTGTAAATGTACAAGCAAGTTATATTATAAACTTCTATCTAAATAATACTTGGTCCCGTGCATATCAATTATATTATATTATTTAATGTTTATTTATAGTATTTCGCATGATCAAAATAATAAGAATTTTTTTTAAAAGTATGTACACCTTTTATGACACCTTTGATACATCTAAAAATTATTCTTGTATCCTTCATTACAGGAATGAAATTGAGCTTAAAGTTAATATAACAGTTTATTGATCATTTATGATATGTCACTATCTAGATTACAATGTGTTGCATTTTGATTTTTTTTAAATTATAGGATTTTTAAAATGATCATGTGTGAAATTTTAAATTTGAGAAGAAGATCGATAAATGAAAATAATAGAATTTTCTAGAAAGAGAGGAATGAATTTAAATTTAAACTAGAGAAGAAGGAATTGAAATATGAAATCAATTGGACCTTCTAGAGGGGTGAGGGACGAAGAGATGAAATCCACGCCAATAAGCTATTGGCTAATAACCAAATTGCTCATCATCGTTTACTAAAATGATCTCTTTTCTTTAACAAATTGAAGGAATAGTTACTCATTCCTCACTTTTGCCTAACCTCACAATAAATTTTTATATAGTAATATAGATATTTTTGTGGATCGCATCCTGGATAAGTTTACACAATGCTAAAATTTTATGTGTTCATCCTAAATTGAGTAGCATTTTATTGGGCGTAAATCCATACGTATGAGTTAACTTAAATATTTGGTTGGTCAAGTCATATGATAATTTGACTTAAGTTAGTTTAAACTATAAGTGATTGGGTTGTACTTAAGACTTAATAATTCGTTGAATTGAAGAAGGTTAGTAAGTCATCACCATCTATGTGCCGAGTCCTTGAGAGAAAGGAAACAAAGAAAGAGATGGAGAAGGTAAAGGTCAGCTGAGAAACTCTGTTCAACATTCTATAGCATCTTAGAAATTTGGATCTTATGTGGATATTGTATTTGGAGCATGTGAAATATCTAGCGTTGTCCAAATAGCCCGGCTCGGCCCGGCTTAGCCCGGATTTTCGGGTCCGGGTCGGGAAAAATGTCTAGCCCGGACCCGGACCTAGGGTGCTCGAACTGGGACCGCGTCCAGGTCCAGGCCAAGCCGGGAAGGGCTCTGGGCCATACAGGATCGATTTTTTGTATTTTTTTTAATTTTTTGCTAAAATTTGATTAAAATTTTAGATCAATCTTATTATATTTATATAAGTAAGTATTAGTATATATTTACATATTAGTATATAGTTATATATTATATGTAAGTATATATAAGTATACATTAATGACCAAATCATACTAGTATATATATATTAATGAACAAATATATATTAATGATAATGTACACTTAAAAATATATATAATAGTATATATTTACATATTAGTATATAGTTATATATTATATGTAAGTATATATAAGTATACATTAATGACCAAATCATACTAGTATATATATATTAATGAACAAATATATATTAATGATAATGTACACTTAAAAATATATATAACTTTA
>NC_033800.1:150773775-150831370 GCF_001876935.1 Asparagus officinalis | reverse complement strand
GTTTGGGCCCAATTGGGTCTGGGCCGGACACCGGGTCGGGTCCGGGCCCGAAGCTTATTTGGACACCTCTAGAATATCCTTTGGTTTCCTAATTTTCTATTTGACTTTTAAGCTCTATTGAAGCTTTTTTTTTCCTACCTGGGCCCAATTGGGTCTGGGCCGGACACCGGGTCGGGTCCGGGCCCGAAGCTCATTTGGACACCTCTAGAATATCCTTTGGTTTCCTCATTTTCTATTTGACTTTTAAGCTCGATCTATTGAAGCTTTTTTTTTCCTACCGAAAAAATGGGGCAAGTTGTTATATCATTGTTGAACTTTGAGTTTGTGTTATATATTATATTATATATTATATCTTTGTTTTCCAGTAACACTCTTTGTTGCCGACGATCATCGGCGATAGGGGTTGATGACTATTGGTGATGGGTTCTTTGGCAACGAAGATTTTCCTAGCGCTGATGTATATCAGCAACAGATTATTTGGCGTTAGCTATGAATATACCCGTAGCTGATTATTTATTTTCTACTAGTGAGTATCGTATCTGAACCACGTAAAGTTCTTATTGTTTGATTATAGTAATTGTGTTGTTTATTTTATATTTTTACGTAATGTATTCTTAGGTCGGCTTCGTATCCATTTTGGTTCCCAACATATATGAGTCTAACTTTCTCAGATACCTTTTTCTTTCTTTCTTTCTCTTTTTTTTTGGAAAATTCTTTCTACCCTTGAGCAAAAGTCAATGCGGCGCCTCCACCTCACCAAAAATGGTCAACTGCTCAACTTCTTCTACTTTAGCTACAATGTTTTAACTTTTAAATCTATTTCCCACGAATCTTAAGTATTAATTAAAAATAATCTCATCTTCTTTAATGGACATTGAGTAACAAAGTAAATACTCCTCCATCACACTCCCCCATCCCATGCTCTGCCACCTCCTTCACACTCCTCCTCCCTCCAGCACCCCTCCTCCTGTACTACTTGAATCCCGGCCTAATAGTTTGTAGTAGCAGACGACAAGGTGTGGGAAAGGAGAGGAGAGGAAAGGAAGAGAGAGAGGAGGAGATCTGAGAATACATCACTGGACAAAGGGAGGTCATGGTAAAGAAGGAGAGGAGATTGAAAGAGAAGGTCATGATATTGAAGGAGGAGGAAGGAATTACTTAAGTAAATACCACATATGCTATATTGGTTCTGAAGTTATATTATTCTTTTTTGTAGGAACATCAAAAAGATGGTGGACAAGCTTTAAATGAAGGAAGGAAACAAATAGCACCAACGCGGACAAGAAGTAAGAGCGATGATATTTCAAGGAGGCATAATCTTAAAGCTATTGCACTTAAAGACCATATAATTTCCCTTACTTTACACTTGTATACACTTACTTATTTTTGGCAGCACTTATTTATCCTAAAGTAAATTCAGACTTATATTGGTCTCAAGGAGTTAGTGCTTATTAAAAAATGACAGTCTCTTCAATTTTCATCCTAAATATGGTAAACTCAAGATTACACATCTTATTTTTACTGATGACTTGATGTTCTTCTCCAAAGGAGATTTATACTCAGTTAATAAGCTCTATCAATGTGTTAAAAATTTTGGTCTTATTTCTGGGCTTGAAACAAATCCTGAAAAATGTTCTATCTACTATAGGGGTGTTGATGAACCAGTCAAGACCAATATAAGCAATTGTCTAGGATTTTCAGCAGGGGTATTACCATTCAAGTATATTGGAGTTCTCCTTATGACAAAAAGGATGTCTTTGTTGGACTGTTATCCTCTCTTCAAAAGGATTGAGGGACAATTCAAAAAATGGATTAATCACAGGAACCTCTCTTATGCAGTCCTCTCTTCAAAAGGATTGAGGGACAATTCAAAAAATGGATTAATCACAGGAACCTCTCTTATGCAGGGAGACTTCAGGTCATCAAAAGAGGGACAATTCAAAAAATGGATTAATCACAGGAACCTCTCTTATGCAGGGAGACTTCAGGTCATCAAAATTGTAATTCTTAGAGTTCAAATCTATTGGACATCAAATTTTATCCTACCTAAAAGTGTGCTTCAAAGAATAGATGATCTTTGTAGAATGTTTCTGTGCGGAAAATCTGCTCAATCTGACAGAACAAGAACTTCTCTAGTTGCCTGGGAGAGAGTTTGTTTGGGTAAAAAAACAAGGAGGTTTGGGTACTTTTTCCGCCTCAAACTGGAATGTTGCTTCTGCATTACATAGCATCTGGTTTATTCACATCAACAAGGAATCTTTGTGGATTAAATGGATCCATGGAACATACTTAAGGCACAAGGACATTTGGCAAGTTAAAGCTAGATCAGGAGACTCTTGGAATTGGAAGCAATTGTTAAAGGTCAGGGATAAAATGATTGGTTTCTGTAGGGGAATTGACAACCTGAAAATGTTTATAAGTTCTTGTTACAAAAATGCTAAGCTCAAGCTGTCAACACTGTATAATGCTCTTTCTCCTGCTACGACCAATGTGCCATAGTACAACATTGTTTAGGAGGAATCGAATGCTCCTAAACACTCTTTTGTGCGCTGGTTGGTATTTCAGGACAGATTACTCACACAAGATAGGCTTCTGAAGAGAGGAATAATCAACACAAATATTTGCTACCTCTGTTCTGGTGCAAGTTTGGAAACTAGAGATCACTTATTTTTCGAATGCTCATACTCTAGTAATGTTTGGAATTGCATCATAGAGTGGTTGAAGTTCAATTGGAAATCATGTCAATGGAACCATATATTGGATTAGTATTCCAACAGGTTAAGAGGAAAGGGATTCAAGCAAAAAAATTAAGAGGATGACCTTAACAACTACAATTTATTGCATATGGAGAGAGGGTAATGTCAGATTTTTCAGCAGAAATGCAAATCAACATATCAATTGACAAGAGAAATTCAGTTTGATATTATGACTTTAGTGCTCAATAGTTCATTATATGTATTTTGGGATCAGGCAATCCTTTAAGGTGCTATGGTTTTTTGTTTCAGCAATTTTTTTGCTTTCTCAGTTGATGATTATACTGAACATTTAGGTGTACATAAACTCTTTTTCATTTTGGTTATGAAATAAATTTTTTCACTGACCAAAAAAAATTCAAACTTATATACCATCGCTTGTATATGGATAGCACTAATATGCCTGAAATTTTTTAAAATTTACACTTAATTACCCTAAAGTTTTTAAAAATTGCTCTCAAAAGTATAAAATTTTTATTACTAGTTTAATTCCTTCAAAACTTGTGTTATTGTTACCTATTTTAGTTCCTTTACTCTAAATTATAAGTTTTATACATGCATGTGTTCCAATGGGAAGAGCACAACGAGAAATTAGAAACAAAAAAAAGTTAATTGCACTTAAATACCTTATTGTTTTAACTATGATATACTTATATAACCATATACTTATTTCTAGTAGCTACCTTAAACCTTTTAAAACTTACACATGTATACCCTTTCTAATTTTTGGTAGCACTTATATACCCTAAAGTTTTTAAAACTTGCACTTAATCAACGCAAAATTTATAAAAGTGTATCTTAAATATCCCAAATTTTTTAAAATTTATATTTAACTACCCTCAATTTTGCATAGGGGAAGATATTGCAGTGTTAGTTTTAATAACTTTAGGGTATTTAAGTGCAAGTTTCAAAACTTTAAGGTATACAAGTGCTGATGCAACAAGTGAAGGTATACAAGTGTAATTTTTTAAACTTTATGGCATAAAATACTACCAAAAACAAGTGAGGGGAAACTATAGGGTACTTGAGTACAATTACACCATACAAAAACTATAGGGTACTTTAAGTTAGCGTACTTTATGGAATAAGTGCATAAGTGCAAATACTATAATCTTTACACGTTGGTATAGCTTCTTATATGTTAACCTTCTATGTATTACAGCCTCAACAAGACACCCATGATCACAAATATGCGTATGAGCCTATTATAGATATATAACATTAAGTAATGGAAATACTATAAATTTTAAAACTTTCACATGTATACTCTTTCTAATTTTTGGTAGCATTTATATACCTTAAATTTTTAAAAGTTACACTTAATGAATGTAAAGTTTATAAAAGTGGATCTTACAATCCCGAAGTTTTAAAACTTATAGTTAAATACCCTTAAATTTTCATAGGGAAGGATAATACAGTGTTAGTTTTAATAACTTTAGGGTATTTAAGTGCAAGATTTCAAAACTTTAAAGTATACAAGTGCTGATGCAACAAGTGAAGGTATACAATTGTAAGTTTTTAAAACTTTATGGTATAAATTGCTGCCAAAAACAAGTAAGGGGAAACTATAGGGTACTTGAGTGCAATTACACCAAAGAAAACTATAGGGTACTTTTAAGCATAAGATACTTTATGGCAAAAGTGCAAAGTAGTATAAACTATAGGGTACTTGAGTGCAAATATTCCAAACAAAAAAACGATGAGAGGTTAATTGTTGGTGGTGTTGTGGCGTTTTACCATCAAGCCTGAGGCGACAACGGGGCTGGAGCGATGTTGTGGAGGTACTTGAGTGCAAATAGTCCAAACAAAAAAAAAAATGACGAGAGTTTATTAGCATTTGACTTCATTGTATCATTGATTATACACACGGTAGGCTAATGTTACAACTTATCTCATGTACTATCAATGTCTTAAGTCAATGGTTATAAACCTCAGGTGTTATGCATACCTAGAACTTGCAATACAGCTCGCAATGTGATGTTTAATTGTTTTTCGCCTAATATATTAACTAAACTATAGATCAAAAATTTCTAAACTATGTTTAAATTTGTTTTCTCATAGGCATTGTCATATTTAAAATCCATATAATAAATTGTTCAAGCACACCATTCGACTCGTTAATATTAAGCCTATCCTCAAAACATGTTAGTTAGCACTTGATAAAATGTATTCAACTTGCTGATGCGAAATTTTTTTTTGCAGGATTGCATTGATTCTTCTTCTTTTGGTTATCATATATGTCGTGCTTGCTTTTATGAGTTACAATTAAACAAAACAAAGGCAATTAAACCAAACGAAGGCAAAGTAGGGGAAACTATAGGTGAAACTATAAGTACTTGAGTGCAATTAAAACCAAACAAGGGTTGCCTTATGTTATAAGTGTGAATATGGTACTTTATGGCATAAGTGCAAAGTAGGTGAAACTATGGGTACTTTAGTGCAATTAAACCAAACAAGGGTTGCCTTATACTACCGAACATGGGGCAACAATAGGAATTTTGAAATGAGAGTACATCAAAAATCTGCTAGAAAATAGTCTAGCAACCAAAACTGAAGAAAAAACTCAATCTGTTTACAATTTTTCTATTCTATCTCTCAAATGCTCAGGAACATCTTCATGAAGTATCTTTTGGAGTATTGAAATTTTTATTTCTCTAACAAGCTGATCAGAACTCCGGCTTTTTTGCTGGAAAATCCTCATATTCCTTTCCTTCCATATCCAGTAAACTGTTGCTGACAAAATCATTCTCTTTAACTTCTTTATGAAACCAAACCCCCTCAAGTTATTAGTATACCAGTCTATCACCTGATCCCAGTTGCATGATCTCCATGTATAATCCAACCAACCCATCATTTTGTTCCACACATCAGAAGTATAAAGGCATTCGAAGAACAGGTGCCTACAGGATTCTAATTGACTGGTAGAGTTAGCACACAGGATACACTGATTTGAATTCAGTATTCCCATGCTACACAACCTTTCCTTAGTCAAAAGCCTTGAGAGGATAACAAGCCATAAAATCACTGAATGTTTGGGATAGTGCAATCCTCCCCATACTGTGTTCGACCAGGGTACATTTGCTGCAGGAGAGATGGCATGATAGACAGAGGAAATATGAATTTTACCATTGTTGTGACATCCATTGATGACTCTTTGTAGATTATTCACATTCCCAAAATTTCTCATAATCAAATCCCTCACCCTAAGGAGCTGTCTCCACATCCAGGAGTCGTTTTTCTTTGGTTGAACTTGCCAGATCCCCAAGTGTTGTAGATAGTTGCCATGTACCCATTTAATCCACAACAAATCCTTCTTTGTGTGTATCATCCACAGCAGCTTAATAGCTGCAGCATAGTTCCACTTCTTGGCAGAAAAGAGACTCAACCCTCCAGATTTTTTATCTTTGCATACTTCAGACCACGAAACAAGGTGAATTTTGTTTCCCCACAAGAAAGCAGAGCATAACTTGTCAATTTTTTCCAATACCTTGATCGGCAAGATGTAGTTACTTGTCCAATAAATTTGAATCCCTAGGATGACAGTTTTGATTAGCTGGATTCTCCCAGCATATGACAAGGTTCTCCCAGATTGCCAGTTTTGAAGCTGTTCAGAAACTTTAGAGATCAAAGGAGAACAGTCCAAGTATGAGAGCCTTTTAGAGATCATAGGCATTCCAAGATATCTCATTGGTAAGGAGCCCTCAGAGAAGTTAAGGTATGTACATATCTGAGCTTTAGCATCTTCTTCAATCCCACACAAGAACACTGTGCTTTTACTTGAGTTTGCCTCCAGACCAGAGACACAACTGAACTCTTGAAGACAGCTGTACACTTTAGAAACTGAATCCATATCTGCTCTACAAAATAGTAACAAGTCATCAGCAAATATTAAGTGTGTAATCCTCAATCTATTACATTTTGGATGGAATCTGAACTTTTTGTCAGTGCTAAGTGACTTTAACTTCCTGGATAGGTACTCCATACCAAGCACAAACAAGTAAGGAGATAAAGGATCTCCTTGTCTTAATCCTCTAGCTCCTTCAAAATATCCGTGCAGTGATCCATTAATTGACAGAGAGAACTTAGGAGTAGAGATGCATTCCATCACCCATTTAATCATGTTATTTGGGAATCCCAGTCCTGACAGCATAGACTTAATAAAACCCCAGCTTATCATGTCAAAAGCTTTACGTAGGTCAATGCTTAGGACAGCTCTAGGGGAGACATGCCGTCTACCATAATGCTTAACAAGCTCATGAGCTAGAAGAATGTTATTAGAAATAAGCCTTCCTTTAACGAAGGCACTTTGTGCTTCATCAATGAGATCCCCAATAACACTCTGAATTCTGTTTGACATAATTTTTGATATAACTTTATAAATGCAATTGCAGCAAGAGATTGGTCTGTAGTCAGAAGGAGATCTGGGATTGAGAATTTTAGGCACAAGAGTAATAGAAGTTGAATTAAAGGCACCTAGGAGCTTCCCAGATTGAAAGAATTCCTCAACTGCTTTGCACAGATCATCGCCAATGATATCCCAGGAAGTTTTAAAGAAGGATGCACTAAAGCCATCTGGACCAGGGCTTTTATCATCAGGCATTGTGTAGACTGCTTGTTTTATTTCCTCCCTAGTGACTGGAGAACCTAGCATTTGCTTTTGATTTGATGAGAGAGTAGGGCCATTTGCAATAATAGCTGGATCAGGTTCAGTAGTATTCCCAGTGGTACCCATGAGACCCTTGTAGTAATCAATGAGTTCAGTGATAATTAAGTCCATATCAGAGACTCTATTTCCATCCTCAGTATATAAGGACAACACCCTGTTTTGATGCCTTCTAGCTTTCATGAGGGAGTGAAAGAAATGAGAGGATTTGTCCCCATGCACAGCCCACTTAATGTTTGCTTTCTGCCTATAAAAGGATTCCTCACATTGCAACAGTGAAGTGTATTTCTTCAAGCATTCCTTTTCTTTGGATATAAGTTGAGAGTTAAAAAGATCATTACTCAATTGGTTCTGAGTGTCAGACAGCTCTTGTTTAGCTCGCAATACCTGCTCACTGATATTCATGAAATGCCTTTTATTTAAATCCTTAAGAGCAGGTTTGAGCATTTTAAGCTTAGAATGGAGTTTGAACATGTAGTATCCATGTATATCTTGCTCCCAGATAGACTTGACAATTGAGAGAAACTCAGGATGCTTTGTCCACATCTTGAAAAATTTGAAAGGCTTCTTACCCTGAAATTCCTCATCACCAACTGTCAGGAGAGCTGGAGAATGATCTGAACAAACAGGCATCATAAAATCCACCTGACTTGAAGTATATTGGAGAATCCATAAATCATTAACTAGGACTCTATCTAATCTGCACCACACTCTTGTTTGAGCCTCTTGTTTATTATTCCAAGTAAAGAAACAACCAGTGGACTTTATGTGCACCAATTGACTAGCAGAAATGAAATCTTGAAAATCACCTGTATCAGTGTCAGTAGTTGGAGTACCCCCCAGTTTTTCATCATTGTTGAGTATTGCATTAAAGTCTCCTCCAATCAACCATGGACAATCAACAACTAGCTTAAAGTTAAGAAGGTCCTGCCAAAGTGTTTTTCTACCCTCTCTTTGATTAAGAGCATATACCACAGTCAACAAGCATGAAAGTCTTCCATCTTTTGATTGAACTGAACATGTTATATGTTGTACAGAGGCATTGACACATTGAATTGTAAGTATGTCACTATTCCAAAGTATCCATATCCTCCCATTACCAGCTTCCTGAATATTAGAAGTCCATTCCCAGTGCTTTGCTATTTTACCTGCTATTTTTCCCATTTTTTCTTTGGAAAGTTTTGTTTCCAATAGAGCTATAAAGGAAAGCTTGTAATCGTGAATGAATTGCTTCACAATTAAATGTTTAGAGGATTTATTGAATCCTCTAATATTCCAAATGGCAAGATGCATTATTGACCACCACCCCTGTCAATATAGCAGGGGTCAAAATCAAAGACCTGTGGATCCAGAGGAGAAAATTGGGATGCTTGAATTGAATCTCTTGGAGCAGTTGTTATTATTCTCCTTGCGACATTGGTCTTACTAACACTAGTAAATCCAGATGCATTAACTATTGGTGATGAGAATTGGTGGAAATTTGCTAAACCAGAATTTCTAAGTCTGATATTCTGATGTGCATGTTCCCCAAATACAGGATTTTTTCCTTTATCTGGAAAAGCATTAGCCTTATTTATTTGTTGTGATACATCAGAACTTTGCTGTGCATGTTTTCCAGCACTGTTGTCCCCTTTATCAAACAGGCCAGTAGCCCTCAAATTAGGACCAGATTGTGTGGTCTGCACCTTTCCAGCATCTAACCCATCACTTTTTTCTTGAGTGTGTACAGTGTCACTAGATAAAACCTGAGTAGCATTATCCACCAAAACATGATCAGGAGCAAGAGGGCCTGCTTGGACATGCTGTGCAGCACTCCCTTGTTTTCTATTAACAGGGATCCACATTTTTTTGACCCTTTGCCTTCTACAATTATCAGTTTCATGACCAATAATATTGCAATTTGAACACCATCTTGGCTTGAGCTCATAGATAATCTTCTGATTATAAACTTTTCCATCCGGCCCTTGTATTTCAACTGCATCTGGTAGCGGAGTTTTCAGAGGCAATTTAACCTCTAGAAGCACTCTAGCATAGCTTAGCCTTTGTCTAGTAGCAGTAAGCATATCTGTAGTTAAAGGGCGACCAATGAGGCTTGAAATCTTGCTAATACCTGTAGTACTCCATAGATTGAGTCTAAGATTTGGAAGTTGAATCCACATGGGATAGGAATAGTCTTGAACTTTCTCCATTTCCGTATCAATAGTCCATGGCTTAAGAACCAAAGGTCTAGAACCAAAAAACCAAGGTCCAGATTCCAAGATCTCTCTCATCTGCTGATCAGATTGGAAATCAAATAAGAATACTCCCTGCTTGAGCAAAGAAATTTTAGGAATTGAAATTCTGCCCCAAGCTTTGCTTATGTATGCTTCCATAGATCTAAACTTGACATTCAACCCTATAACATGCCCTATCAAAGAGAATTTCCAGAAATCTTCACCCTCCCTCCATTCTTCAGTAGAAAAAGTAACAGGAGCAGAGGTTGAGGGTGGAATGAAGTTAAGAGTCAATCCATTCCCTGGCTTCCTATTATCTGCAAAGAGACTCACAAAGGATTTTTTTTCCCCTTTGCTAACCTCATCACGTTGTTCTAAGTCCTCAGCATTGCCCTTATCCTCCCCTTCCAAATTAAGGGGGACAGGAGTATTGAGAATCTCAGCCCTAACTTTCTCCCCATCAGTAGGGGTTATGAACTCAAGATCCTTCTCTATTACCTCCGTTGACTCATCAAAAGCCTCAGAAAACTCATCATCCATAGCATCAGCCCAAGAGTTTGAGGTAGGGGACTTACCAAGATGGTTTGTAAGAACTGGGCCAGATCTGAGCAGGTCAGGCTCTGAGATTGACTTTGTTTTAGCCATTACTTCCTCCAGCAGGATCTTCTTCTTAGCTCCCTTCGGGCCAGTACTTGCCATCTCCATTTGCGCCCTAGATGTTGCTGGAAGCTCCTTCACTGTTACATTGCTTTCCTGAGATCCACTGGTTTCCATTGATCCCTCAAATTTATTAGCAGAAGAGGGATAGACGAAGATGGAGTCTCAAAGTAGCATCAACAATCCCCCTAGTGCCATTCTTCTTCTTCTTCTTCATGCGAGATCCAGGCAGTGGCGCACGATAGCAGGAAGAAATCGCCCACTATCATACGCCTAACTAACTGCCCCTTCTTTTGGAGTGTTAACCAGCCCGGATGGGCGACGTTGGGGCTAGGGATGCACTGGGGCAGCGGCGGGCGAAGATGGGACAGCTGGCGACGCTAGGGCGGCGGGCGACGTTGGGCCGGCGACGCTAGAGCATCGGCGATGCTGGGGATGATCAGCGTCTTAAAGGTGACGATGAACAGTTTAGCGAGTTTGATGAAGATGAATAGTACGTATGCGATATTTTTTTACAATAGCTAGGGTTTAATTAATATTACAACTGGCGGTTAGAGGGATGATTAGGAGAAGTTATGGGGGATTTTGGATTTCGGGTTTCGGGTTTTACTTGGGGGTTTGGGGATTTTGATTGTGGGTCTTGTTAATTAATAGTAATAGGTTTTACTATAAATCCTATTATGATTAGGAGTATCATCAATGATGGTAAATGATGGTAATGGAACCCTTCGTCTTTAAGGAGACCCAATAACGACGATATTAGGATCAAATCAATGAAGGGATTAGAAAGCCGTTATCCCATCTCACATCGTTCTACTAATATTTATAATCACTCGACGAAGGTTTAAAAACCCGTCGTTATTATATGAATATTAATGACGGTCAACTGGTCCCTTCACTAATTATGATCGTTAAATACCGAATTTTTTGTAGTGGAAGGTCATGGTAGAGAAAGGAGTAAAGGAAGAAAATTGTGAAGGTTGGGAGGAGGTGAAGGCGTAGTTGAGAGTGAAGGTTGATGGAGGATACGATCATGATAAGAACAACATTCACTTAGGTAACTAGAACGGACAAAATTTAACCAATAAAAATTAAGTAAAGTATGTTTCTAGTAATTTTTTATGGTTACTATTTACAATTTGGCTAACTTTTAAGTTTTCTATTTAACTTTTACGTTTTAGTAATTTTTTATGGTTACTATTTACAATTTGGCTAACTTTTAAGTTTTCTATTTAACTTTTACGTTTTCTAGTTACCTTTTACTAATGCATATCATGATTCTACTTGTTTTTTTATTAATTATCTTTACATCTACTGGTTAACCTGTATGTTTTATGGTCAACTTTGGTGGTGTTGTGATAAGTTGAAGTTGGCGTCTTTGTCAATTTTTGAACAAGGGTTGGGAAAGATGTGTTGATAGGGTCTAGATAAGTTGAAGTTGGCGTCTTTGTCAATTTTTGAACAAGGGTTGGGAAAGATGTGTTGATAGGGTCTATTAAGGGGGTGTTTGTTTCAAAAAAAATTGGCATTTGGGTGGGATTTTAAATCCTAGGATCAAAAAGTAGGTTTTTTTTGGGTTTTAGAATTCCATAAAACTTGTTTGTTTCAAAACAAATTTTAGAATATCAAATCCCCAAATAATAAAAAATATCATATTTAAGGATTTGTAAAATCCTCTTTTTTGGGTGGGATGTGGGGTGGATTTCAAAAGTGTTAGACAAATTAAGGATTTCAAATTCCAAAAAATTTAAAACAAACAAAAATATTACAAATTATAGTATTCCAAATCCTAAAATATTGTTGAAACAAACAAAGTTTTAGGAATCCCAACCCATAACAAATTACTTTGATTTTAAATCCTATAGTGAAATCCATATCCTAAAATTATAGGATTTTTTGAAACAAACACCTCCTAACTCCATTGACCACACAAACACCAATGGAGTGGAGACTTTGGGAACGACGATCAACATCAAGTGGGTTCTCTTGGTCCTTGAATGATATTTTCTGTGGAGAAGAATTGGAAAAAGCAAATTTTTGGTCATAAGTCGACTCATGCACAGGCATAAGTCGACTTATGGTAAGTCGACTTATGTTGGTGCATGAGTCGACTTACGTTATGTTCTGGATTGTTGGTTTTCGCTCTGCCAAGTCGACTTATCAGGTCTGATAAGTCGACTTATGATCTCTTCTCCAGTTGCTGTTTTTCGCTCTGCCAAGTCGACTTATGCAGACTGATAAGTCGACTTATGACGGGTTTTTTGGAAAGTTAGAGTTCCTATTTGCAGTCTGTTTGGGTTTCTGTTTTGGTATAAATACCAATACGATTTGAGGGTTTTGTGAGGAGAGTTTTGGGGTTTTGGAGCACAGAAAAAGAGAGATCTTTCTGAGCTATTTGTTAGGGTTATTGGTTGAGAGATTGAGAGATTTGTTGGTGAGATTAGTTGGTTCGTTTGAGCGATTTGTAATCTCAATTTGTACTCTCCTTCTCTATTAGTGAAAACCCACCCCCTTCTTGCCCCGTGGACGTAGGCAATTTGCCGAACCACGTAAAACCTTGGTGTTTGTGTTTTGTTTGGTCTTTCTCTCGGCGTTCGTTGGTTTGGTTTCTCAAAGCATCAGTCACAACAAGTGGTATCAGAGCACGGGCAACGCTTGGGCTATTTGGAGGAGTAGATCGCTTTGGAAGTTCATCTAGGGCTTCGTTTGGTGATAAAGGTGGGATCTTTTTTTGTAAAAATCTCGTCTTTTTCAGTTTGGATCTATTTCTCGTTTGTTTCCGCATTGGTTTGGTGGTGCCTTGAGGATTATGGCCGAGAAAGAAGGAGTTGTGGGCAGTACTTCCGGCGTGAAGACCGTCCAAAGCTTGAATATCCACTCAATGAAGATTGATGTGGAAAAGTTCAATGGCACAAACAATTTTGGACTTTGGCGATGCGAAGTCATGGATGCGCTCAACGCGCAAAATTTGGAAGATACGTTGGAGTTGGACGGGAAACCGGACAACATTGATGAGAAGGTTTGGAAAAAGATGAATCGAACGGCGTGTGGTGTGATTAGGTCTTGTCTCACTCAAGATCTAAAGTATGATGTGATCAATGAGACTTCTGCAAAGAAGATTTGGGAGATCCTTGAGAGCAAGTATTTGACCAAGAGTGTGGAGAATCGCTTGCATTTGAAGAGGAGGCTTTACCGCTTCCAGTTGAAGAAAGGAACCTCCATTGGTGATCACATGAACCACTACACGAAGCTTCTTGCGGATTTGGCGAATGTGGATGTTAAGATTGAAGATGAGGACAAGGCGTTGTTGCTATTGAGTTCCTTGCCTGACGAGGAATATGAGACCTTCGTTCTTACTCTTATTAATGGGAAGGCATCTCTTTCGTATAGTGAGGTCACCGCTGCACTTGTGAATTATCAGCTTCGAAAGAAGGATAAGGAGACTTCGTTTGAGCCGGTAGCGGGGGCGTTGGTCGCAAGAGCAAAGGGTCCAAACCGTAGTGGGAGGTCGCAGTCTAGAGGGGCACATCTTGGAGTTCGTAAGAATCAATGTGCCTTTTGCAAAGAAGATGGACATTGGAAAGCCGATTGCCCAAAGTTAGTTGATCGAGCCGGGAAGAATAAGGGAAAAGCTATTCAAGCTTCAGAGGCGAATGTTGTCAAGGCTAGTGGCAACGATTCAGATTCGGATTCTTCGGGCTACTCGTTATCTGCACTGCCGTCAGTTTGTGTTGCCTACTCTACAGAGTGGATATTGGATTCGGGTGCTACATACCACATTTGCCCTAGGAGGGATTGGTTCTCCAGCTTTCAGGAGTTGGAAAGAGGGGATTTCGTGCTCATGGGGAATGATCACAAATGCTCTATTGGTGGTATTGGTACTGTTCGGATCAGGATGAGTGACGGGGTGATTCGGGAGTTGGTTGGAGTGAGGTTCGTTCCTCAGTTGAAGAAGAACATCATTTCACTTGGAGCTTTGGAGGCAGCTGGCTATAGGGTGACCTTGGCGGATGCACGCTTGAAGGTTACATTTGGGTCCATGATTGTGATGAAGGGCGTCAGAAGAAGAAATTTGTATTATTTGCACGGAAGCACGGTGATTGATAGGGAAATGACGACTTCATCAGATTCGGCTAGACTGTGGCATTGTTTGGTGCTGGGGTATATGATTGGTAATACCGTGCATTGGTTGTTGAGGAGTGCTATGACCTGCAGATTGAAGTCCTGTGAGCACATTAGGATGAGCGAGACCGTGGTGGAGTTTGGCACTTCTATCCATCGAGCGAGGGGTCTTTTTGGAGGTGTTCAGTCAGGCATTTGGGGGCCTTCCAAGGAGGCATCATTGGGAGGTAATCGTATCTTGGTTTCCACAGTTGGTGATTGTTCTAGGCATTATTGGGTCGCGACCAGTTCCCGTTGGTGTAAAGTCCTAGAAGTCAACAACAATTGGAAGAAGTGTATTGGCAGAAAGGTAACTCATTGTTTCAGCTTTGGTAGGGGTCCTTTCTTGCGTTGGTGCCGAGCTCACGGCAATAGGAGACACTTCATTGGTGTGGAGACTTTGGGGCGACGAGATGAGATGACAGTTTCGATGGGTCGTTCCTTTCTGGAGGAGGATCGGCGTTTGATGTCGAGCATTGGCATTGGTGTGCGGGCTTCGACATATTTGGGTCATCTTATGCATAGGTCGCCGACTGCTGCTTTAGGAGTTATTAGATCTGGTGGAGCTGCTTCAGATTTTGGGTCGCGTCGGATATTTGGATACCCAGCATTTGGTCACATCGTGGATGTGAGATTGGATCCGATTGCGCGTTTGGGGTTCGGAGGCTCAGTTGATTATCGTTTGGGAGCTTCTGATTTTGTTCTGAGCAGGTATGTCACTTTTGACTCTCGGCAGGTGGAGAGTGTTGATCAGGTCATTTGGATATCGCAGCAGGTGGAGAGTGATGCTACTCCACGTTGGGTGGAGATTACTCCACATACTCCAGATCATACTGCGTCATTTGGGATTCCAGCTAAGGTGACACAGGTTGGAGATCATTTGGTTTTGGATGCAGATGATGGATTGGTTTTGGATTCAGTTGCAGCTGGTAGATATAGTTTGGATATGGCCATTGGTTTACCTCAGGTGGAGGTGTTTGATTTGTCTCAATTTGGGGTCATTGGGAATACTATCAGTTGCAGATCGTTTGGTGATATTGGAGAAGAGTTGCAGACTTTTCTATTTGATTGAGGGCCTTTGGAGGCCGTTTGGGTGAACTACGTGAAGGCTTGATTCCTTGGGCAAAGGATACGTAGGCAGTCATTTTGATGCAGCCGATTTGGTGAGCGACATCGACATTTGGGGTGAGTGTTCACACTCTCATTTGGGTCTCAGCATGTGAGGCATTTGTTTGGTTGGTGTCGGCTCAGTTTTGGGAAAACTTCGCCGAGGTGGAGAATTGTGGAGAAGAATTGGAAAAAGCAGATTTTTGGTCATAAGTCGACTCATGCACAGGCATAAGTCGACTTATGGTAAGTCGACTTATGTTGGTGCATGAGTCGACTTACGTTATGTTCTGGATTGTTGGTTTTCGCTCTGCCAAGTCGACTTATCAGGTCTGATAAGTCGACTTATGATCTCTTCTCCAGTTGTTGTTTTTCGCTCTGCCAAGTCGACTTATGCAGACTGTTAAGTCGACTTATGACGGGTTTTTTGGAAAGTTAGAGTTCCTATTTGCAGTCTGTTTGGGTTTTTGTTTTGGTATAAATACCAATACGATTTGAGGGTTTTGTAGGAGCAAATCTGGGGATTTTGGAGCACAGAAAAGAGAGATCTTTCTGAGCTATTTGTTAGGGTTATTGGTTGAGAGATTGAGAGATTTGTTGGTGAGATTAGTTGGTTCGTTTGAGCGATTTGTAATCTCAATTTGTACTCTCCTTCTCTATTAGTGAAAACCCACCCCCTTCTTGCCCCGTGGACGTAGGCAATTTGCCGAACCACGTAAAACCTTGGTGTTTGTGTTTTGTTTGGTCTTTCTCTCGGCGTTCGTTGGTTTGGTTTCTCAAAGCATCAGTCACAACATTTTCTTCATTCATGCACGCCGTGACGCCCCTGGTTCCGGGCCAGCCAACGTTGATTTTTTTTCCCTTTAAGCTCTTTTTTTAACATATTTTGGTCCTAGACTTGAGATGTCTTTCCTTTATACAATATGTGAGCTTATTGACTTTGCTAAATGACCAAAATACCCTAGATGAGGGCCCTCGTTATACCAAGCTGATTCCGTTTGCAGTTTTTGTCACCTACAGGTGTTGTATTAGTATTTATCCTGCCACGACTCTAATCGGTATCGTCATATATCTACTCAAAAACTCAACGAGTCCCTCCTCAAACCTGATCCCCTTACCTCCTCCTCAAAACCAAATCCCTCCATTCCCCGGCCCCAACAAAACCCATCGCTCAAGAAATTCCTTTTTGGGTGCTCAAATCAAAACCGTCATGGCCTCATCTTCTTTCCTCTTCTTCCCGATCAAGCCAAAACCCACATGCTCCCCTCCTTTCCTCCTCCTCCAAACTCAAATCAAAAGCTGTAATAGCCACCTCCTCCTCCTACCTGATTTCAAATCAAAACTTCCATGGCCACCCCCTCCTCCTCCTTGCGCCTGAGGCTTAAGCCATACCTCTTGGCCACCTCCCCTGTTCCTTCTCAAGAAGATGAGAAAAATAAGGAAGAAGAAGTAGAAGAAGAAGAAGAAGAAGAAGAAGAAGAAGAAGAAGCTCATGGCCACCTTTTCTCCTTGTTCTTCCTTCTCAAGCTTAAACCAAAACTCTGATGGCCCCCTTCTCCTCCTCCTCCCTCCTTCCTCCTCTTCCGACGAAGTCCTTGGTCTTATTTTCTGGGAACAAGAGGGAACAATGGGAATTTAATTAATCTAGGGAGTTTAATCTTGAGTTTTTTGACTTAGAGGAGGAAGCATGCCTTTCCTTTTAAGGGTATGGAGAAATTTTCTCCTAAATTTGAAGGTGGATTGGAATAAAGAAACTCAGGATTTTATGCCTTTCCTTTTTAGGTTTTTTGACTCTAGCTTGCACAATCTCAAGAAATGGGAAAAAAAAGCCTATTTTTTTATTCATATATATTGAACAGTAATGTACCATATATGCACATATTATAGATTGTTCTATAAAAGTCGGTAGAAACAAAGAAAAAATAATCAAAGGTGAGAGATTTAGGAACATCATCACCTGTGCATCCAACCAGAAACCAGCATTTTCGACCTCAAGAATACCCTTATTAGTCATGATAAGTGCAAGGGAGAAAGCATCCCTAGTAGACATCTTGCAGTAGAGGCAAACAAACAAGACACCAAAGAACTTGCCCAAAATACTAACCAACACCAAGAACTCAATGAACCCCCACTCCATTATGTATTTGAGCCCCGCAAGGTCAACTCGGAGCCCAGACTGCACCACGTACATAGGTAGAAACACCCCCTCCACCAGCCGCTCTAGTCGCTCCACCAGCGTCACCCCCAGTGGCTCTCCACCGGGTATCACTAGACCGAACAGGAATGCACCCATGTTCGTATGAAACCCAATGGCCTTGAGTAAACAACAGAAACAGGAAGCAATACTTTAGTTAGGAGTTGATTTGTGTGTCGTAATTGTAGATGCAATAAATACTCCGTATAGTAAATAGTGATAGTCCATGCAACATTTGTTATAGAAAATTAGGGTTAAGTTGGCAACTCTTAAACAAGTTTTAGTCTAAACCACTTTAGTTCTGGACTGATGGACTTTATGGCCAAAAACTAGCAAAAGAAAACTAATTTTAGTCCCATCCCAAATCTTGAGAAACTACGGTCAAAACTTATACTTGATCTATTGACGTAAATCACTATTAAGTCGAGTTGCCAAACAAACACACTAGTAGAAAAACGTCCAACCTAGACAGAAAAAACCGCCTAGGTTGCTTAGACTTCCGTCTAGGTTGATCAACCAAGACGAAAATCCGTCTAGAAAATTTCGTCTAGGACAATTCCGTCTAGTTTACTCAAACTAGACGGAATGCAACCTAGACGAAAAACGAAAATCCGTCTATGTAGCAACCTAGACGGAAATTCCGAATGAATTTCCGAATGCAAATACAGTGTTAAGTTAGTTTATAAAGCGTTGGATTTGTATCTTTTTTTCTGGAAATTTTTTTTATTATCATTGCAAAACATATTTAGTTAAGAGTTGTAATATTATTTACAGCTTAGAAGTGAACTCCATGAGCTTGATAACATGAAATTTGTTTTTAATTACTATGTTTTGCAGACATAATGTAAAAGAAAGCGGCCGTGCTCATTTACCTCACTAAGAACTCCACAGAGAAGCGCCAAAAAAATGACCGCAATCAAAGAAGGCTCATCAAGCAAACTCCCCTCGGGTGTCCTGTTCACAATCCAAACCGTCACCGGCCTCGCCACAAAAACAATAAACCCTATAAATCCCAGAAAAGCCAAGAAAGACATCCCCGACAGCAACAAATCCTTCTGCTTCGACCCAATTAAGTACGACTGGAACCCCGCACTGACAGTCAAGTTCACAAAATCAGCAATCAGCGACGCTGACATCGCCAGCCTCCCAAGCTTCGAGGTCAGTAAATTGAGCTCGGTCAACGTGCAGGTGAGAACAGTGTAGCTTGTCATGCTCCAGCGGTATGCGAAGGTAGAGATGAGGACTCTGTTGCGGAAGGAAGGTGGGATGTGGGATCGGAAGGCGTAGGCAAGGGAGAGGACGAGGAAGAAGGAGAGGAAGGTGCCGACTATGGCGACGGCGATTGCTTTTTTTCCGGTTTTTCGGATCATGTCCAGGTCAGTCTTGACGCCGATCATGAAGATGAAGAGCATGAAGGAGAGGAGGGAGAGGGTGTTTACGTGCTCCCAGCTGTTCATTGAGAAGAGGAGTTTTTCAAAGCCCATGCTGCGACCGATGAATGTTGGGCCCAAGAGCATTCCAGCCTGTGGATTTGCATGACATCAAAAGCGTGAATCATAATTTTCACTGATAAGAAATGTATCCCTGCGTAATTTTATCCATCTAGGTGTGAAAATTGTGATTAACCCTGTTAAGAAAATTTTCTAATAAAATTTGTAAGTTAAAAAGGGGTTTTCTCTGCACCCCTAAACTAAAGGGGAGTTTTCCGATATTTCGAAGGTTAGGGGGTTATCTATGACCCTTACACTTCTAAAACTCATGCTATTAACCTCATTTATTCTAACATTTTAATTTGATATTCCAACAAATTAATTATAAATGATACAAGCATGACAGATTATGATAAAAGAGAGAAATACATACAACAATCTGAGAGATGACTTTGGGCTGAGAGAGACGTTGGAGGATGGCGTGGACGGCACGAGTGGTGATGAAGACGAGGATGAGCTGATAGAGGAGAATGGGGAAGGAGAACTCGAGAGGGTTGTTTCCAAGCCCACACTCCTGCGGAGTTCGTCATCATGGCCCGATAGCAGAAGATGTCCTGCTTCATGGTTGGGTCTAGTTTTATGTAGACATCTGTCTTGTTATCGCTATCCATTGGTTTTTTTTTGTCCGCGTTCGTGCTCGAGCGTTCCTTGGCAGCAACAGGATGATGGTGAGGCGAAGAGGAGGAAGAAGATGTTTTTTTTTGGGGTTGGGGTTGGAAGCGGTCAACAGAACAATTGGAAACCGTTCTTTTGTTTGTTAATTTGTTTCTTCTTTAGCGTAGGATCTTAGTTTGAACGCGGTATTTGTGATGGTATTAGTCGTTGGCTTTAGAGAAACCCTATAATTAGCTATCTTGATCTTGATCAATAATATTGTTTTATAAAGTAAATCCCTTTTGATTTATCTTTCTTTTTTTAAATTTAGTGTTTTCTAAATATTGGTCCCCTAAATCTTTCATATTTTGAAGTTAGTACCCCATTATATTTTGAAAGGTGTTTTTGTCTTATATATCCGAAATACTTTTTCTTATTATCTTTAAGCATAAACATCACCCTATTTCCAAACAATATTTACAGAAACAAAAAAAAAAAAAAATAAAATAAAAGCTCCAAAATACCCTTGTATTTTCCCCTCTTCTCTTAACCCATAACTCAGTTCTTTTCTCTTCTCATTCTCGCCATTCCTTCCATCTCTTTGTTTTGGCCTTCCTCCACCTCGTCCAATACCCCTCCTCCTCCTCCTCCTCATCCCTCTCCCGCTCCCAACATCCCACATGCATGTTTCACCTTCTCATCATAAACTTACAGATTGATTTTGATGTTATACTTCATAACTTGTTAATTACGATAAATTTAGTTGTTAACCACAAACAATTAATTACCAAATTATCCTAGTGAAATAAATCCCTAATCAATTCCACCCCCTTATATATTTCTAGCTTCAACTTTTGAGAAAGGGGATATTTTCAAAAAATCAGGTCATTCAAAATCAATAGATTCATATCTAATATTTCAGAATCTTCTCTACTTAATTTGTGATCAAGTTAATTTTTTTGGCTGTTGCTTGGAAGGAATTACTTCTGGTATCATTACAACAAATGTTGAATATAAAATAATAATTTAAATGTATAAATGCACTTGGACGGACCCTTTTATGTTCTAATTTTATTTTTTAAGTTATAAATTGAAAATGTAATATTGGTTAATACATATTAAAGTGCAACATTGGTTGAATACAATATAATTTAATATATATTAGAATCGTCTCTAATTTGTGATCACGTCAATTTTTTTTTGCTGTTACTTGGAAGAAGTTACTTCAGGTAAGTTGCTTTCTGTTGTTAGAATTTGGATTTCAATGCCCAAGTGTATAACAGATGTTGCATCCAAAAATTGTAAAGATACGGGTGGAATCGAATCAAATAATTAATAAAATATATTCGGTCACATTCGGTTCGGTAGTTCATTTAATAGCAAATGAATATTTTTTAGTACTAATTTAATTCATGAATGAATAGAATTTAACTAGAGGCACATTTAATTTGTTTAATTATTTAATATTCGTTTATGTTTTTTTTCTACTTTTATGTTACTATATTGTATTATCTTTTATGTGTGCATTATATAATACATATTGCTATTTATGAGGTATATAAATGCACAATATAATAATACTAACAGCGAAATACATACTTGAAGTCAAGACGTAAAGCTCTAGAATCTTAGGACCTACTAAGGGTGGTAATGAGATATTTGTGAACATTTAACAAATATTTGCTTACAAATAGCAATATTTATAATATCAAGGGTGGTAATGAGATATTTGTGAACATTTAACAAATATTTGCTTACAAATAGCAATATTTATAATATTCTTTCCCTGTTAGACAAATTCAAATTCATTTAACAAATATTTGCTTACAAATAGCAATATTTATAATATTCTTTCCCTGTTAGACAAATTCAAATTCGAGAGAACTAACCGAATTCGAATCCGATCACCATAGCATACGATTAAATTAGGTTCATTACCACCCCTACGGGCTAAAGAAAACCTTCTCCCGGCTCTTGGCTGGTGCTTATGAAGCGATGGGGTCACCAAGTTGGAAAGCAAGCCCTATGCCAAAGATATATTTTAACTCTTTCTGATGGTAGAGATTTATCTAGAAGAAGCACAAATGAATACACGACCAGGAGAAAGAAACATTTGATATTACTCGGCAAGTAAACAAGTAATAAACAAATACATTTGTTTTCTCCCCCTACTATCATAGGTCAGTAGGTTAACATGAAGAAAAATAAAGTACAATCTCTGAAGGACTATCTCTGTTATGCAATTACACTGAAGCTGGGATCTGGGATACAAATAAATGTACTAAATCGATGATGATGAAACTAAGATGGGATGATACAACACAACAAGATGAACAATTCTAACAATGTTATTAGAATCGACCATGTCCATGTCTTGCCGGAGGTCCTCGGCTGGATCCGCTGCTATTCAAAGATGAAAACCGATTATTTCCTTGTTCATTATTATTATTACCATAACTTCTACCTACAGGAGAAAGCTGAGCGTTTAATGGTGCTCCTCTCCCAGAACCATGCCAAGGCTGCCATTGCTGGGCTCCATAACCTTGATATCCCCCATAAACCCGAGGTTCGTTCTGGACATATGGCCCAGCTACAGGTATTTGTACAACTGGCTGAACATGAGGACCTGCTACCGGTATTTGTACAATGGGTGGTGGTGGAGGATGACCAGTATACCCGTTACTTTGTTGGTAGCTCTGCGCAGGGCCAACTCTTGCGTTACTTTGAGGGTAGCTCTGCGCTGGGCCAACTCTTCTAACGCTTCTAATGTCTTGTTGTCGGTCTCTTCTTCCTTGAGGGTAGCTCTGCGCTGGGCCAACTCTTCTAACGCTTCTAATGTCTTGTTGTCGGTCTCTTCTTCCGTAGTGGGGATTATTATTATGAGATCTGTTGTATTGATTTCTTTCAAAATGTGAATGTCTTGATGCAGAAGCTGACAAGAAACGTGCCTGACTGTAATTTACTTGGACTCCTGCAGTAGGTTGCCATTGCATGTGGCTAGCTCCATGGTGAGGTCTCTGGTTCAGCTGATGATGTCTACCATTAGGATATGGATGAGGAGGATATCTTGACTCATCAATGCTACGTTCTCTGTGCATCTGAAGGCTGTTCTTTACAAGCCGATGGGCCGCTTCACCAAGTTGTCGACCTGAAATAGCTCCCGGGGGGGTTTTGTCTGCTGAATAGAATTGACATGAATCAAATAAGTAACATCATTTGGGGCTACCTAACATAAGGTAAGCTTATCAGTTTGATCCTCAGTACCTTCCATTTTCCATTGGCCTCCGGCCAGTGTCTTCATGCCACATGTGAGCGGGGGACAGGGGGGCCCACCCACGTGGGCCGCCGCCCGTCTCCTTCGTGCGCGCGCACGCAAAGGCGCCCACGCGCCTTTATTTTCTTTTGCTTCCCGCGCGCGCTCCTTTTTCCTGCGTCTCTTCTCCCACCAATTCTTCTGCTCCCCCTACTCTTGGTTTCCTATAAGGGCCTGTTCGTTTGCCTTAAAAAAATGGGAAATCAAAGAAATGGAAAATAAAGAATTGTTTTGGAGTGTTCGGTTGGCTAAAAAAAGAGGAAATCAAAGAAATGGAGATGAGATGAGATGAGTTGTCACATTATTATTGGATGATGTGAGTGATTTTTTAAGAAAACTAGTTTTGATGTTGTTCGGTTGGCGAAAAAAATAAGGAAATGAATTATAAGAAACCTATTTCCTGTAGTTTTCTTGTTTTCTTTTGTTCGGTTCATTCTTAAAAATAAAAAATGAGATGAGATGAGATGAGTTGTCATTGTATTATTGGTTGATGTGAAGAAAGATTAAGAAATGTGTTTTCACAAATTTTTGGGATGAAATGGAAGAAATGAAATGTTAATGAGATGAGGTGAATTGTTATAATATTTTATTCAATGATGTGAGTGATTTGAAATAATAAAAAGAGATGAGTTGAGTGATGTTTGGATGAAAATAATATTTTATTAGATGTGATGGATGAGTTGTTAGATGAAAATAATATTTTATTAGATGTGGTGGATGAGTGGTTAGATGAAAATAATATTTTATTAGATGATGTGGATAAGTTGTTGGATGAAAATAATATTTTATTGGATGTTGTGGGTGAGTTTTAGGGATGGAAATGGAAGAAATGGGTTATTTTGAGATTTCCACTATTTCCATTTCCATTTCTTGCTTTTTTGAAAACAAACGAACAGGCCCTAAATAGAGAAGAGGTGGAGGAGTTATGGTGTGGGGAAAAAATCAATTGTGGGTTTTGTATTGGAGTTCTTTTGAGAGAAAAGAGAGAGTTGAGATAAAACTTGTAATAAGTTTGGTATTCTCCTCATAGTGAAAACCCCCTCCCGTGGACGTAGGCTAGTTAGCCGAACCACGTAAATCTCGTGTCTGTATTTGTCTTATCTGTGAGTTGTCATAGCTTGTAGGTTCCCTCAATATTCGGTCTTAGAGCTGATGAGAGGAAGAGTGTATATTTCACTTTGATAAAATATACCACTTTCGATTCTTGTTTCCTTTGAGAAATAAGAATTTCACTATCTATTCTCGTTTCCTTTGAGAAACAAGAATATAGAGGTTGACTTGTGCTTTTGTGACAACAATAGCCAGGGCTCTCTCTCAGGTGATATCGCTTCCGTGGCGACGGACGTGACTCTGCGCCTAACAATTGGTATCAGAGCCCTTATTCAGATTGGATGTGGTAAAATTTCTGATCTGAGGTGGTGGTTGACTATTGTGTGGTGAAAACAAAGATATTGTTAAAAATTCCTGGGAGAAGCGGATTTACATAATACAAGCGAAAAATAACTTCTACAAGTAAAACAAGTAAAGTTGGAAAGTACGAGATTGAAAAAATCAATGAAAAAAATGATTTTTCCTATTGGAGGATGCAGATGAAAAATTCACTGATTTCGCAAAAGTTGCACAAGGCTTTGGCTGGAAGAGAGAAGCACAAAAATATGTCTGATGAGGATTGGGAGGAGCTGGATCTGGAAGCACGAGCGTCGATTATCCTATGCCTTGAGAGGGATGTAGCTTTCTTGGTAGACGGGGAGGAAACGGCTGCGAGCGTGTGGTTGAAGTTAGAAAGCACCTTCATGACGAAGAGTCTAACGAACCGGATCTATTTAAAATCTAAATTGTATACTTGCAAGATGGAGGAGGGCTCGTCAATTCGGGAGTACATCAACAAGTTCGATAGGATCATATCGGATTTGAAAGACATTGAGGTGACAGTGGAAGACGAGGATCAGGCGCTTCTACTACTTCTATCTCTGCCGAAGTCTTATGAAAACATGGTGCAAACACTGATGCTTGTGGGTGATACTTTGTCGATGGATGAGACTAGAACAGCGCTTCTAACGGATGATCTTTGAAAAATTACAACTAGTGATATGGCCACTGGTGATAACAAAGAACAAGCGCATAGACTGTTTGCCAGAGGAAGAGGCAATGAGTGAGGAAAAGACAAGGGAGGAAAGTCTAGATCTAAATCGAGACCTTTTGCGGGACGAGCGTGTTTCAAATGCGGTGAAGTTGGGCATTTCAAGGTCGATTGTCCTAACAAGAGAGTAGGTGAGAAAAAGAACAACAACAAGACTGAAAGACGAAAAGGCAAGGAAGAGGCGAGCTACGGTTCAGGGGAAGGGAGCGATAAGGAATGCTATATCGTCACAGGTGGCGAGGATACCTCCGGGAAGTGGATTCTTGATTCTGGTTGCTCTTACCATATGTGTCCAAATAGGAAGTGGTTTACTACCTACAGGAGCATTGATGGTAGAACCGTACTGATGAGGAACAACCATGCTTGTAAAACGGTGGGGCTAGGTGATATCAAGATCAAGATGCATGATGTAGTGGTTCGAACCTTGACGGATGTAAGACACGTTCCCGACTTGCGGAAGAATCTAATCTCAGTTGGTGCTTTGGACTCCGGGGGTTGCAAGATTGTAACAGAGAACGGAGTGAAGAGGGTTGTTCGAGGTTCCCTAACAGTGATGAAGGGTGTTCGTCACGGTAATCTATATACTCTCTCGGGTACGATGGTGACGGAAAATGCAGCAGTTGGAGCTGAAGGAAGTGGTGGAGACCCATGTGAGCACACACGGTTATAGCATAGGCGGCTTGGGCACATGTCAGAAAAGGGTCTGGATCTGCTTGGTAAGGAGGGTTTGCTGAAGAATCTGAAGAAGCCTTGCATGGATTTTTGCGAGGACTGTGTGTATGGAAAGGCGCACAGGGTTCAATTTTTGAGAAGCAATCACAAGAGCAGAGGAATACTAGATTATGTGCACACGGATGTTTGGGGTCCGGCTTCGACAACTTCTAAGGGTGGTTCCAGATATTTTGTCTCATTCATAGATGATCATTCTAGGTATGCTTGGATTTATTTTCTGAAGCATAAGAATGAGGTATTTGAGACATTCAAGAAGTGTAAGGCGATGGTTAAGAACAGGACAGGGAAGAAATTGAAGATGCTAAGATCTGATAATGGTACAGAGTACACAGATGGTGCCTTCAAGGAGTTCTGTGATCAGGAGGGCATTGCTAGACACTGGACAGTTAGATCTACACCACAGCAGAATGGGGTCGCGGAAAGACTAAACCGAACATTGCAGGAGAAAGCAGTGAGTATGCGATCATATGCTGGTTTGGGCAAAGAATGGTAGGAAGAATCGATTGCTACAGCTTGCTATATAGTGAATCGATCTCCACATTCGACATTGGATGGTGATACACCCTATCGGGTGTGGTCAGGGGCGCATGCAGATTATGAGAGGCTCCAGATTTTCGGATGTACTGCCTACTATCACGTCAACGAGGGAAAGCTTGAAGCAAGGGCTAAGAAGGCAATTTTCTTGGGGTATGCAAATGGCGTAAAAGGCTACCGCCTTTGGTGTACAGAACATTCAAAGTTCGTGATCAGCAGGGACGTTACCTTTGATGAGAAGTCCATGATTGCTAGGATGCCCAAAGATGGTGGTGTTGAGACTGTTGGGACTTCCAAGTCACAGGTTATTGAGATAGAACCTAAAGACCAACCAGGTTCTAGTCATGTTTAAGTGGGAAATCAGGTAGATGATGAGCTTGAGTAGGAGGAGGTTCATGATGAGCTTGAGCAAGAGGAGGGTCAACAGGAGAATACACAGGCACTATAACAACAGCAGCTCGAGGATAGCTTGGCTTCCACTAGGCCAAGGCCAGTATATAAGCAGGTACAGAAGCTGGGGGCTGATCAACTCCTGAAGCACTATGAGCATGTTAATTTGGTTGAGTATGCACTCTCGGTAGAGGAAGATGAGCCGGTCTCCTTCAAGGAAGCTATTCAGGATAAAAATAGCGAGAGTTGGTTGGCTGCGAAGGAGGAGGAGATGGAATCTCTCCGGAAGAACCAAACATGGGAGGTGGTCCCATTGCCCGTAGGAAAGAAAGCTATAGGTTGTAAGTGGCTGTATAAAAGGAAGGAAGATCCTTTTATACAAGATACAAGGCGAGACTAGTGGCTAAAGGGTTTGCACAAAGCGAGGGTGTGGATTACAATGAGATATTTTCTCCGGTGGTGAAACACACCTCTATTAGGGTGCTATTGAGTATTGTTGCTCATGGTGATCTTGAGCTTGAACAACTTGATGTCAAGACGACCTTCTTGCACGGAGACTTGGATGAAGATATCTACATGCATCAACCTGAGGGTTACAAGGTTGAGGACAAGGAGAATCATGTATGTCGCTTGAGGAAGTCACTGTATGGATTGAAGCAATCTCCTCGGCAGTGGTACAAGCAATTTGACTCCTTCATGCTGAAGCATGGGTTTCCCGAAGCGACTATGATTGTTGTGTTTACATTCGGAAGCTTCGTGGAGGTGATTATATCTATCTCCTGTTGTATGTGGATGACATGCTTATTGCATCGAAGAACAAGGTGGAGATAGATAAGCTAAAATCTCAACTTAGCAATGAGTTCGAGATGAAGGACATGAGCGCTGCTAGGAAAATACTGGGTATGGAGATTAGAAGAGAGCGGGCGAATCGGCGATTGTTCTTCAGTCAGAAGGGCTACATAGAGCGGGTGATCGCGAGGTTCGGGATGCAAAGTGCAAAGTCGGTGGTGACACCATTAGCTCCACACTTTAGACTTTCAGGTAAACAATCTTTCACTACAGCGGAAGATAAGACAGCGGAAGATAAGGCACACATGAATCGTGTCCCTTATGCTAGTGCAGTTGGCAGCTTAATGTACGCAATGGTGTGTACACGCCCTGATATTTCACAGGCGGTTAGTGTGGTCAGCAGATTCATGGAGAATCCGGGAAAGGCACACTGGGAAGCAGTGAGATGGGTCCTGAGGTACTTGAAAGGTACCGCAGATACGGGTCTGTGTTTTGGTGGAGATACATGTCAGATCGACGGGTATGTGGACTCAGATTATGCGGGCGATCTAGATAGATGGCGATCTACTACTGGTTATGTATTCAGGATACATGGAGCTCCAGTTAGTTGGCGATCGATGTTGCAGGCTACAGTGGCACTTTCTACAACAGAGGTTGAGTATATGGCCATGGCGGAGGGAGTGAAGGAAGCATTGTGGCTGTGGGGTCTTCTAGACGATTTGGGGATTGAGCAGGAGAGCGCGAATTTGTGGTGCGACAGTCAAAGTGCAATTCACTTGGTGAAGAATCAAGTTCACCATGCTCGTACCAAGCATATCGACGTCAGATATCATTTTGTGCGGGATGTCATAGAGGATGGTGATATTTCTCTCATGAAGGTGCATACGAATAAGAATCCCGCGGACATGTTAACCAAGGTGATCACAGGCAGCAAGTTCCAGCATTGCTTGGACTTGCTTTATATCAGCCCGTGTTGATTTGCCCAAAAGGGCATGACCCTACGGGGCGATGATGGAGGTGAGGTGGAGACTATGTTGGAGAATAATTGCAGAACTACGGTTAGCTTGATCCCGGTGGAGGGTACGTAGGCAGTCGCAGTATAGTGACGCAGCAGGTTTGACCTGGTTCTGGCCTGGATCTCTCTGGTGGAGTTTGTGGGGTTCTTCTGGTGTTCGTCCAAAATTTAAGGTTTATCAAATGATGTACGAGGTGGAGAATTATGAGTGGGGGACAGGGGGGCCCACCCACGTGGGCCGCCGCCCGTCTCCTTCGTGCGCGCGCACGCAAAGGTGCCCACGCGCCTTTTTTTTTCTTTTGCTTCCCGCGCGCGCTCCTTTTTCCTGCGTCTCTTCTCTCGCCAATTCTTCTGCTCCCCCTCCTCTTGGTTTCCTATAAATAGAGAAAGGGTGGAGGAGTTATGGTGTGGGGAAAAATCAATTGTGGGTTTTGTATTGGAGTTCTTTTGAGAGAAAAGAGAGAGTTGAGATAAAACTTGTAATAAGTTTGGTATTCTTCTCATAGTGAAAACCCCCTCCCGTGGACGTAGGATAGTTAGCCGAACCACGTAAATCTCGTGTCTGTATTTGTCTTATCTGTGAGTTGTCATAGCTTGTAGGTTCCCTCAATATTCGGTCTTAGAGCTGATGAGAGGAAGAGTGTATATTTTACTTTGATGAAATATACCACTTTCGATTCTTGTTTCCTTTGAGAAATAAGAATTTCACTATCTATTCTCGTTTCCTTTGAGAAACAAGAATATAGAGGTTGACTTGTGCTTTTGTGACAACAATAGTCAGGACTCTCTCTCAGGTGATATCGCTTCCGCGGCGGCGGGCGTGGCTCTGCGCCCAACACCACAAAACTGACGGGAGCTTCAAATCACCACTGGTAACAGTCTACAAAAGAAACATGAGAGAGAGAGAGAGAGAGAAGTGAGGACTCATGTAAACCAATGAACGATGTGAGAAATTTGATATTGCCCACCTCAGTGAAAGATCTATAGCACATTCAGAATAACTACATCTATGCTATGATGAACATAGAAAAAAAATTTGAGCTTGCATTATCAATACCACAAACCAATTATCTATATACTTCATGGTCCGAAAAACTACAGAAAGCATGAAATGTAGTATAAAGCTGGAGATAGAAGTAGCAGGAAGAGGAGCCCTTCAGATGTTTATAGCCACCTATACCATGTTCCCAGCAGGAACGCCGGAAACATGAGTAGAATAAGAAGGCTCTAAACCAATTCAAAAGATGGAAGAATGCTTCTTCAGCGCACAGGTCAATAATGAAGCAGTGACAGTTGCATAGAGTGACTAAAATAAAAAAGAAAAATAGACTGGAACAATATCCTGGTAATATAGCAGTTTGCATTCTAAGATAAGAAACAAAAAGGTAGTGCAAGTTGGGAAAAGTACAATGTGAAAAATATGGAAAAGAAAGTAATCCTCAGACTCCTATCACACTAGCCGTCAACAACATCAAGGAAGAGAAGTACTTTCAAGAACTAAACTGGCAAAGGTTAACAACTTGACGATGATGAGTTTCAAGCAGATGAGTACCAGCCAGTTACATGTGTACAAACTGATCGATCAAAAGGAAGAAATAACGAGGGAAAATTTTCAGTTCTACCATTACCTATACTAGTATGCACCCCGTGCAAAGCACGGTTATCCGATCCTTTTGGTGGACACCTTAAATTTACTAATGGTACACAATTTTCCTGATAGTAAGCCGGACGATTACCTGTTAAGCAAATTTTGTTAAATAGTCATTAATCATTTGAACAATTTTCCTTGTTTAGTTGTTCAAGCTTTTCCTCAGAATGAAATTACAATATATGTTCACTAATTAGTTTACATGTTTTGTATAATACCAAGTATTTGAAAGCAATTACATAGTAAGCAATCAAGTATTCTTAATCTCCTCATATGCTACCCAGCTTAGTATGTATAAAATTACATTTAAAATAAATTAATTCAGAAAGTTTTCTAAGGTTTATATAGCATGCATCAGTTCGATTCAATATTTATTTCACAAACATACACACACACAAACAGTACTAATAAGTCTTACATGAAAGCTATATATATATATGACATGCAGTAGTATTAAGTCTTACATGAAAGCTTTCTGTTCTAGAAAACTAAGATCTGAAATTGAACTTATAAAACAAAGCATAAATATATAGTCATTATTGTAATCATTATTGATAATTACTAAACTTAGTTCAAAATATAATGTTTTGGAACAACAAAAATAGGATTTATTTTGTTCTCCATTAGTTTTCTTTTCTCTGCCTCCTTTCAGTCTCTTCCTTTTAGTACCTGAAACAAAAAAATGAACTAATCAAAACATGAACTAATCAAGTATCTAATATTATCAAGGATAACAAACCCTTAGTATTCTTTCTGATATCTACAACTTAGAATCCTACTACAATAATTTTTTCAGTATTTTAAATACTTTTATCAAATGTCATGGAAATTAACTCTAGTTAATAGTTTTGATTTCTATTGTTGTAATCTTCTCACAATTTCTTTTGACCGAAAATTCCCCCGAATTAGCGGCAATAATAATTTATTTAGATTCTGATCACATCATAGAACCATTGCCACTCAAAAAATAAAAACTTAATATTATCAAAGAGGCGGGAAAAAAGGCCTTGAGCAGGAAACTCTAACGCATGCACAATAAAAGTGATAAACAGGTCTTATTGTCATTCAATCCTAAAGTTTTACATTTGAATCGTACAAAAATTTACACAAAATCTATATTTACGAACCTAAGTTCCCAAAGGACCTAAAATCTATATTTACGAACCTAAGTTCCCAAAGGACCTAAAATCTATATTTACGAACCTAAGTTCCCAAAGGACCTAAAATCTATATTTACGAACCTAAGTTCCCAAAGGACCTAAAATCTATATTTACGAACCTAAGTTCCCAAAGGACCTAAAATCTATATTTACGAACCTAAGTTCCCAAAGGACCCAAACAATGAGCATGCAAACTATGCTTGCCTTCCTTAAAAGAAACATTTAGGCATTTAAACATGCCTAAAAGGAACATTAAGACTCTTGAAAAAAAAGATATCATATAATTGTCAAGAATCTCAAGATAATTATTGTACTGATAAGTGTCACAAATATATATTTATACTTCCTGGTAATCATTCTAGATTATAGCCAAATATATAAATCTAAAATTCTCATTTGCAATAAATTACTTTAAGGATAGAAATGAGTCTGCACAATCACATCTAATCATAGAGAACCTTAAACAGATACTAAATGAAAAGATATACTTTTCCAGCATTTTCATTATCAATGGATCTTGACCCCGAGGCCTAATCGACGTTCAGTGATAGAGACCAACAATGCAGAGAATTCACTCTTTATTATGAGAAACAAACTCATCTTTTGAGCACTCCAGGTACAACCCAAAAAATAGGGTTTTATTCGGAAGCATTGACCAAAGAATGAGAAAGCTCCTACTCCTAGATTCAGAATAACTACTATTTCATTTGCACTCTAAGAATAATAATTCATCACAAAACAACAGAATCAACCGGTCATAAAAAATATTAGTTACATGTAAAATAGAGTAATTGGTTTACCTGAAATTGAAGAGGTATTGCATCTCCGAATCATAACTGTGCATAGTGGTTGTCTCGCCCATAGTCTTATAGGTTTTTCACCATCATAGAGAAAAATTAGCTTGGAGATTATATATAAAAAAAACTTGCCTAGAATAGAGAAGCAATTTACCATTCTGTTAATGACTATATGTCTATGATAATGAACAATTGGTATAAATCAATAAATAAGTATCTTCTATACCCTTATGAATTTTCTTTGATCCCATTAACTTCATTGACATAGTCTTATATGTTTTTGATCTTTAGGGGACTATTTTGAATGTTTTTTCCACCTTTGGCTTCTGAAGCGTAACTAATACAGGTTTGAAGACTTTCCCCCCATATTAGATGTCATCTTTGATATTGATTCATCAAATCATCTAAGTCTTCATATTTTCTAATTTTCTAATAAAATAAAAGGGAAAAAGTAAAGACAAAGACATGATTCACCTTTGTTAAAACTAAATGAGCTTGACACAACATTTATAATTATTTATCGATTAAAGAAGATAGATACTTAAGATTGTGAGATTCAATCAACTCTGCAATCTCTAGCGCATGAAAAATCTGATACTTAAAAAGGAGTGCATCGCCGATGTTTTGAACTGCTTCTTCGGCGATGATCTTGTACATCTTCTGCGTTGGATGGACGGCGTCCCAGTACATGAACCTCGTTGGATCATCGCAGGTTGTCTGGCCCTTGCATGTCTCTCCTATCTCGATCGTTCCTGATCCGCAACATCCCTTTGTTGTCTCTGTAAATCCTGTACGTTTAACAAAAACATTTGCATTGAATCATCAGTATCCCTTTCCTATTTCGGTCATAGGGTCATATCATCAATACTAGACAGGCAGTAAGTTTAATACATCGATACTACATTGGCTCTATCATCAACATAACCAATATGATATTATATCATTTCAGGCCCTTGTCAGCCACATATACGTACGTGATAAAAATACCCGTGCACATATTCAACCTTTGATGTTGGAGTTGTGATGTAAAAGTTTGCTGATCAGACATATGTGCAATACATTCAAACTACTAATTATTGAATTTCAAATGATAACCACAAGTAAAAAAATAATCCAAAATATTTCAGAGTATTAGAATCTCAAAGGGTATTTAAAATCTGAAACTTACCAAACTTCTTGGGATGCTTAGTGGCCTGTTCAAAAACTTGGTATACATCAAGGAAATGAGTTTTGATACTCAATTGCTTCCTTAGAGTATGAAGTTGCCTCGCAATCTTAGAGTTGAAGGAGTTAGCAACATCGTTGAGCTTCACATAACATTCTTCAGCACTCATAAGAGTCTTAACAACAGGTAGACATCCCATTGGTGGAACTCCGACAACTGTGAATCTTTTCGGGCCTAATTTATTGATTTCCTGAAATTTAGTAAGATCTTTAGAATACAAAAAATTAAAAACTCAGAGCTAAATGTTCATAATTAGAGTTTTATTGTGATGAAAGAGACCTTGCAATGGTATTATAACAACCGGAGTACAACTTTATAAATTCCACACTCATGAATGGACCATCAGTATATGAGAGCATGTTAAAGATAATATGTTTAATTTCTTTTACACTGCACCAAAACTTTGAAGTTGTGATAAGGGTAACAATTTTATGCTCTAATGTGTTACCGTTGGTTGAATGCCCTTAATTTTATGAATCAAAACATATACCCATGCATTGAAATCTTTTCTAAATCTGTCTTATATTCATAGTTCGTGTGAATCAAGCCTGAGTTGCTCTACACCAAAAGTTTGAAGTTGTGAACCTTTATATATTAAAATTATCAGTACTTCTGGAAAAAAATCATTTACCTATTTTTTCCCCGGAGTAGGAATGAAGGATGAGGAATTAAATAACTACCTTGATGTATTCAGAAATAAGAGAGGGCAGATAGTCCTCATATTGTGGCTCAGTGAATTATTTCGATCTGTTATAGTAAAAGTAGTAATTTTGGATGAAATCATTGGTGCCTGCACTTATCACAACAATAGCATCTTCAGTAATCTTCTGTGTTTCTACAGGTCCAAATAATTTTCTCAGATGGAGTTTGTAATGCTTCAAGTAGTCTACTTGTTTGGCCATCGATATTACACCCTACAGGCGAAAATGAGAAGAGCTAGATTAAATGGTTTTGTTAATAAATGTTGATTAATTTGAAACCATAAGAGATTGGGGATTAGCATACTGCACTTGTGGAGGTTAATTCTCATATCCTGAAGAGGCTGATCCGAAACTGACGCCATGTTTGAGCTGTGCAGGAGTGAGATTGGGGTCCAAGAATGCTGGAACGCTCGTGGAAATACCCAAGAATTCAGCTACACATATACAAAATTTTCTATTTACATAATGCTGAGTAATGAATTTTAATACTAAATTTACGAAAAAGAAACAAAGAGAGAAATTACCTTCACATTGGATCTCATGTCAAACCACAAATAGAGCTGAAAGATAATCATGTAATTAGAGATTTAAAATGTAATAATCACTTGCAAGTATGCTCTACATCCTCTGAATGCACATAAATCAGAAGCAAAAAAGTATGAATAAGAGTGGTTCAATTATATAAAAACTACAAAGGATCAAATCCATACTTTGTAGGCACTTGCAGTCTTAACAAATAGTTTTCTTGACTCAGGATTAGGAAGCTTATCTGGATGACTACAAAATTTTATGGGTGGTATCTAATATCTAATATCTAATAACCCAACCCCTGCACATTGCAAATAAACTCTTAGATCACATATCAATGAATACTTGAGAAAATTACATTCATGGATAATTGCAAACATGCGTTCAGAATCAAGGAGCTCTCTTCCTCTACTACATTTTTCTTCTCGCAACCTTAGCCAAACTAAATGGTAGTCCAACCAAACCTTTTAAAGAGATTGAATTTACCTTTAGAATTCGATTAGAGTTATCGAATTTCGATGAGCACGTACGAATTATTCCTTCATATAAAACAATAATGACACATTTCCATCTCAATCAAACTTCATATCTATAATTACATTAAGATTCAGTTGAAGTTATGAGAAGATCACAAACCAAATTCTTTTTGGCTCAGTGAATTATTTTTTTCATGGAGTAGGAATGATTTTTTCCTTCATATATCAAACAATAAAGACACATACCCATCTCAATTTTTATTTTTTCCCTTCATATAGCAAACAATAAAGACACATAATCATCTCAACCATACTTCATAACTAAAAATTTTCAAAATTCAGTTAAAAATTCGTCCAAAATTCATCCAAAATTCATCCAAAATAAATAAAAAACAAAATTTAGGGTCTCCCCACTCAGATCAACCTCTTCAACGCAATGCTGGAAAACCCTGCACAAAATCAAAATAAATTTCACAGACTCCAACAAAAAAGGTCCAAAATAAAATAAAAAAAAGTTAGGGCTGGGGTTTTGAACGGACTCGAGGAGGGAAGGGTAGAGGAGGCGGCGGTGGCGGAGGCGGCGGAAGAGGGCGTCGGCGAGGTGGGAGGGGAGGCGGCGGAAGAGGCCGTTGACGATGCAGAAGAGAGGGGGGAACTCATACGGATTGAGAGTTTTTTTTTTGTCTCTGGATCAGGGTGAGAAGCCTGAGATAGGGGGTTTTTCTTGCTTTGATTTTTCTCCATTTCCCCCCCTCTTCTTGCTTCTGGTTGCTTCTGGAGAGAGAGAGGAGAGAGGGATGTGGGGGGATTCCGAGAGAAGGCGTTGCTTCTGGAGAGAGAGGGGAGAGAGAGTGAGGTGTGGGGATTTCGAGAGAAGGGGGAAGTTTGAAATTTGAATCGGGTATCTGAGAGAAGCTGGAGTTGGGGTTCGGGTTCATAATACAAATGGGAGGAGAGAGAATTACTGTCGCATGAACAGTAATTCTCTGATCCTCCCATTTGTAAAGAAGAATAGATGAATGGGAGAAAAAGAAAATTTCTCAGAGAAAACTGGAGATTCTACAGATATTTAACTTACCCTAAATCATAAAAATAATAGCATACCAAAAAAAGTTTCTAAGATATAACCACGAAAGTTTGAGGATATTTGTATATATACTTTTCTAAGATCTTTAAAGGTATATTAGAAGTATATCAAAAGGTAAGTGTCAATTCAAAACAAGCAAAGGGTATTCCTAAATTTTCAGCATGATGCATACCTTTTCTGGGAAGATAACCCCTGGAAGCGGCCGAGCAAAGTGCTTATGTGCATCCGGGAGTTTGTATATAGAACATCTGAAAAAGGTAAAATTACTAATAAATTGCTTTGAATGAAAGCGACCTTGCTGCACATAAAAGACTACATAACTAACTTACATGACTTGATTGTCCATTATATCTTTCATTCCCTCGACAGGAGATCTAAAAACTGGGGGACATGGATCCCCATTACAAAGGGATAGATATCCGTTCAACCCCCCCTCCACTCCACATAAGTAAAATTAGAAGCATACAAAAAAGTAAACAATTTGCACTTCAGTTCAGCACATTTGTTTACATCAGTGGACCATACAACACAAATAGGCAGCAAGAATGCAGCAAAAAGCGAAAAAAAAGTTACGAGCATGGAACCAGAACCAAATTCCTAACCTAAATTAAAAGGAGAATCTTGTCCTGTCCAATTTAATCAAAACTAGAGATTTTGTTTTCAATTCTTAGCATGGAACCAGAACCAAATTCCTAACCTAAAGGACTCAACTTCTTCCTATAACATTGATGCCACCAAGGGGCTTCAACGGAAGCATCACCTACGCGTATTCCCCCTTGACAACTAAAAAGTTATGAGAAGCTCCGTTCTCACATCTCTCAGCCTCTACCATCCAGCTTGTCACCATTGCTGTGCAACGGAACACCCTCTCACCCACCCTTCAGCCTCTCAAGTCAGGCTTCTTCTCAACATTAATGCCACTTAGAAAAGCCCCTTATTTTCCTATCCAATCTCTAGATACAGCCTGTTCCATTATTCTCAATGAGATTACTCTCCAAGACCATGACATCAACCCCTGAGTATTCTTTGTTGATGTCCAAAAATTATTATTTTTCATCCCTTATCTCGTCACTACTATGTCTAACGTTGTGCCTGGATTTCTATCCTACACCATCAATCTCCTGGTGATTGGTTTTTTCTCTATTATGTTAAGGATTCCTATGCTGTCATTGAGCTCATTAGGTTTGAAGTTTTCTATCCATCTCACCAGCAGACAATTTTTCAAAATTTGTACTTCTTAACCAGACGCTCAATTGTTGACCCACCGTTAGTTTAAGAGAAATGTTTTAACTTAGTACTTTCCCTTCCTATAGTTCTTTCAATGGGAGTAATCATTTCTTACGACATTTTATAGATAGGCTACAATATGTATGCGTGGTATTATTCCTCCTCTATACACACGCGAGCTAGGAGAGAGCTTGACCACACAACAGACCGATGGTATACACATTTGTATAAAGGGATGGAAGAGAAGGATTAATACGAAGAGGCTAAGAACTAAATGATGTTAACTTAATTGGAGAGAATTTGGTGCAGATTAAGGATACGACGCTGATTTTATCAATCAATGCAAAAGTGATCATGAGATTTATTCCAATTAGACTGCATGAAGCACTATTCAAAAGACAAAATAGAGCATAGGCAACACTTCTGATTATGTACAAGGTTTAGAATGATATGCATACCTGGAAACAGGATCGATTTTCACTTTAATGTTGTCTCTTTCTTTGTCTGAAAGTTGCGAGAATTGGTTGTTGAGAGAAAATATACAAGGCGAAAGAGGGTGACATAAGTTAATAAAAAGCATGTCAAACAACACACTGTTTCGCCGTGCCTCTTCTTCCTGTATCGAATGCAAAATGGTTTAGGCAGTGAAATTTGAGAACGTTATAAAGTACGTGCTTGCAGTTAGATCACTGGATAAGTAACATACTGTTAAAGTATGCTCTAATTTTTTGATCTCATCAAGTAGGCGACCCTTGTCAATAAAAGGCAGTTTCGCAATACCCTTCAAGTTAAAGAGTAACAACTCAATCAAATGATCATGAAAAAAGAAAGAACCTCTACATGCAGGAAGTAAGAAAACCTTACCTGCCAAGAAAACCTCTTCCCATTCATGTCCACCTCAAAGTCTGATAATAAAGCAAAAGAGTTAGGCTCTAGAAGAGCAGATAAGAGGAAAAATCAATACACATGACCTACAAAATATACCAGTTGGATAGAAATCAATAATAGGCGAGTTTGGATCGGTCATCAATTTCCTGTAATGGATAGGAAGTGCATGGGAACTGCAAATGCCCCAACTAATTAGTAATCAATGCACATGTGTGCGTGTGTATCAAAAGAAAATTATCAAATGTCACCTTGCAGCAGGAAAAACACCCATTAACTGACTGAATGGTTTAAAAGGTGAACCAAGTTCGAAGCTAATTTCCAACTGACTCAAACCCTTCAGGTCAGAAGCAAAAGGTGCATAATGATAGGGGTAAAACCTGAGTATAATAAAGGATATCATCAGTAAAGCAGAAGATTAATTTAAAAAAAACGAAATGACATTTACTTACCTAGAGTTTATGAACATTCATGTAACTTACAGATAAAAACTGAGGAATGAAATAAAAATGCACCAGTTCGCTAATCTTCTCAGCAGTCTAAAATGAAGGAGAAGAAAAGGAAACCGAAGGAAATGGAGGAATTGATTTTAGGATTTATCAAACCCTATCCAAGAGCACTCACAACTAAATATAACCATTGTAGCCCTTTGACTTTAAGATAGTAAAGAGTGTGCATAAACTCAAAAATTGGATCATACTATTATATAGCCTACTTCGATCTAGACTTAGCAGACATGATGATGTAATACTGAGATTTTCAATTTTGTCAGATGCTTTATTTCCAGTTTTTACATGTTTAGATTTCTTCCCTACAGAGGAAGGTTACCATGAACATAATAAAAACAAGAAACAAAGAGTTATTCGTAGATCCAAATTGGCAATCTGCACCATAGTTACGTTGCATAAGGAAATTTAGCGTTCTACAGATTTATCAATATAAACCATGCATGTTCCAAACATCAAGAACGCCTATGTGGATTTGTAGATTGAAACAGAGAGAAGAAAGAAACTCACCATTGCCATGAACAGACACCTTCATAGTACTAGTGCATAACCCAACATAAGCCTTCCGTATACTTCAAAACCTAATGAAACATGAAACACTAGATTTAGTCTATCAAATGATTTCACAAAATGGTACTTAATAATTTGAAGTTACACGACAAGAAAACACTAGATTTAGTCTATCAAATGATTTCACAAAATGGTACTTAATAATTTGAAGTTACACGACAAGAAAAAGAATAAGATATGCTTGCAGACAAGAATTACCAATTGAGCAACATTTTCCAATCGTACAAAAATGAAGTTAATCAAATTTGATTAATACAGTCATGAGCAAGACAGTTTTCACTAAAAACATTAGGTCAAATACATTTTAAGTTACACGACAAGGAAAGAGCAGCAAGATATGCTTGCAAGAAAAGAATTTCTTATTGAACAATATTCCCCAATTGTACAAAAATCAAGTTAAACAAGTTAGATTAATACCGACATGAGCAACAGATGATTTACATTTCAGTATTAGGTCAAATATATTCCAACTAAGTGAGAATGATAGCTAATGCCTCCATTAAAGTAACTTCCTTGAATAAGTAAAGAGCAGACAAAACTTATAACTAGTTTAAAATACCAAAAAAATAAGGTAGACAAAATGGAAAACAAACAAGACAGAAGAAATGTTTTAGATCTTTGTAAATGACTTACAACATCTCTCTGAGTTGATTCTATTTCTTCAGGAGAGGCTGCAGCAAACTTTTCTTCATAGTACCTCTGTTTCCATCCTGGCTCTCCCAGTTTAACCTGACAGTATGTGTGCAACATGTGTAAGCAATAATGACAATGTTTTTCCAAAGGATCAGCTCCTTCACACTGACAGTAAAATCCATATGCAACAGAATTGGTGTTAAATATGTTAATACTGCATAGACTTATAGTAAGAACATAGCCCATAATAAAACCATCAGTTTATGACTTGACTGTCCCCAGTAAAGTAAATAAGAACCCGTGGCTCAGAAGAGTAAAAAATGTATGTGTGTATTTAGAAAGAGAGATACATGGTAAGTAGATGACTAAAATCCAACAGTTAACAGATAATTAATTTCATCTATAATATAGATCAGCATAATGTGAATACAATAGACATGCTACCATTTTCTACATAAAGGAGAAGCATTAATCTAGCCAAAGTATACAGTTAAATTGCAAACCTTATCTTCTTCTGGATTCTCAGACTTGAAAAGATCAGACTTCTCTCGGAGTACTTCCTTGAGCTTTGCTTTCAGGTCCTCTTTATTTTCCTGTACATCTTCATTTTCCCTTTCCTGGAAGATGGAAGAAAGAATTATAATCACAACCTCAAAAAACTTGGATGACATACACAAATGATTATAAACCTGAAGAATGCTACACGAAACTGAAGAAATCAATCAATCAAATTTAAATGTTCCCTCTTCTAGAAAGATATAATTACTTCTATTTCCAGAATATTCTCAGCCTCGACAATAGCAGCACCCACTGATGCACCTTCAGAAGATATCCGTGCAACTTTTTGCGCTCGGGAATTTGTTTTCTTGCTGCTCTTTTTCCTATTTTCTTTGGCCTTAATGTCTAGTCCGGACATTGCAGTCGTAGCTTGTCCAATTTGGTTGTCTTTTCTGACAGAAGATCCATTTTGCTGATAAGGTGAAGGAGAAGCGCCAGAAGCAAGTCTTGAACCCTGATAACGATTAATGGGAACTATATGGTCGGGGCGAACTTGCGGATCTACATCATCACCCCGCTTTGCTTGAGCTTTATCACGCTTGATTCTATCTGCATGACGCTGAAAAAGAAAATTAAAGAGATTAGAAAGAAAATGAATCATCCCCTAGGAATTTAAATCACAGCGCCAGAAACATAACAAATTGTTACAGTAAAAAGAAAAGAAAGATTAGTATGAAGCACCACAGCATTACAATTCATAAAGAAGGCTTAGCAAAAGTATCATGTTAAGAAAATTACTTATCACATACTTTATATATGACCTACCTAGCTACCACCTCCCCCACCACCATCCTCTCCCCCACCACCCTACAATAAAGAATCCCACCAATATACATGGGATTCAAAGGATAGTGATTATGCCACGCCAGTCTTCCAAAACCAGTTTCAGACTTCATTTTTATTACCCAAAAAGATAATTAAAACCTCACGTTAATATTTGTACCTAAGCCTTAGAAACAATGTGGTTTTGCATATATCAAAAGTTTTTGCATAATATATATGGAGGTGTCCTAAACATATTCTTCCAACTTTAACCTACACATATGCAAGGTTTTAAATATCGGTTATCAGGGATTTATCGGACGGTCAAAATCCTTATCGGATAGCGAAAATCGAGGATATATCGGGGATCAGTAGTATTTATGTTGGGGAGGCGAGCGGCGAGATCAACGGAGTTAGAGGGGAACATAGATCTTGAGCTCGATGGAGTTCGAAGAGGCTCGAAGGCTCAGAGAACAACCGCACAGAGAGGGAGAGAGATTCACGAAGGATTAGGGCTGAACTTGAAGTTAGAAACTTCATTTTATTGTCAAAAGCGGGTCAGGTCGGGTCGGGTTTAAGAACTCACTAAGTAACAGCCCATTACCTAACAATTCAACTCAAAACTCACGCCGATAAAGCCGATATTTTTAGTCTCCCTAATCGGCGGATAAGTGCCTTTATCGCCGATAACTCGTCGATAAACTCATAAAAACGATAACCGATTAAAAATTCTATTTATCCTAGCGGGAAGCTCCCAAATCCGATAACTCGACGATAATATCGGATTATCGGCCGATATTTAAAACCATGCACATATGTTTTGACTCCAGAAAGATTGGTTTATGGTCCTTTTTTTCTTTTGTGTGTGCGTGTGTGTGTATGCTCTATAGGAGCTTGGCGGAGGTACATGTGCTTTCCTTGTAGAAATAAAATCAGAAAGTAAAGAGAAACAAAGTAAAAGAAACTACTGTTACTCATATCCATCATTCATAGTGCTTCCTAATTGTATAGAGCACTACTAATATCTCACCAGCTGCTCTTATATCCATCATTCACAGTGCTTCCTTATTAATGTATACAACACTACTCATTAAAATCTATAAACAAAACTTTCTGAACATAACTTTTTGCTCAAATACAACACTTTTGAAAATGGTAACAAATTATAATATAATTTCTTATAACACTAGTAGAAATTTGAATTTACTATACGGAATATTCTAGACGGAAAAATTTCCGTCTAGGATGTAATATTCTAGACGGAAATTTTCCGTCTAGAATATTCCGTCTAGGATATACTATTCTAGACGGAAATTTCCGTCTAGAATAGTATTGTAGATGGATTTATTTATTTAATTTTTTTTAAATTAACTAAGCATCCTAGACGGAAATTTCCATCTAGTTTGTATCCCAGACGGAAATTTCCGTCTAGGATACTCAGATCAGTTTTTATTTAGGGTTTTTTATTTCTAGGCCCATTTGTTTACTCATCTTTACCTCTAAGCCCAATAACTATTCTTTGTATTCTTAAACCCAAGTTTCTTTTTGTTTTTGCCTTTAAACCCAATTTCTAAAATACTGTATATACAACACTGGTATTCATACCCAAACATGATAAAAACTCTAAAATACCCTTCAATACCCCCACTTAAACCAGACCCCCCCCTCTCTCTCTCCTCATTTTCCTTCTTCCTCAGGTCTTCGTCTTCCTCCTTCCTCAAGGCTTTGTCTTCCTCCTCCGATCCCACCTCTCATGCCCCCTCCAAGAAATCGAAGAAGAAAGGAAGAAAGGCCCATGATTTTAGTGCTTGATGTCTTGAAAAGGCCCACGACGGATCTCGAGGCAGCCGGACACACCTCCACCCTCTCCAACGAGACACTACAATTCTTCAACGATCAACAAGATGCTTGATGATTTTGGCTTCGGGATCTCTTTCGATGACGAGGAGGAGTGATTTCGTGTGAAATCTCATTTCTATATACTCGATTAGGGTTAGGGTCGGGGTCGGGGTTGGGGGGTTAGGGTTAGTTCATTGATGTTCTTTTGTGCTATCCCTTTTTGTTGAACTAAATCTAATTGTAGAATTGGTTTTATCAATTTATGAATGTATCGTTTCTGTTGAACTAAATCTAATTTGTACACAATAGATTTGCAAAGCAAGAGGTGTGAAATCTGGAGAATCTGGAATTTTGTACCTGTAAATTTTGCTTATAAAGAGTTGGAGAGTATGGAGCTTGCTTTGAAGATTGTGAAAGAGAAATTGCTGGGTAGAGTTAATGGAGTCAGTTATGCTATATGTACATTTTGAAGATTTGTGCAATTTTGAAGATTTGTAACATTTTGTAAAGTCTGGAGCTTGCCTTGAATATAATATCAGTTATATTATGTACATTTTGAAGATTTGTAACATTTTTGAAAGCCTGGAGCTTGCCTTGAATATATGATCAGTTATGCTATGTTTTTTGTGAAGATTTGTAACATTTTAAAAAGTCTAGAGCTTGCCTTGAATATATGATTAGTTATGCTAAGTATATTTTGAAGATTTGTGTAATTTTGGAGTTTGATTTGTAACATATTGTTTCAGATTGTAAGTTTTTGAAAGTAGATAATGAAAGTGTTGTTAGTGCAATATCGTTATTGTTTGTGCAATTTTGGAGTTTGTAAGACTGGAATTTTGTGCAATTTTGTGAGTGCTATTTTGTGGAATTTTGTGTAATTTTATGAGTGTTATTTTGTTCTTGTGCAATTTTGTGAGTGCAACCAAGTGTGATAAACTGCAGATCTCTTTGATTGTAAGTGTAGCGTGATAAATTCAAAGTGTAGCGTGATAACCTGTAAGTGTAGCGTGGTAGACTGTAAGTGTAGCGTGATAGACTGAAATTGTAGCGTGGTAGACTGTAAGTGTAGCATGGTAGACTGTACAGGATAACACGCTACACTTACAGGATAACCCGCTACACTTACAGGATAACCCGCTACACTTACAGTCTAACCCGCTACACTTACAGCATAACACGCTACACTTACGGTCTAACCTGCTACACTTACAGGATAACAAGCTACACTTACAGCATAACACGCTACACTTACAGTCTAACACGCTACACTTACAGGATAACCCTTTACATTTACAGCATAACACGCTACACTTACAGGATAACACGCTACACTTACAGGATAACCCGCTACACTTACAGCATAACACGCTACACTTACAGTCTAACACGCTACACTTATAGCATAACAAGCTACACTTACAGTCTAACACGCTACACTTACAGAATAACCCGCTACACTTACAGTCTAACACGCTACACTTACAGCATAACACGCTACACTTACAGGATAACCCGCTACACTTACAGCATAACGCGCTACACTTACAGGATAACACGCTACACTTACAGGATAACACGCTACACTTACAGTCTAACCCGCTACACTTACAGCATAACACGCTACACTTATAGCATAACACGCTACACTTACGATCTAACCTACTACACTTACAGCATAACACGCTACACTTACAGTCTAACCCGCTACACTTAAAGTCTAACCCGCTACACTTAAAGTCTAACCCGCTATACTTACAGGATAACCCGCTATATTTGTAGTGTAACACGCTACACTTACAGGATAAGCCGCTATACTTACAAATAACCCGTTACACTTGCAGTGTAACACGCTACACTTACAGATAACCCGCTACATTTACAGATAAGTGTAGCGTGTTATGCTGTAAGTGTAGCGTGTTATCCTGTAAGTGTAGCGTGTTATCCTGTAAGTGTAGCGTGTTATGCTGTAAGTGTAGCGTGTTATCCTGTAAGTGTAGCGTGTTATCCTGTACAGTCTACCATGCTACACTTACAGTCTACCACGCTACAATTTCAGTCTATCACGCTACACTTACAGTCTACCACGCTACACTTACAGGTTATCACGCTACACTTTGAATTTATCACGCTACACTTACAATCAAAGAGATCTGCAGTTTATCACACTTGGTTGCACTCACAAAATTGCACAAGAACAAAATAACACTCATAAAATTACACAAAATTCCACAAAATAGCACTCACAAAATTTCACAAAATTTCAGTCTTACAAACTCCAAAATTGCACAAACAATAACGATATTGCACTAACAACACTTTCATTATCTACTACAAACTCCAAAATTGCACAAACAATAACGATATTGCACTAACAACACTTTCATTATCTACTTTCAAAACTTACAATCTGAAACAATATGTTACAAATCAAACTCCAAAATTACACAAATCTTCAAAATATACTTAGCATAACTAATCATATATTCAAGGCAAGCTCTAGACTTTTTAAAATGTTACAAATCTTCACAAAAAACATAGCATAACTGATCATATATTCAAGGCAAGCTCCAGGCTTTCAAAAATGTTACAAATCTTCAAAATGTACATAATATAACTGATATTATATTCAAGGCAAGCTCCAGACTTTACAAAATGTTACAAATCTTCAAAATTGCACAAATCTTCAAAATGTACATATAGCATAACTGACTCCATTAACTCTACCCAGCAATTTCTCTTTCACAATCTTCAAAGCAAGCTCCATACTCTCCAACTCTTTATAAGCAAAATTTACAGGTACAAAATTCCAGATTCTCCAGATTTCACACCTCTTGCTTTGCAAATCTATTGTGTACAAATTAGATTTAGTTCAACAGAAACGATACATTCATAAATTGATAAAACCAATTCTACAATTAGATTTAGTTCAACAAAAAGGGATAGCACAAAAGAACATCAATGAACTAACCCTAACCCCCCAACCCCGACCCTGTCCCTAATTTCACACGAAATCACTCCTCCTCGTCATCGAAAGAGATCCCGAAGCCAAAATCATCAAGCATCTTGTTGATCGTTGAAGAATTGTAGTGTCTCGTTGGAGAGGGTGGAGGTGTGTCCGGCTGCCTCGAGATCCGTCGTGGGCCTTTTCAAGACATCAAGCACTAAAATCATGGGCCTTTCTTCCTTTCTTCTTCGATTTCTTGGAGGGGGCATGAGAGGTGGGATCGGAGGAGGAAGACAAAGCCTTAAAGAAGGAGGAAGACGAAGACCTGAGGAAGAAGGAAAATGAGGAAAGAGAGAGAGAGAGGGGGTCTGGTTTAAGTGAGGGTATTGAAGGGTATTTTAGGGTTTTTATCATGTTTGGGTATGAATACCAGTGTTGTATATACAGTATTTTAGAAATTGGGTTTAAAGGCAAAAACAAAAAGAAACTTGGGTTTAAGAATACAAAGAATAGTTATTGGGCTTAGAGGTAAAGATGAGTAAACAAATGAGCCTAGAAATAAAAAACCCTATAAACAATACCTTGTGTGAAGCAAATACATTTGTGCCACAACCTGGATCTGGTTTTGACTTGTGAAGGAGTACTCTAGTATTCACATTGAGTATCTGGTAATAGTGAACGAATAATGAGATTTTCATCAAGAAGAAGCTTAAATGAAAAAATATTAAAAGGAATGTTCATTGCAATGACGAAAACAGCCACCCGTCTTGATCTACCACCATCAAGTTTTTGCTTCTTTATTGCTTGATCTTCTTGAGCAATGTTAGCAGCCATGGCATTGTTCTTCACATTAGTACTGCCAGGATACCTACACAATATAAAAAATGAACATGAATACTATTTAAGTAAAGATTTATTTCATCAGAAGCTTAATGATTAGAGCCCCTCACTTAATAACACCCTTTGGTGGTTTGGTGCTCTTTATTTGTGCCCTATTGTTTCAGTGACAGAGGTAGGAAATTTCTGTTTGAAATATCTATTGAGCTATCTTAATTGGAACAGAAATTAAGAAGTAATCACACTGGAAAATGAATTTACTTTGAGTTTATGAATACTTCCACTCTTTTTCCAGAATGTAGCTGGTGGCATCTTATTTAAGGTGTTTTTTGTTACTTAAGCATCAGCTATTGCTTTGGAATTTACTTGTGCACTTCATTTATGTGTGGTTTGCTGACTTGGACAACATCAAACTTCGTCGTTTAGGTTTATCTCAAAACTGTTGAAAGTCTCAGAAATTGTGAGCTGAAAATTTTGGTTGAGCATAGTTCTACTCTACTCCAACTTTGATCATGGACAAAGACCTTATTGTCTGGCAACTTTCTATTTTGTCATAATCGGAACTTCATTATTTGGGTTTATATTTATCTCGGAATTGTTGAAAGTCTCAGAAATGGTGAGGTCAACAATGATTGAGCATAGTTCTATTGTATTCCAACTTTCATAACGGACAAAGACATTCTTGTCTAGTAACTTTCCATCTGTCATCATCAGAACTTCAAATGAATTATTAATCAACCTGATTTTTAGAAAATATTACATTTTTCTATAAATGTTCTCAAGTTGTAATTGCTAGTTCAATCCTTAAAAATTCATTTGAATTTGATGAACATTACAGATTAAGGCAATCCCCTTTTGTTCAGTTTTTTTAGTTTCTTCCATTCATTTACTTTTTTGAGTTTGTTTTTACATAATTATAGTTAGAGTGCATCGAATTCCTTTAGCAGAAAATCATTCACATTCTATCCAAGTAAAATTTGACAATTCTTCTGTTTTTCCATTTAACTTCAATCCAAAATCATATTCCAATCCCACGTCATGCGGCCATCTTTGTCCGTGTGGTCTATTAACTAATTATGTAGAATTAACTTTAGTTTACAGTTCAACTGAAGGTTTCCTTCTTCAATTACTTCAAATAAAATGCTAGATGACTGGCCTTTCCTTGATCTTCATATATTAATATCTTCATTAATGACCCTCCTTTTAACGTCGTCCATGATTTAGTTCTAGAATTTTTGAATTTAATAATATATTGACATGACAATTGATACACTTTTCAGTCTCGATGTAGTGATTTCTCATATATGCACCCTCAATGACTCGTTTGCATCCAGATTTCAGGCAAATACTCCATTATATTCTACATCAGATACTTGGTAGTTGTTAGTGAAAAACATGCATTGGCAGAATCCTTAACAATTAAGTCTTATTCTATTATGATATATATAGTTAAGTCCAATATATTATTTTAGAAGACAACTAATTGATGTTAACCTTCTAGAGCATCTTTCTATAACTCAAAAGTTCATGCCACGAGACTGAAACTGTGAAACATGATACTCAAGAAGACATTATGAGTTCAAGATGATATATCATGCACAAGTATGCTTTATTGCTACGTATCATGATACTTTTCTAGACAATTTAGTCAATTTATGAAACTTGAGTATCATATCCTTAAGTACAACTCTTATATGCACTGATCTTTACATATTCTTCCAGAATCTGTTACTTTTGATTTGATCACTGCACATTTCATTTATTGTTGAATTGCATCCAAAAAATCTAAACATTTCAGATTTTGGTTCCTCGAGTAAGAAATTATATTTTGCAACATCATGAAGGTCTTGAAACTGTCATCACTTCCCCACCTCTACATAAATGAGGATGTGAACATTATGCATACATTTATTTTGCTCATAACTTCTTGAGCAATAATCAGCGTGATTTATGTCCTTTTTTCTTTGTCAACATTTCTTTTGTTGCCTCTTCTTATCAAGTTATGAATTTTCCTAGTTTCTTTCATGGACTTCATCCACTGCATTTTTATTATAGTGATGCAAAGCATTACTTTTTGCAGAATTTTGACGATGTATTGGTTCCTTGCTGATCATGTAACCAGGAGTTATAATGATACGTATTATGTTGATTCCCAACATGTCTTGAGGTGCCATACAAGTGCTCACCAGGCAGAATTATTAAGGAAGGGCCATACTCATTTTCTCGTAACTGGAGATGTCTATCGTAGGGATTCAATTGATTCAACTCACTATCCTGTATTCCATCAGGTTCCACACCAGCTCTAGTTCTTGTAGCTGTCTTTGAATAATTCTGCTTTAGTTTTTGTTCCTGGCATTCTTTCTTTCTTTTTTCTTCTTAAATTTTAATGGTTGTCTAAGTAAATAGATGGAAGGAGTTCGAGTTTTCTCACCAGATGATTGGGTGGGTTCTGGCATAGATGCAACTTATACTTGGCCTTAGATCTTTAATGTATGTCATGTACAGGTGAGGTGGAAATGCGCTGGGTTGACACTTACTTTCCATTCACTAATCCATCATTTGAATTGGAGATTTATTTTAAGGTTCGTCAGTCCCCCGATCTCTAAACTATTTAGTATGCATACACACACACACATCTTCTTTGTTAAAACTAGATACACAGATGCTCGAATTCTCCTTGGTTTTCTTTGTTAAAACTAGATATATCAGGAACCGAACCATTCGGGTTCCTGATATTTCCTGATATTTCTTGTTTGCTTGTGTCCTTATGTTACACTCAGGGTGATGAGGAAGAAGATGAAGGAGAAGAAGAGGGCTTGAGTAAATGTATAGGGAAGGAGTTGAAAAAGCTTCTGTAGTGTCATAGTCATTGTAATTAATTTATGTTAAAGTTTGTAAACAATTTATGTATCTCTCTACTATTTTGGTGAATGTATTATTTGAATATAATGAGATTTGATATTAGAATATAATTAGATTGTGTTGGATATGAATATAATTTTTTGTTATTTAATATTGTGTACATAAACCTAAAGTAGATTCTGCAAAAAAAAAAAAAAAAACTACTGTGGCAAAGCATTCTAGACGGAAATTCCGTCTAGAATGCTCAAATTCCGTCTAGGATGCCATTTTAATGGAAAAAAATAAAAAAATTAATTCCGTCTAGAATGACTATTCTAGACGGAATTTCCGTCTAGAATAATTATTCTGGATGCTCAAATTCAGTCTAGAATACCTTTTTTAAAATAAAAAAAATTAAAAAAATCAATTTCCGTCTAGAATGAGTATTCTAGACGGAAATTTCCGTCTAGAATACTCATTCTAGACGGAAATATTTTCCATCTAGAATGCATTATTCTAGACGGAAATTCCGTCTAGAATAATCCGTCTAGGATGTATTCTAGACGGTTTTGAATTCCGTCTAGAATATTCCGTCTAGGATGTATTCTAGACGGAATTTCCGTCTAGAATACTACATCCTAGACGGAAATAAACTAGACGGATATTCTAGACGGAATTCCGTCTAGGATACACATCCTAGACGGAATTCTGTGTATCCTAGACGGATTTTTCCGTCTAGGATGCCCAGTTTTTTAGCAGTGTAAGTTATACAAACATGAACAACAATGTTAACCTGTCCTTTTATTGTGTCAGTTCTCCTGAAAACTGTGCTAGAAGAAGAAAACAATGGTTACTCAAACATACGAACGAATGAAGAATGGACTAGGAAATTGAGAGAGAGAGAGAGAGAGAGAGGGAGAGAGAGAGAGAGAGAGATGAGAAGGATTTAATTATGGTAGAGTCGTATCATTGCAAGCTCAATGCCTAGCTGTAAGGCCAATGAAGGAGGGCTAAAAAGAGACGATGAGAAATGAAAATAGAGAAGGGCATGGACATGTAATAAAGGATCAGAGGAGATGAATAAAGAGATAATAGAAGGGATATTTGTTGGCATATGAATTAACAATTGTATTGTTGAGGGCAGTAGTAAGCACCAAGCGTGGTAGTATGCACCAAGCGTGGTACTATGATTGCTGTAGATGTTACAAAAAACAGTAATGTTACACTCATAAGGGTCAATTACTTGGGAACATGACCAAAATAGTTTTATCAAAGTATTTACAAAAAGATATTTGAGTCTACTAACTGGATAAATCCTAAGCAGGGAAAACATAACAAGTTTAACTAAGCTTTAAAACTAATGCAAACTTCAAATTTTCGAGCTATATCCATAATCTAGAGATAGTTTAAGTACAATATTTATGTCGATAACTATTGAAGAGGATTAGCAAAAGAGGCATATTGAAGAGTTTTCTAAGACATGCATACTAGTGCCTAGAGAGTGCACCTAACAAGCCATTGGGGAACCTATGAAACAAAGTTTGTACGTTACAATTAGTAACTTAAGAACACAGGAAAGGTTTATTATTTACAGAAAGGAGCCTCCTTGTCAGAAAAAGCTAGCCTATACCACAAAAGGAGGTCCATTTAGAGCACAAGTCTCCATGGAATCGAGTCAAATTTGTAACCAGTTTCAACCTTAAAACAACTATCTAAGCTGGTCCATAATTCCTAGCAGAAAATTATGCACAAATCTTCAAAAGCCAGGCTTTGTAGGAGATTCACCCTTTTTTTTCGCGATATAGTTTAATATCATGCAACCAAGAAGCAGCCCTACACCACTCACCTCAACTAAGAGAGGAGCCTTAGAAGAAAATAAAAGATGATATATTCTATAAGAATTTGACAGAAAAGCACAAGACTTTTTTATAATTTAAACTTTTGAGGATGTTTCTATAATTTTTAAATATTGAGGGTGTTTATTGCAAATTTTAAACTCGGTGAAGGTTGCTATTAATATCCAAATTTCATGTTTATCATTTAAAGTTTTTAAATGTCACAGTGTTTTGTGTAATTTTAAACTTTTGAGGATATTTTGTGTAAAATTTGGAACTTTTTAGCTTTTTCATAACGCTTCATGCATTAAAGTATGTTAGCCAAGTAAGATTCCAGATATCATGTTTGTTATTTTAAGTTTTGAAATGTTAATGTTTTTGTGTAATTTTAAACTTTAAAGGGTATTTGGCAATTTTTGAAAATTTTTGATTTTTTAATACTTCATGCATTAAAGTATGTTAGTTATGTATGATTTCCGGCAATTTTTGAAAATTTTTGATTTTTTAATACTTCATGCATTAAAGTATGTTAGTTATGTATGATTTCCTTACCTTAATAAACTAATATCGTGAATTAATACTTCATGCATTAAAGTATGTTAGTTATGTATGATTTCCTTACCTTAATAAACTAATATCGTGAAGTTGTTTCATGTACTTTATTTTTTTTTTAAATTGTTGAGATATAGTTTGTCCATGGGGAATTAGGTTAGGATATAAGTATGATTAGATTAGATTAAAACGTAAATAAAATATTCAAATTAGTAAAGTGTAATATTGACCGTGGAAAGTGTTTCCCAAACTCATGCTTTTAAAGGGAGTATGATACAGACATATACATGTGTGTGTATGTGTGTATACATATACATATACATACATACATACATGTATAGCCTACTTAAGCCAAGGCCCACAATTATTTTTCTTATGACAAGCTTGATTCCTAGGCCCATCTACTTACTAAATTTTTTTTAAAAGGCCCAGATAGCTTTAAAGGAAGAAAAAAAAGAAAAAACAAGAAAAACCCAAGCTCCCCAAAAGTAACTGCCCAAATCCTCTATTGCGGGAATACCTCATGAAGTGGGGAAACTACCGGGAAAGAAAAACAAATCGGAAACTAAATCCCTCAAATCTTGGGAAATCTCTAACTAATCTTATCTCTATGGAAAGAAAAACAAATCGGAAACTAAATCCCTCAAATCTTGGGAAATCTCTAACTAATCTTATCTCTATGTAGGCTGTCTAAAAATCACAACAGATAGCTGATCCCCATCAAATACCAATGATGGAAGTTATAATTCGACGGCTTCCAGAAGACTATAATTTAAAGACTTTCACGTAGATCGATGAAGGTTACAATCTGACGATCTTCACAACAACTGATGAAAGCTCTAATCAACAGCCTTCACAATCAACATCAAGAGTTACAATTTGACGACTCTCACATATCAAAGAGCTAAAGCAAAGATTACAAAATGACGATCTTTGAAATGCTTTGACAGAAAGAGACTACAAATCGACGGTCTCTTCAAACTAAGACACGGAAGTCCTCCCCGTGTACCAGCATCAAGACACATCGCGTTCACAGCCGCTGACACAGTGCAAATGAAGCTCACATTCAGCTCCAAATGCTACAAACATAGCTCAGATCCAGCTGCCAACACAGTTCATGTTCGGCCGCAAACGCAGCCTCCGAAAGCTGCCAACGCAGCTTCCATCCACTGCCAAATGCAGCTTCTATCCGCTGCCAAATGCAGCTTCCAAGCTACCAAACGCAGCTTCTAACAAGCTGCCAACGTAGCTTCCAGACGCTGCAAATGAGCTTCCAGACGCTGCGTCCGAGCTTCCAAATGCCGCGTTCAAGCTTTCAGACACTGCGTTTAGACGCAGAATTCACGCCAGAATGCGGATTTTGTGTTTGACTCGTTCAAACACGAGCTAAACGGTTTCAAAACCGTTTCCCACGATCTGAGGGGATCACAACTCTATTCAGGAGTGATTTAAGGGGCGGTTACACCCCATTAGCCCCACGGAGGAGCGAATTAAGGGGGCAGTTACACCCCTTAATCCCCTATAAATAACTAAGAAATCAGCTTAGTTCAGGGCTGGATCTTTGATCTTTCTTTTTGGGCAGCAAAAAAGAGATCCTTGGCTAGCTTTTGGATCCTTCTCCTGGGCAGCAAAGAAGAGATCATTGGTTTGTCTAACCAATTACGGTTAAGATCAATCAACTCATCAAGAGTTCTAAAACTTGCTTTGCAAGTTCTCCACAGCGTCAAATCGTAAGGAGAAGACCATGTTCCAGTGAATAAAGACGTACGGATCGTCAACGGAGAGCAAACTCGACGCGAGCATTTGAGGGAGGCACTCCATCGCCACCGTGAAGAACTCAGAATTAAACAAAGGGGAGAATCCAGATTAATTCTCCTCTCTTTTGTAATCAGAAAATCCAATTGTAATCGAGATTAAAGGAATACAAATCAATTTTCCTTTATTTCTTTTACTGCAAATTTTTCCACAAACACTCTATTTCATAAACTCTCCTTCAAAACCTTTTCTTTTCTCTACCGATTCTCTACACCCGTCTGGAAAAAAAAAGGAGAAGAAAAAGAAGGAGAGATGGCATCGGTTATAGTTGAAGAGAGAAGAAGGACATTTGATTTGGAATTTTTCTTGGGTTGGTGTTCTGACCCATTACTAGGCAAATTGGCAAGCATCTTTCTAGCTGTTTTTCCTTGTTTCTTTTTTTTCTTGTTTTGTTAGGTAGTATGAAATTTGAGATTTAGGGTTAATTGAGGCTTTCTGTAGTTGCTTTGCATATCGATATTTCTAGGAAACTTCAACGATTTGACATGATTTTGTGATTTGTATCTCTCATTAGTTTTATGATTATGTTTACAAATGATCTGCACTAGCTAGTTTTTGATTCCGATGGTTACACGTTCGACATATATGGAAGTTTTCGCCACGGTGTCAAATTTCACAGTCATAGATATTTCATTAGTTCCAAGTGTTCATCTCCTTGCTTGTTTTACGAATCCTATAAGTTTCATTCTTCTAAATCAACTTCATATCTTATTCGTTTGATCCTGATCTTTAGTATTAAAGATTGTTTCTCTAATCTTTTAGCACACGATTAATAAATCACAGATTAGTTATGTTTATCAAGGTATAATGGCTTGTTTCATTGGATTTAAGTTAAGAGATTATTTAGGTGATCTTCAGTATTAAAGATTGTTTCTCTAATCTTTCAGCACACGATTAATAAATCACAGAATAGTTATGTTTATCAAGGTATAATGGCTTGTTTCATTGGATTTAAGTTAAGAGATTATTTAGGTGAAGATGACATAAGTTGTAAATAGGTGAAGATGGCATGAGCTATAAATAGAATTGAAGTTTATGTCACTCCAAGAACGTTAATGGCATGAGCTGTAAATAAATGAAACTCTATAACTAACTATTTCTACCTTTGGTTTGTTACGCCTCTATACAGCTATATGCGGTCATGCATATAGATTTTTTCCCCTCGTTTGTGTAATTATTATATTTCAGGTTTTTGGAGGTCTTGAATGTTAGTGTATATATAAACCGCTATTTACCTGTAAATAGTTTTTTTGTAACAATCATTTTCAATAATATCTTTTAGACATGAACAGAGCCTTCAGTCTATTATATATATGGTTTATGTAAATAATATGTAATACAAGATGTTTTAACTACTTTAATTATTTCCATCATTTAACAAGTAAATGCTTTTATATGCAAACTTATCTTATACAAATATGAGGTAGATATTCAACTCTTTTGTTTTTAAAGTTAGTCCATAAATCTTTTAGCATCAAAATAATTATTTGTGATAGTTTCCTCTGTGTTTTTAGTTGTTTTAGTGCATTCTTAATGTTATAAGTGTATTATAACTACAGTAAATGATAAATAAACTTTTTTTCTTCTGCCGTAAATGATGATAATATTTATTAGTTACATATGTTATTTTTTTCAAACTACAACCAAATAGAAATATTGGGTATAGTGGTTAATGGACTTGGTTGCTATCATAAGGGTCACGAGTTCAAATCTTTTGACTTTTTTTAATGTCATGTAGTTGATCACCTAGTGACATCCGATAAGGTTTGTTGTGCATGAAGATGATTTCCGTCAAAAATATGATTTATAAACGTGCTTTCCATAGCATAGCTATGCTCTCTATATCGATAACCCGATATGAGATTTTCCTTGGCTATTACTATTGGAGCATCGACTAGACAATGCATTTATCTTGTTAAGACATGTTCTGAACCATGTTTATTTTTCATAATTTTACGAAAGTCGTTTCACAAAAACTCTGTGGTTAGTGCACAACATTTCATGCACAGTCACTTAAATTAAACAAACAAATATGAGATTTAAAAACTCTGTGGTTAGTGCACAACATTTCATGCACAGTCACTTAAATTAAACAAACAAATATGAGATTTAATAAAAAGGGAATTGGACGGAGAATATGAAATGTATATAAGTGGGCTCATGCGCATTCCTGATATCTTGAATTATATATACAAGGACGGAGAATATGAAATGTATATAAGTGGGCTCATGCGCATTCCTGATATCTTGAATTATATATACAAGGGCCAATGGTCAATACCTAACTTGAAGCCGTGTTTCAAGGACGTGTTATAGGAAATCGATTTATATACATGATATTATTCTCTTCTAATTCAAATAACATGTAAAAGAAGAATAACGTGCTTATATGCTTTGTGATAGATGTATTCGCAATATCTACAGGTAGTATTTCTTTTAGTCACATTTATTTTAGATTTTATCTTTTCTTTATACCTGCCACATACACTTGCACGCACACAATTCCTTCATTTTTCATGTTTGTTGGGAGTTTTTTGACTCCTCAGAGGTTTGCGCACCTGTGACACCCACACTTTAGTCCCACATTAACTAGTGTAAAAAATTATTAGTGGCTTAAATACAGAAGTCCAAGACCCAAGAACAACTAGTGTTAACATTTTGACAGTGGAATTTAACCAACATCAAGTTGCTCTCGGTAGGTCCCATAGCTTGTGCGTGCCAACGGGACCGTGGCCCGTGCGTGACAAAATGATATCAGAGCAATTATCACCCGGAAGTGTAGAGCTAAGTGTTATACGGGGCTAAATGCTACACCGTGTGGATGCGGTGGGAGCCACCTCTAGAGCCCGTAGGAGCCATCTCTAAAGTCTACATCGCCTGACAGTAATACTGAGATGTGTCAATTATCATGACGTGATAACGAGGACGTCGTCTTTGTAAGGAGAGGGGCAAACAAGTGCCCTACAAGATAGACCTCGGGAGGGAACCAACAAAAGCCTCAAATGAGAGGAGCACCAGCCAAGTGCCAATAGACAGGGACTTCGAGACCAGCTCCATATCCAACCAACATGTTTGTTATTTTTGTAGTAAGTCGGGGCACTTGATGAAGGACTGCAGGAGAGCTAACGACTTGTGCATAGCATGTGGCGCGACAGATCATCAACTCACCACTTGTCCTAGTAGAGGAGTTTCAGGAGGAACTTCAGGTAGAGTGATAGTGCCAACAGGCCAGACTAGACAGAGTGGACAACAGTTGAGGCCATCACTTCCCATACAACAACAGATGTTTCGAGGACATCAGAGGGTCAATAATTTCAAGGCCAGAGACAGTGGAGAGGTCCCTATTTCCAACACTCATCACTACAAGAAATTACATCTTTAACGAAGGGATTTCCCTTCGTTAAAGAGCTGAAAACCTTCGTTA